>NC_134851.1:52522521-53132521 GCF_965363235.1 Mytilus galloprovincialis
GAAACAAGAATCAGAGGTTGACTAGGTGGAGTTTATTGTTACAGGAATATGATGTAATTGTAAAACACATTAAGGGTAAAGATAGTGTAATAGCAGATGCTTTATCTAGAGCTTATTAAAACACTTTGTATATACTATGTATTTTTGTTCATATTATTCATGATAAGTTTTTGTTACACTAAAACTTCTTTTAAGGGGGGAGGTGTTATGATATTGTAATTATTGTATTTATTTATGTTGGCCTAATTTGTGTTGTATGGCCTGATAGTTGTTTACAGAATAATCTTAGAACTGTGCAGTTTAGAAATCACTGGAACAATTACAGAATGATTGGAACTTTCCAGAATGATCCTAATAAAAGATGCGTTATATAAACGTCTACATTTTACTAGAAACTTCCATTGTAACTTTCTAGGATGTTCCAGTATAGATTGTTCTAGAATTTTCCTTGACAATTATATATATGCAGACACTAAAGTTAAACGCTCACTCTTACTCTTGGACTTGGACTTAGACATCGATAGACATTAATATTCATAGCATTTGGATTGACACTTTTATTCTACAAACAACATCATACTGGATTGTGACCGTAATATTCAGATTGGATTCCGAAAGATATCCGAATACAGACAAAGATAGAAGATTGGACTCATATTTTGACAGTTAAGTTAACAGTAATATTTGTGTAATACTTCTTTTAAACTTTTGTATAATAAATATTGTTAAATTTTATTATTGATTTGTGTCTTTTGTTGGCTACAATTTAAAGGCGATTTCTGGCCGTAACAGGTAATCAGCAAGTTTTGTCTATTATTTTTTTAACCGTTATAAAATCTGAAATGAAAACATATCTTCAGAAGATGAGCTCTACCAATTCTCCATATATGTCAAAAATGTAAGGCAAATTCTTATAGGAGTTATTGCCTATAAATGATAAATTTTACTATTTTTTTTATTTTTGCCTTTTATCATTAAAACTATGATAATGAGAGAAAATTAAATCACAAAAATGATCAGCAAGGCAAGATCTATTAATAAGCCTAAAAAACTAAACAGAATTAAAGATCAGTAATACAAGATCAGCAAAATAGAGATTTTTGTAATGACGTTGATAACGTAAAATGTTATTTTCGCGACGTCAAACTATGACATATCGGGAAAAGATGCATTTTCGACTGATTTTTATCATTCAAACAGATTTAATTTGAAAACGAGTGCATAGACCCCTATTTTTTAAAACGGCAATTTGTTTCAATTTGCAAGGAGATTATGTGACCCAAATTTTACAAAACTGTAAATAGCGCATTTTTTTTAATTTTGATAAACATGCAGCAAAAAATGACGTTTTTTCCTCTATTCATGAACATTTGATAAATATGAGTTATTTCTGAATAAAAAATGCATTTTTTTAATGATACTTATAAAAAACAGAAATAACCGATTCTTTAACAAAAAACAATTTGTGTTTATCTTTTAAAACAAAAAAGTTATATCTTTCTTTCGAAAAAGAAAATACGGACACAAAATGTCGACCTTATTTTACTCAAAAAGTAGCACATGACGGTATATTTTTTTATTACATATTTGATTTAATCAGGTAAAAAAAAACCTATATGCAAATTTCCATCTACTTGTAAATACAGGTTCAAAACTGTATCGTATGCCCTTAACATGTCTTAGTCAATCCATCACACTGGTACTGGAACAAATATTTTCATCTGCAAGACTGTAATTTGCAATGTTGCAAATCTGACTGTCCCCAATAATAGTTTACAACAGATAGAACCGATGAGTACTTGATTAGTTTACCCAGTAGACATCCCTACTATAGCAGTGTGTGAAATTGTAAAAAAAGTTCATTGTGTATATGCATCTGACAGGTTTTAAATGGCCTTAAACCTCAGTTTTGGAGTCATTGATTTTGAAATAATCTAAATATTGAAACTGCTTAAACATTTTAATTTTTAATGTCAATTGGTGTTATATACAATACGGTAACTGTTTTGCAGGACAATTGTGCAACTGATCCAAACTCTGGACAGGAGGATAATGACAATGATGGAATGGGTGATGCATGTGATTATGACGATGATAATGATGTAATCGGTGATTTAGATGTAAGTCTTATCGTGATGATGATGATGATGATGATAATGATGTTATAGCTATTTGGTTGTAAGTCTTATTGTGATTATGATGATGATAATGATGTAATCGGTGATTTAGATGTAAGTGTTATCGTGATTATGATGATGATAATGATGTAATCGGTGATTTAGATGCAAGTCTTATTCTGATCATAATGATGTTAATAATGATGTCATCGGTGATTATGATGATGATTATGATGTAATCGGTGATTATGATGATGATAATGATGTAATCGGTGATTATGATGATGATAATGATGTAATCGGTGATTATGATGATGATTATGATGATGATAATGATGTAATCAGTGATTTAGATGTAAATGTTATTGTGATGATGATGAAGATAAAGATGCAATCAGTGATTTAGATGTACCGGTAAGTGTTATCGTGATTATGATGATGATAATGATGTAATTGGTTATTTAGATGTAAGTGTTATCGTAATTAGGGTCCCGCCAAAGGCGGTCCCCTATAGTGATCAGTCTGTCCGTCCGTCCGTAACACTTTGTGTCCGCTCCATATCTAGAGAACCATTATGATTTCATACTTTATACTTTACATGTTTATTAACCACCACCAGAGGGTGTGTCATGATGTATGTACAACTTCCTAGGTCAAAGGTCAAGGTCAAAAAACTTTGGTTTCAGTTGACAACCCTGTGTCCTGTGGTGAAGATCGTGTCCGCTCTATATCTTGAGAACCGTTATGATTTCAAAGTTTATACTTGACATGTATATGAACCAACACCAGAGGGTGTGTCATAATTTATGAACGACTGCCTAGGGCATAGTTCAAGGTCAAAAACTTTGGTTTCAGTTGACAACCCCATGTCCTATGGTAAAGATTGTATCCGCTCTATATCTTGAGAACCGTTATCATTTCAAAGTTTATACTTGACATGTTTATAAACCAACACCAAAGGGTGTGTCATAATTTATTTACAATTTCATAGGTCAAAGGTCAAGGTCAAAAACTTTGATTTCAGTTGACAAACCCATGTCCTATGGTAAAGATACAATTTTTTAATGCACATTATTCACAGCGGGGCCCACAGAGATGGCTCCCATCTCAATGATATCTAGTTATGATGATTATAATGATGTTATAGGTGATTTGGATGTAATTTTTATTTGTTTAAACAGGTTTTTTCATATTAAAATACAAATTAGGAAATGAAGAATGTACTTAATTTTTTGGTGTCAATGCATTTAACTTTATACATGTATTAGAAAACTGTCTAAAAATGATCAAAACTTTTAAATCAACAAAACATGTCAATTGATTGAAACCAAAATTGCTTCCTTGGCCCTTAACAAAATTTTCAAATTATTTGCATATAATTTTGAAGACTAAATTTTCGGTGATCAGCAGTCAAAATAAAAGCTACAAAAATATGTATGACTGAAATCATTAAGTTACTCCTCATCATATTTGCTGCTCTTAAATGCATGAGGATTTAATAAACAGTGACACACAGTTTTTCATTTAGGAAGGTAAAATGTGGAATGTTTCCATACAGTACTGTTATTTGTGTAATACTGATTTCTCATTTGTTACATTATTCAAAATTCTGGCAAACAATTTTAAATATCAAGAAACAGCTGACAGCATCATAATTACTTCAATAGATTTTTTTCAGATTTTCTTCTTAATGAAGAAAGGTGTTGCTGATTGAGTTAACTAATGTTTCCATTTGTCAAATTGTCCTAATAGACCAAAGGATTTAAAACAATATTAGTTACATTCTTCAACAAGAAGCATAACCGATAGAATGAAGTAACTAAGCCACCAAAGGCCATTGTATGATGCAATATTAAGCAATTTAATTGAATAATGGCCTTATTTATCTGAAAAACAGGCAGGCAAATATGGAGACAGCTGCTAACAACAACCACTGACATTGGACAGATGATCAGTCAAACAAATCTTTCATTTCAGTAATTCATTCCTTTCTCAGTAAGGAACTAACATTCTGCTTTATTTACGATTAAAACACTTGATGATAGTATAGTTTATTGATAATGTTTCAGAATAACTGTGTGTTAGTGAGTAACATTGTGCAGGCTGATTCAGTATAGTTTATTGATAATGTTTCAGGATAACTGTGTGTTTGTGAGTAACATTGTGCAGGCTGATTCAGTATAGTTTATTGATAATGCTTCAGGATAAATGTGTGTTTGTGAGTAACATTGTGCAGACTTATTCCGTATAGTTTATTGATAATGTTTCAGGATGACTGTGTAATTGTGAGTAACATTGTGCAGACTGATTCCGTATAGTTTATTGATGTTTCAGGCTAACTGTGTGTTTGTGAGTAACATTGTGCAGGCTGGTTCCGTATAGTTTATTGATGTTTCAGGATAACTGTGTGTTTGTGAGTTACATTGTGCACATGAGACTTATTCCGTATAGTTTATTGATAATGTTTCAGGATAACTGTGTGTTTGTGAGTAACATTGTGCAGACTGATTCTGTATAGTTTATTGATGTTTCAGGATAACTGTGTGTTTGTGAGTAACATTGTGCAGACTGATTCCGATGGAGATGGCGTAGGTGATGTCTGTGATAACTGTGTAATTGATGCCAACACCGACCAAACTGATTGGGACGGAGACGGAATTGGTGACGTATGTGATTCGGATCCAGACGGAGATGGTATCGCTTCAGGCTCTGATAATTGTCCATTTGTTTACAATTTAGGTAAATATAAAGGATTAAGGATGGTAGATTGTTATTGATTGTTTTGATTGTCAGCTTACCTTGTCACGTGGTAGGTAAGCCTTGAGTAAATGAAAACAATAGATTTCGGCAAACAAGTCAGCATATGGAATACCATTAAAATTGGTGGATTTAAAATTTTAAAAAAAATAATTAAATGCAAAAAATAGTTATTGTTTACAAAAATTATTAATAAGTAGTCAATATATATTAGTGTTGAAAATAAAACAAATATAGTCAAAATGGCACTTTACTTGACTGCTTAGAAAAACAATGTGTCGAAAGTTAACAGATCATAATTAATCCTAATAAAAACAAGAACATTCACCCAGGCCTCATAGAAATATAGCCACAATATTTTGAACTTTTCTGAACTCTGTGTTTACACCTAAATTTCAATATGGCAGAACAATAGCTGTGAACAGGCTGGTCCTACTTTTTTAGTTCTGATTGTGGAACCTACTCAGTACTGTACATATTTTCGTGAAGCCGTATGCAAATGCCACCTGAAGACCATTACTAAACAAAATTAACCCTGATTTTAAAGAAAATATTGCAAATATAAAAAGGAGTAGTCAATTTTAAAGGAACAGTATAATTTATTTGAGCTCTGCATGTGGTTTCTAGTTGTAATAAGAAAGGGATTTATATTCTGCTTTTCACTTAAAAAAAATTGCAAATGAAAATAGGCCAATATAACCTATAACCTATAAATATGAATTTACAGCAAACTGAACTTCTGTATCTCTTTTCAATCAACAGTTATAAGAAATTTAATGAATCACTTTTTTTCACAGTTTCCCCATGCTATTATCATCCTGAAAAATATAATTTTTAGATGTCTTTTTTTACACTTAAGGCAGGATTTGGTGATTAATAACAACTGTCAAAAATCAACATATATTTTATCATTAAATTCATCGTGTTTGAGATTATTAAAAGAAAAAGAACTTGATGTGAAGAAAACAAAATGTTGAAATTTTAAATAAAATATTATAAGATAGCTGCTTTTAGAAATGAAAAAGAAAAAAGCATTTGGGTGGGTCACCATACTTTTCTTAAGCATAATAATTAATTCACTTCTGTTCTCGTATTATAAACAACAAAATTATTTATTTTGTTAAAAATATTTCCTTTCTCCATTTATACAGTTTACCTTACTACAAAATTATTTTCATTTACCTGAAGTGTGTACATTATTCAATTTGTGGCATTTTGTTCAAGGTTATGGTTATTTTTCTTTAATTGTTTAACAACTAACCCCTAATTTTTTATTGATTTTGTATTTACATTGTGTCATAGATAAAATTTATTCGTTCAGTTTAGATTCACTTGTGTTAATATTGTCCTTTGATTGAGTTAAGCCATTCAATTGATATTGCATAGTTCGTCTTTCTATGTTGTGATGTTACACTATTGTTTCAGATAAGGGTGCAGGTTGGTACCTATTAAAATGTTTATACCAGCTGTACTCGTTTGCACCTGTCATAAGTCAGGAATCTGATGTTCAGTATTTGTCTCCAGCAACATAGTGAATTTGTTATTTTGCTGGTTAAAGAGTGATATTTAATATATAAAAGAATCAAATAAATACTATTATTGTATAGCAATATAATATTTCCCACAGAAAGTAACCAAAAGTTAGCGTGCAATAAATTCTAATATTGCACTAGTGCAATAAATCTTCAAAATTGATGACGTCATCAACGACAAAATCTTAGTTTAAACCAATTTTTACTTTTAAATATTATATTGCTATACAATAAAAGGGTTATTGCATGAATATTGGGGAATATTGTCCCTCGTAGAACATATATTGCACTCGCAAACTCGTGCAATATAAAATTCTACTCGGAACAATATTCCCCAATATTCATGCAATAACCCTATAATATTCCAGTTAACAGGCTATTGTTTCTACTTGGAATTATTTTTTAATTATGGAATTTGCATTATTTATTTTGCTAAAAAATTTCAATAAATTCCATGTTTGATGTGTATAATAATATTTGCGCGGTGCATAACACTTTCCATACAAAGTATTTTGTATAAATAGTGTTGTGCGCCGCACAGTACATTCTATTGAAAATGTGCTATCTTCTTTGTAATAGAAATCCTTATGCAATTTTTATGTAACAACTTTTTTTATTGGCTAAAAGTTGCTGTCAAATCCACAGTTGACCAGAACCCCAAGAATTTATGTTTTGTTAAAATCAAGCTGAGTTTAATTTTGGACCCTTTGGACCTTAACGTAGACCAATTTGAAAACAGGACCAAAATTAAGAATCTGAATACACGGTTAGATTTGGCATATCAAAGATTCTCAATAATTCATTTTTTGATGAAATCAAGCAAAGTTTAATTTTGGAACCTTTTTGCCCCTAATTCGTTGGGACCAAAACTCTCAAAATCAATCCAAACCTTCCTTTTGTGGTCATAAACCTTGTGTTAAAATTTCATAGATTTCTATTAACTTATTCTAAAGTTATTGTGCAAAAACTAAGATAAATGCTTGTTTGGGCCCTTTTTGGCCCCTTATTCCTAAACTGTTGAGACTAAAACTCCCAAAATTAATTCCAACCTTCCTTTTGTGGTCATAGACCTTATGTTAAAATTTCATAGATTTCTGTTTACTTATACTAAAGTTATTGTGCGAAAACCAAGAAAAATGCTTGTTTGGGCCCTTTTTGGCCCCTTATTCCTAAACTGTTGGGACCAAAACACCCGAAATCAATCCCAACCTTCATAAACCTTGTGTTTAAATTTCAAAGATTTCTATTAATTTTTACTAAAGTAAGAGTGCGAAAACCAAATGTCTTCGGACAACGACGACGACGACGACAACGACGACGACGTCAACGTGATACCAATAAACGACCAAATTTTTTTCAATTTTTGCGGTCGTATAAAAATTGGTGAGCCTCTTTTGATTTACTGCACCTTAAATATCTATTTTTCTAATTATTCCCAATATTTGCTGTTATTCTGAAAACTATAGGAGCCAGGTTATAAGTATCAACTGCAAATGATATACATGGCAAGATCCATCTACTCTGACATTTATGCCAACCTATTCTGAAGTAATTGCCACCAATATATAGATTTTTGTCGAGCCTGTGACCTTAGTTGCAGAAAGCTCGACATAGGGATAGTGATCCAACGGCGGCGTTAACAAACTTCTTAAAAGCTTTATATTTTAGAAAGTGGAAGACCTGTATGTTTCATACTTTGTATATAGATGTCTTATGTTACGAACTTTCCGTCAGTCATATGTCCATTGTCCTTGACCTCATTTTCATGGTTCAGTGACCACTTGATAAAAAAGTTAAGATTTTGTGTAATGTTAATTTCTCTGTCTTATTATGAGTAATAGGATAACTATATTTGGTATGTGCGTACCTTGCAAGATCCTTATGCCTGTCAGACAGTTTCACTTGACTTCAACCTCATTTCATGGATCAGTGAACAAGGTTAAGTTTTGGTGGTCAAGTCCATATCTCAGATACTATAAGCAAAAGGTCTTATGTTGGTGTATTTAAGGATTGTAAGGTGTGCAAGTGTCACATGATCTTGACCTTATTTTAATGGTTCAGTGGTTATAGTTAAGTTTTTGTGTTTTGGTCTGTTTTTCTTATACTGTGTGCAATAGGTCTACTATATTTGGTGTATCGAATTATTGTAAGGTGTACATGTCCAACTGACAGGTGTCATCTGAAATTGACCTCATTTTCATGGTTCAGTGGTCAACTATATTTGATGTAGGGACATATTTTATGATGTACATGTCAGTCTTGCAGGTTTTATTTTACCTTGACCTTGTTTTCACGGATTATATCTCAGTGTTTATTTTTGGGTTTTGGTGTGTTTTTCTTAAAATTAGGCAATAGGTCAACTATATGTGTTGTATGGAAGGATTTTAAGCTGTATATGTCTGTTTGGCAGGTATCATCTGACCTTGACCTCATTTGAGTTCATTGGTCAATGTTAAGTTTTCATGGTAAAGTTTGTTTCTTAGATAATATGAGCAATATGTCAACTATATTTAATGCTTAAATTGATTGTAAGGTATACATGTCTGCCTGGCATGGTTCATCTGACCTTGACCTCATTTTCATGGTTCATTGGTCAATGTTTAGTTTTCTTAGTTAGGTCTGTTTCTTATAAAATATAAGGAATAGGTCAACTATATTTGGTGTATTGAATGATTGTAAGGTTTACACGTATTTCTTTTTTTTTTGTTTATCTGCCCCTTACCTCATTTTCTAGGATTATTTTTAAGTTTTTGTGAAAGTTGAAGTAAAGCTTTATGTTTAGGACTACTAATATATTAATATAATATTAATGATAAGTAAAGAAGGCGAGACATTTCAGCGTGTGCACTCTTGTTACTGTTATTAAGCAATTTCTACTGTTATCTTAAACGCTATAGGTTACAATACACCATTAGATTTTATGGGCGCAGCCATTTTATGAGCATAACATGGTATTCAGAATTAAGAGTATGGCTAATCCTGATTGGTCGATATGTGCGCCCGTTATTTTTTATTATTAGAGACTTCGTGCACTCTGCTTTATGCAAAAGGCAAAATAAAAATTATTCCGTAGCCCTAAAGGCACTGAGATGACTTTTCAACGCTTGGACAAGACACGTATTTTTAAGGGCAAAATTGATAGGCATGGGAGATAAGTACAAAATACGCTAAGAAAAGCAACGCGAACCTATATTTTTTGGACCAAAAAATACTGTCCTAATAACTTTTCTTTGATTCTAGCAAGGTTTCGTTAAGAAAATCAACTTTCTAAAGTCTGTATCTCGAAAAAGGCTACCATTGTCGCCTATGGGGAAATTAATTGTTTATTTCAATCTATAGCAGCTAGGTTAAACATTTTAATGCAGCGCATGTGTTTTCATTGCCCTGCTCTTGTTACATCATCCAATCTTCAGTCAGGGAGAGCTGAATTATAATTGAAGTCTTAAGTTCAAGGTCTTCTGATAGCTTTCTAGGAATAATAATAGATTTTTTAGCTTATCATTAATGTTGTGACATATTTGAATGATTGTTAACAATTTTGTTTATAGATCAAGCTAATGCAGATGGTGACTTGGTAGGGGATGTTTGTGACAATTGTCCCTACGTCACTAACAGTGCACAGACAGATACCAATGAAAATGGTATTGGTGATAGCTGTGAACTCCAAGACAGGTTATTTATTTATCAACTTTTTTTCTCTCTTTGATATCTTTAATTGTAGTATTTAAAATACAGTTTCATATTGTATTGATATTACATGATTTTGCAATATGGTGTAGATCAAATTGAGTTAACTATGTAAAGCACAATATTGTCCTATGAAATATTGTCCCCCAAGACAAAATTGCATGGTTTTATATCCTGAAAATTTGTCTCCATCTATGCAATAATGTCCAGAGAAGGATAATTTAAGATAGATAATTTAGCTTATCTGCAATATATTCCATCTTCATGACTAATTTAACATGTACTGTGTTACAACTGTAGATTCTAATGACATGAAAAGGTAAAACTAGGCCACCAAAAACTGAGTGGTTTAGAGCGTCTGACACAGTGCAGACGATGTTGTCTCGATATCTCTATAGCATGAGTTCAAATCCTGACTAGGGAAGAACAATTAAAACTTTGCTTCCGCAATTTTGCAGATTTAACATTGTTGTGATGATATTTAGAGTAATTGTATGTATGTGTATATATATATATATATATGTTACAGTAAATAGGTGAAATTAGGAATTACACGTAATTACTAAACACTTCAGTAAATACCTGTAATTACTAGCCAATTTAGTAATTACATGTATTTACTAGTTGTTTCAGTGATTACTGGTAATCACTGATATTTTTTGAAGAAATGTTTTGCAATAGCTCATAAACTTGGTATATATGATATTGATAGCCAATATTCCAACAGACATAAAATGTATGATATTAAAACAAAATTGTATGAAATTGAAAAACAAGAATGGGTTGAAAAATTGTATCAAGATAGAAATGAACCAAATGGTAACAAGTTACGTACTTATAGACTTTATAAAAATGTATTAGAAACAAGTTCATATCTCAAAAATGTAAATGATAGACAACATAGACGTATTTTATCTAATTTTAGAAGTGGGTCTCTACCTTTAGCTATAGAGACAGGTCGTTACACCAAGCCAAAAACTCTTCTTAATGACAGAAAATGTAAATATTGTACAGTTGATTGTGTAGAAGACGAAAAACATTTTTTAATGCATTGTGAATTTTATTCAGATCTGCGATATGGTCTATTTTTAAAAGCAAGTGCTATTAACCCAATTTTTTACGATTTTAATCATGACGACAAATTTATTTTTCTGATGTCACATGACTGTATACAACCCTTTTTAGCAAAATCCTTATATTTTATGTTTAATCGCAGAAAATATTGTGTATAACAGGTTGTTTTTTTTTTTGTTATTTTAATGTAATTTAAAAGGTTATTTTTATTCATTTGTAATGAATGTTAGAATAAGTTTTAAAGCAAAAGTGTCTCATAAGTCAGTCATGGCTGGATACCGATATTTTAACTTCGATTTAAATTTTTATTTGTATTTTTATACTAATATTATGATGTATGATATTGTTCTGTATTGGTATGTGACACTATAATAAAATATTCTGTCTGTCTGTCTGTCTTTAAAGTTAAAAACATAATTCAAGATACCAAATAAGAAAGTAAAAGGGTAGGGATTTTAAGGGCGCTAACTTAAGGATGTAGGAATATAATGCACATCCAAAGTGCATACTCTTTAGTGTTTGTGAATTGAAACTGGAAAATGGTTGTTTAATAGGTTTTGAAACTCCGCAAATATATGTATGCAAGACAATGACATCTATCCAAAATCAAATTAAAATCTCTATCATGCACTGTGGTTCAAAACTTTAAAAAAAAACTTTCTCCAAATATCCTGGATTTCTACCAAACTTGGACAGAAACTAAATGTTAAATCATGGCCACAAGTTAATTGTTTTCCTGTTTAGTATTAAATTTATATTAAGATCCATTTTGTTACATCTTGTGATCAATTTTATTTGGCAATCGCCAATGGCAGTCGGCAGGGTTAAAGAACATCAGTTGTTCGACCTGTTAGTCAAATGCGTCTTGTTTAAATATACCTTTTTCACTTTTTTGGTATTTTGGAAAATGTTGTTTGTGCTGTATTTAGACCCTTCTACAACGAAATTTGTTTTACATGCACACGTATAAAAATTGCGGATTTTATCCAACGCAATCATAAGTTTGCACGTAGTTTTCAATTTAAGCTCGTTTATATATACAACTCGTCTAAACATCGACCCGACAATGTTAGATCTGTAAATTTGCTTTCGCAAATATTTGGTTCTTCCCTCACCGGGATTCGAACCCATGCTACTGTGATATCGTGACACCAAATCGCCTGCACTGCAGCCGTCCCGCTAGACCACACGACCACCTGGGCTCTCAAAAAAGAGCTTTCGCTGGCCGTGTGTTACCTTTCCTCGTCAGTTTTAATCTAGCGGCGTACTACAGTACATGATATAAGGCATGAAGATGTTATTGTTACAGATCAGCTAAATTATCTATAGTAAAGGATCCTACAAATTAATGTAATATACAGTCACAGAAAATAATTATATTTATAAGTACGTCTGAGTCAGTGACAACCCTACAACAGATGTATCCATCGGATGTACACAACCATGTATCACCATCATTGATGGCGATCCGATGGATACATCTGTTGTAGAGTTGTCACTGACTCAGACGTACTTATATATATATATATTCTGTTGTGTACTAAATTATTCTTTATCTTTCCTGTATCTTTTCTCATCTTTAACATTACGACCATCAGGTTCTAAAGTGTGGAGCTGGTGTATCTAAAAGTATAAAGTTATACCACTTACTCAAATACCAAAAACAGAGAGCAGAATAAAAAAGGAAAAAACCAATTTTCCTCTTTTTTCACTCTAATTTCTGACAAGTGCAATTAGAGGCAAAAATAGGACCAGAACGTAATAAATTTATTCTATAACCAATGTATTTGAGTAAAAATCATGAAAAACAAAGACAATTCTGTTATATTAGTATTTATTTGATACATTTCAAAATAAATTTATACTGAATTCTACACTTTACTGTCCATTTTCATTTAACTCTCCGTAAATGATGCAACTTAGAATAAATTTATTCTAAATGCATGGTGCTTTCTGTATTTAATCATTTATAAAATAAATTTATTATAAAGAGCCTTGATATTATTATCAGTTAGAGAAAATCATAGAATAAATTTATTCTACATTTAATGTCATTTATGATTATAACAATATTTAAAATAAATTTATTTTGAAAGTCCAGTAATCTGTATGGCGAGGCTGTGATACAGAATAAATTTATTTCACATTTAATGTCATTTATGATTATAATAATATATAAAATAAATTTATTTTGAAAGTAATGTAATCTGTATGGTGAGGTTGAGACACAGAATAAATTTATTCTATGTTCAATGTGATTTTTGTCTTGTATAATAATATATAAAATAAATTTATTCTGAAAGTACAGTTATCATATTAAGGAGGCGACACAGAATAAATTTATTCTACATTCAATGTGGATTAAAAGTATTATGATATATAAAATAAATGTATTTTGATAGTACAGTAATTATGTTAAGGTTGAGACACAGAATAAATTTATTCTGGTTATAAAAATATGTAAAATTTGTTTAGGAAAAAATATACTGATCTGTATGATTACATTAGGCTACATAGAATAATTTTATTTTAAACCAGCAGTGTTTTTGATAATATTTGATATGTTCAAATAATAAATTTACCTTGACAATACATTTAGGTCATAAAAAATGTGTTCCTATAAAATTTTCCATCTTTCATGTCTATTTAATGACATATAACATTCATAAAAATGTATATTATTCACTGGGGTAAAGCTGATGACCGTAACTGCATTCACGGTCATCCCAAGATGTCGGATGAAAAATTAGGTCAGTTTCTGTATTGTCTGTTAAAGTGTTTCTATATCATTTTCTTTACAAATCATACATTGAAACGATGTAAATTTATAAAAGAATCACTCGGAAATCACCAATTACTTCTGAGAAATGTGCATGAAACGGGAAATTCGATTTGAAAAAATCGCCAAGATGACCGTAAATCACAATCGAGATGACCGTAACAGAATCAGCGATTCATAACAAGGCTGACCGTAACTGCTTTTAAGATTACCGTAATTTGTAAATGATGACCGTAACTTTTAAAGGATGACCCTCAATTCTAAGAATTATCCGTATTTATATAACTATCTTTTTGTATCAAATGATTAATCGTGTTGGTATACACATATTAATATGAAAGTTTTATCCTATAGGTAGAAGAAAATAAGACGTGCTTCAAATGCAAAGATTACCATATGTATCTTTTTTACAGTAGAGGGTTCAATTTTTAAAATGAATTTGTCAAAAGACATGCGGTGCAAAGCCTTCAACTGCTCGACAAAAGATTTTTTTTTGTTTCTGGGATTCCTTTTAATGACATATAATAAATACACATTTTTAAAAATGCCAAAAAATTGCATGTACACCCATTGATATTATATCGTCTTTCATTTTGTCGTGCAAATAAAATAACAGAAATATTTTGAAAATATCATTCGAATAAACTAGTGAAGGTGAGCTCCAGCAAAGTAGATCCTTAAAATAGTATTGTACGAAAAGCGTATCACAAGGCGGAACGTTGTCAATTTATATATATACAGAAATGTTATTCATACAGTCGGGATTCTACTTCTTCAAAATTATCTCCTCATTACGCCAGTTCATGCTCACAGTCGTAGAAATGGAAGCCATTGTAGGGATGACGCTCTGCCAATTTTTCTCTTGAAAACTGATAAATTTATCCACATAGCACCATTACGATCGATTGTTATATGTCAGTTATATTTTAAAATATAAATGTATCTACTAGCTAATGAGCATTAGTTAATGATCTTGTCTGCATTGATTCAACTTAAAAATATTGTCTGTTTGGATGTCAGATGGAATGTTTGAAAATTTTTAAGCATTTAAAAAAAATCTAATTAAATATTTCGTGGAAGGGCAGACTAAACATTTTCAGTGGTTGAAGATTATAAACCCTAGTTATCACACACACATTTTCATCATCCAAATTAAAAGACTGTCGTCAAGTACTTTTAGAAAAAATAGCTATTCGAACACACCTACTCTGTTTTTGTGATTCATTAGATAGGTATCTCGATTGACCCATATATTTCATCTTTTCGTACTGTCATTTTTTTACGTTATAAAGTCAACCTGTAGCTTTGATATATAATAATGATAGAATCTGAAGCGAGATGCTACATAAAATACTCTTGCTTTGTACGTTTTAAAGACAAAATGTACACCCCAAACATGCCCTAACATAAAAAGGTGCACTCGATTTTTCTCTTTTCGATACAATCGTTACCTGTTTTGGGGAATTTTTTCTTGATTCACATAATGGAAGGGCAGACACGAAAATCTCTGAACTAAAAGATTGATATGTTCTCCGTCCGTGATAAAAAAAAATCGGAGGTTATGCATTTTCTACATCCAACTTATAGATATTATATATAAAAAAGAAGATGTGGTATTATTGCCAATGAGACAGCTATCCAGAAAAGACCAAAATGACACAAACATTAACAACCATAGGTAACCGTAAGGCCTTCAACAATGAGCAAAGCCCATACCGCATAGTCAGCTATAAAAGGCCCCGATAAGAACCATGTCGTCGACTTGATATCTTATTGTTTTGCATTACTATGTAATAGATACATTGAAAACTTATGCAAATGGTGTTTTTAAAATAAGAAAATTGTCGTTTTATTTGTTTCTATTAACTTTTTAAAATTTTGTAACTATATCAAACATTACAGTTAACTTTTATCGCTTTCTCGATAAACACAGAGCTTCGATTCTTTTGTTCTATTTCAAAAGTGTTTCCGCCTGCATATATCAAGACAAATTAAGATTTTAATCTGCTTCCTCTGGACCCATACACATGGGCTCGATTACCAAATATTCGTATGTATAATTAATGTTTTTAATGCTCCATTTATTGGCATTATGTTTTTCTGGTCTGTGCGTACGTTCGTCCGTTCGTCTGTTTGTTTGTCCGTTTGTCCAGCTTCAAGTTAAATAAAATTGAAACTTAGTACACGTTTTCCCTATGGAATGATCTTTTTAATTCTAATGCCAAATTACAGTTTTATCCCATTTTCATAGTCCACTAAACATAGAAAATGATAGTGTAGATGAGGCATCCGTGTACTAGGGACACATTCATGTTTCTTCAAATTTTCGTCGTATCGCTGTAAATTTGTATTAAAATTTTAACGTCGATATCAATAAATATTTCATTGTTTACGAGAAATATGCAATTTACTATCATTGTTATAAATCCTAAATCTGGCCAATTATATTAGTTTAAAAAAAGAAATTTATGAAACATATTTATATCCGCTAACCGGGCCCCTATTGAGATCGACAAACTCAACAAAAAAGCTTTGAATACAATACGGATATTTCTTAGAATTGATGGTCATCCTATAAAAGTTACGGTCGTCCTATATAAATTACAGTCAGTCTTTACAAATTACGGTCATCCTTTACAAGTTACGGTCATCTTTTTACCAATCACGGTCATCCTTGTTTTATGTTACGGTCATCTTGAAAATATTTTGATTATGATTTACGGTCATCTTAACGATTTTTTCAAATCGAATTTCCCGTTTCATGCACATTTCTCGGAAGTAATTAGTGATTTTCGAGTGTTTCTTTTATAAATTTACATCGTTTCAATGTATGATTTGTAAAGAAAATGATATAGAAACACTTTAACAGACAATACAGAAACTGACCTAATTTTTCATCCGACATCTTGGGATGACCGTGAATGCAGTTACGGTCATCAGCTTTACCCCAGTGATTATTTGAAGTTGCGATCTGACTGTTTTTAAACCCAACTTAAGACAATACTTATATCTGCTATCAACAATGAAAAAGGACACTCCCTTGAAATATGAAAATATCAATTTCTTTAGCTGATTTTGTTATATGGGATTGAAAAGAATTACTGTGCAGCAATTTAAAAAAACAAAATATCAACATATAAATGTAAATAAACAGATAAGAAATAGTAAAAGTTCAACAGGTTTTTCTAAAATTGAAAATAAATCTGTTTTTTAAAACATGTCTCTCTCTGTAGATGTACGTGCTATGAATTGTTCTTTTTCTTGCTTCTGGATAGGCCTGATCTGAAAGAAGTAACGACAAATTCAAAACAATTTCAAACATTTTTAGTTATCATACCAAAATTTATTATATTTGATGAAGAAACTGTCTGTCTTTCTTTTAATTATGATGTCTATTTTGTTTATATAATACTATTCACTCTCTTAATTGTCATTAATAACAGTCTTGCTCCGTGTTGAAGTCCGTACTTTGACCTATGATGATTTACTTTTATAAATTGTGACTTGGATGGAGAGTTGTCTCATTGGCACCCATACCACATCTTCTTATATATATATATTGCCTCTGGATACAGCAAGATAAAGATGGCTATGCTATGCGTTTGAACAGCAATTGTTGAATTTTTATACAATAAAGGGATTAACGTACAGTAACTCATTAAACTTTTACAATTTAAAAGTCAACACTCTATCAAATTAAAAACTCATTATTACATACCTAATCTCCATCTTCAGAAACACTGTATAAGTCAGGACTGAATAACAATCTAATCTTTTTTGCTGGTGTTTCATAACCTTTTTTCTCACTCTACAAGAAATATTTGAAGTTAAAATGCAGGAACACTTACTCTGTTATTGTTTTTCTTCAGGCATATTTCTTTATTTTTTATCAGGATTGGCATGAATCGTTCCCAACTTCCTGAATATGCATGTACTATTTGCCATTGCACATTCAGCCAGTCATGATCAATCAATCAATCAATCATAGAGTCTTAAAACAGATGAATGTTTCATGCCTAGGAGACAGCGAACTGAAGACACAAATTACAATTAAAAACAGGTTTCATTAAGTTTTAAACAAAACACAGGACTGGTGTTGACAATACTTTTACCTACCGCATTCAACATACCAGAAAACAAGTAAGACATGTTTCAAAAAGAACAGCAGCTTCCTCAGGTAAAAGTATAAGTAATGTACCCAACACATTCCCCCCTTCAACAAAATATCCATTTTCCTCTCAAAATGTTAAAGATGCGCCTTCGGCACTCTGATACAAAAATATATTGAAATTTAGGTACATGTACTTTTGTCAACACTTTACACATTTTATTACCAAAATATGAGTGCAAATGTCTCGCCTTTTTCTTACTTATAAAAAACCTTAACCTGCAGCGGGACAGACGGAAGGACGAACAAACGAACGAACGCACAGATTCGCAGACTGGAAAACACAATGCCAAAAAATGGGGCATAAAATTTATTGTTGAAATTGAAAGTAGTGAGTTGGCAAAAAAGAAAGTAGGGTAGGGATAAGAGGGAATCAGGACTTTTTCGGGACCTCGAGATTTGGGGATTGACCCTTGCGGGATCCTGGAATATATTTTTCGATTTCGGGATATGAATTTCTTTAAATTCTGCATCTTGGGATTTCATGTTTTTAAGCCCTGGATTTCGGGATCAGGACCCCTCCGACCACCCCTCAAATTAGCCTTAGTCGGTCAGTCATATATACAAGATTCATATCCTACCATTGGCATGTTAATAATGCCCTCAAAAGAAAAAGCACTGATGGATTGTCATTGAATCATATTTTATTAGACTAATATGGTCTAAATATAAGCAGTTACATTTATTTCATGTTTGGAGCGGTGCAAAGTTTACCAAAAGATGCATTGTAGCAAAGGAGAAGAATAATTGTGGTCTGAGACCAGAGACACAAAAACTATTGAATTTAACAGAAAGGAAACAAATATCAGACTTTGAAAAAAGGGAGAGGGCTTTTGATACCTTTTATGAAATTCTCCATACATAATATCTTTTTAATACAAAAAATCATCCCAGTTCACAGCTGTATATGACCGCGATTTTGTGGGTGTGTTCTGGTGTTGCTAATAGTACCTGAGAATCATATCTTAATACAACATCTTATCATCAAACAATTAGGTTAAGGTCATGTTAACCCCGACAGATAGACATGACACCACAGTTGTCATGGTTGTTCCATACACTACATATTATTGACCTATTGCTTATAATGCCCGAAAAATTGACCCAACCACACAACTAAAAATTGTCCAATGAACCATACAAATGAGGTCGCAGTCAATTGAGACCTATCAGACGGGTTGCAATACCTACTATGTCTCGCATACAGGCGTCGGAGGAAGAAAAAAACCATCACTGCACAACAGACATCAAAGTTTCATATAAACCTCTGAAGAAAGAGATACCTTTCTGAGAAAAATTATTTTTTTCCAAATAGGACCCATTAATTTGTATTCATGCTCGACTATATTTCTTCCAGAGTTTAATAGTAAATACCCATGATATACACATGATATATATCATGTGTATGCTACACTTTTACCATTATATATTATTTATGAAAAATTCACTGTTGTCTAAGTGTGTACATTTCCCTGGAGATAAAATGTATATTATTTACCATTTAAAATTACTTGCAGTCAGAATTAATACATTTTTTGCCCATAACAAGTATAAATTTGATGACCATTCAGGCATTCATTTGAGAAGAAAGATTCGACTGAGGTGTGTCTTTTCAAAGAGTTTCGTTTAGTTCGAAAAGGACATCGGTGGTCTATTAGGGACTGTGCAATATTTATCTGAGGGTGGGACCGGTGCAAACATGGACGGGGCACATACTTTTTTCATACAATTAATGAGCGGGGCGCAAAGTTTTTTGTAACAAACCTTTTGCGGGGCGCACACTTTTTTAAAAACCTTCGTGTGTGCATAAAAAAATTAAATCAGAGTATAACAGATTAAAACTACTTGTGATTTCTGTGGAAAAAAGTAACTTGATAGAAAAAGAACAATTGAATCTAAAACAAAATAACCTAATACAGTGCTTCAATATATTTTTGTGTGTTTATGCTTTTAATAATCATTTATAAAAAAAAAAATGAAATTCTGATCAAAATTCTGGAAAACTATAAACAATGTTTTGAAAATTAAACATATGACATAACATATGGTAATAAATGCTTAAACATAAAACAACTTCAATTGTATTTTAAATAAATCTTTAACATGACAAAATTAAATTCTTAAACATTAAAAGAATTACAACTTAATCTATGAAAAAGCTGAATTATGTCCCTTGGGAGTATTAATTTCCAACAAAAGTCCTTGCAAACAGTAGAAAATGAAAAATTATGTATGCCTGATATAATTAAAGATATAAACTACAAAATCAAGCACTATTGAAATATTTTCTGCATGAATTGCCAAGAATGTGAACAAATTCTTTACACAGGAGAATATAAGTTCTATCTAAATTTGGCCTCAAGTGGGCCTCTTTTTTTCTTAGATGGACAATTTTAACGCTGAAAATGCTTCTAGTATGATTAAATATTGCCTTACTCCATAAACAGTACAAACTTAACCAGAACATTTCCAATTTTAATAGCTAGAGAAATACCCAAGTGATACATTAGGGAATTACACAGCAAAGAAGGCAAATATCTCAGTTAAAAACATTTGTCGCGTCTTGAATTCTGGTGTTTCCAATTGAACTATTTATTGCGAAAGGTGAAAAGAAATACAAAAGAACTATAGTTTGGTGCATTTTATACAATATAGTTAATATTGAACTCCCAGAATAAAGTTTTTTATCAGTACCCATCAATTTGACTTATTATGATGAATCAGCACTTTTCTCAACACAGTATTGTTCTCAGTGAATAATTTTTATTCTTTGTGATAAAAATCAAATGTACTTATAAAAAGCTTCAAAATAGTATAAAATAACTGAAGTCTGATGCCCACTATCATTTTACACCAAATTTATGAAATTTTGGAAATCTTTTCAAATAATTGTCTAGAAAATATTTCAATAGGTTATCAAATTTATTTTGTAAATATACACACTGCAATTATTCATAGATAAATACAAAAAAATATATTGTACCCTTACATTCAATCACAGCGCTCCTAAGTTGACTTCCTTCAAAAATAAAATCTTTATCATATTGAATTAAATGCATTTGAGTTGAAATATCAACTCTGATATACATGTATTATTGAATGTTGTGCATTTTAGTTAAAAAATATCATGTTTCCATATATGTGTTTCATTTTTTTTCCAGCGGGGCAAGGACTTTTTTTTTCATTAATTGAAGCGGGGCAAGAACTTTTTTTATAATAAATATTGGCGGGGCATACAGTTTTTTTTTTTTTAATATTTGCTGTACACCGGCCCCACCCTCAGATAAATATTGCACAGTCCCTTAAAAAAGTGCATAGTTAAGAAAATTTGTCAACAGAAGGCATGACAGGCTTATAGGATCTATGTTAATATTTATAAATACATAAAATAGATACTTACAGACTTTTGTTGTCTATCCTGATATGTTCCTGGTGCCGTTTCAACCACGACAAATACAATACACAAATGGATATTGAATCGTCGCTCCTAATCTTTGAATATCTTTCCTCCATGTACTAACTCGAATAATTCAGCGCCCCTATCCACTACTTTCTCGAGGAAATGGTTAATGGAGTGATCGAAGTGATCGTAATATAACGACTGGATTATTCGGGTTATCCATGTACTGACAAATATATTAAGATACACGCTGTGGATTTATTATGTAATTTCCGTCGTTTGTTTGTCATTATCTATCGTGCGAATGTTTATAATTTATTAGGGTTTATATGATCACGATGGGCACAGTATGTGGTCATTAAAATGTGATATGGGTAATTAGCATATCATATGATAACAAATCTTGTTCGAAGAAACTTTAGAATCGTAAGATTTTATATACAATTCTCTTTTTCGTTTAGTTAGGTTAGAATATCTCATAATAACCTCCTTGCTAAAATTAAATTTCATTTACGTTATTAAAAAAAAATCGAAGTTTGGAATATACCAATATTTTTTGTAAAGGAACATTTTTTTCATAGAAAAACAAAAAAGAATATTGGGTATCAATCCGTGACAGAAAATGAATATAACCACATTAAAAAAAAACACATTAAAGAATTAAGCAAAGGAACAGCGCTGTAAGTCACATTAAACCTTCAACGTGGAACGAAAAGTATCTCACAGCACTGCACGTGTAAGACGACCACTAGCAACAGCCAGAGCGAAATAGTTTGCCAAAAAAAAAATGAATAGACTTCGTAAGATGTTACACCAACCATTTCGGGTGCGATCAAAAAGGAAAGAAGTACGTATTTAAAAAATTTAGTAGTTCTTACGTGATTAAATCAAACTATATTATATGCAGAATAATTTTTGGTAAGTAATATAGATACATGTATCAAATGAAAGGGTAAGGACTGCTGAACCTTGCAGAACACACACATTTGACAGATGAATACAAATGAAACAAAAAGTTATGAATTAGTTCTATAAAATTGAGGGCGTACATTGCCTGTTACTCAGATATAAATAAATTTGGTGTTTTTACTGTCTTCTGATTGGTTAAAATTATTAGTTTTATTTTCAATGTTGTCAATTTTGATGGCGACACGCCCACTCTGACGTTGTGTATTCATACGCCTACATGTGTGTACGTTGTTTTTGTTAATATAAATAATATAAAAAGTTCTTTGAGCCTTATTTTTGAAAGAAATTTATTTATAATGAATGGCAAGAATTTATTTTGATTTTATTGAACCATAAAACTAATTTTTGACTCTTCACATTTTACATAATCCACTTCGCGGATTATTCAATGTGAAGAGTCAAAAATTAGTTTTATGGTTCAATAAATTCAAAATAGATTATAGCCATTCATTAAATGAAGTACCTAGTTTGGTATATCCAAAGTTATGATATAACTAGTACAGTCTGATGTGTAAATAATGGTATACTTATCCCCCATATATATATTTGCATGCTGTTTTTTGGTGTTGACGTCCGGAATACTACATTGTTGACTTAGCTTCTCAGTGTTCAAGCTTTCCGTAAAAACAATGGTTTTTCCATGATATTACATGTAACATTGCTCTTATCAAACAAATAATGAAGGTTAAGAAAACATTCGTTTATAAGTAATGAAAGCATTTGAATACTGGTACGATTGAAGTTAGAATAATGCGTCTTGGCACGTCTTCTTACAAAGTTATTTGTATCTGCTGAAAAATGCGTCAAAACATCTGACTCAGTTTGTCTAGTACAAAACGTGTTAATAACATAAAGCATGTTGTCATTCTGGGTGTATGTATGTAATAGTTACCACTGGACATCATACATCGTTATTATCGTCATCTTCATCATTCTTTATATAAATAATGACGCGAGTATCTTATGGTAAAATGGGACATAAAAAAGTGGTTGAAACTTTGCTCCATCATGGATATCAATCTAAATATATATATATTCTCTAATTTCGTTATCCTCTTATAAAATGTAAGCACTATCATGTTTCTGGAATGATTTATCCGGGTTATTGTTTCACATGTAAATAATAAAATAATAAATGGCGAATTAACTTAAAAAATATATAAACTATGAAAGTACCAAAGCACTTACTTCAAAGTTGCATAAAGTAAACCCGCGGGGATTTCAAAAGAGCTTTTTACACAAGACAAAGTCAATGAAGACATTCCATTACGAACCTATATCTACTGGATTTATTGTTATTTTGTTCAAGTCCTGAATATGCACGTAATATTAGCCAAAACATGTGTTCAGCAAACTTAAAAATCGTCTTTTTTTTTTTTTTTTATCTAAAAACTGTCATAGGGTGAAACTTGCACATTTATTTCTTATCTAAGATCGGTATTTAATTTGCCTTGGCCTAGAATGTTAAGTATTTGTAGATTTATTGTTTTCGTGAACTTTAGCAGACTGTCTGACTGACCGTTTAATTTAATGTATGATGCAGCTGTGTTTGAACTGTAATCATTTATAATTAGAAGCCGTACAATTTATGTTCCTGTTTGTTTATATTCTGTTCCAATACTTCCGATACTATTATTTCTATTTTTTGTTCATTATTCTTTATTCTGTAAACCCCCATCCACAGCCTCAGGTATAGACGAATGTCATATATGTGGCCTGGTCTAGTAATGTCAGCAGTGTGATCTGCACATATATCATTTTGTAGAAAAAGATGAACGGGTGGCGTTATACATTGTTTTGATGTAAGATATGATACATCTTTTCTATAAAATCGATTGATTGACAGATTGGTGGTTACAGACTGAGAACGTGCAGTGTCAAATAGTTCATGCATGCATGCACGGAACGAAAAGCTATTTTAAAACAATTTACATACGTATTACCATGCATGGGGAATACCTGTAACAAATTAAGGGTAGACCAGGATGAAGTTCGGTAAACTTTTGATCACTTTTTATACGGGTTTTACATTTTTTTCTATTTTGGCGGATGAAGACAATTCTATTCCCAAGTCACCCTTAAGTGTCCATAAATTCAGCAGCACCCATACATATATATATACCTACTTTCCAATCTTTTAAAACAAATAAAAGAAAGAATAAGACAAAATGATACACATTCTCAAACGCCTATTTTATCGGTAATAATACTTGAGGGTCTTGTTGGAGTTGACAGAATATCAAATCAGGCGACTGGGAAACGCAGAATAAAGGACAAAACATATAGCATATACAAAAAAAAATATAAAGAATAGAAAATAAAAGGATGATCAAATAGAGAATAATGAGCAAAATTATAAAGAATAGAAAAAATGTTTTAAAAATTAAAAGAATACAAAATCGATGGACCATCCATCCAGACCATTATAATTTTGTAGTTGTCCATTTTTGTTTAGCATATTATTTTATTTGAAAGATATAAAATGACCATACATTAAAAACCTCTATGAAATGACACAGATTCAAATAATTTACAACCTTCGATTTGTTTAATGTATGTTAGCAAACAAGTGCCGCATATCTATCAGAAGTTGTAAAATAATTATTACTAATTACAACAAACGCGGCTTAAAAGCCTTATCAATTTTATGTAATGCACGCGTACGTTGATTGTAGGCCCATAGTGTTACCACATGACGAGAAGTCTTCAAATGGAAACACAAGATAATTAATGACAAGACGCAGGACACTTAAACTGGACCCCTGTTGTGTTCACTTATCGCTACACTGACGGTGCGAAGATGTATTGTATAGATGGAACGGCGGACCAGTTTATATGACACTGATCTGTAATTTTGTATAATATGATCACTTGGTATTTCTCTCTATGTACGTGCAACGAAGATGACAGACAGTGGACATCAAAAGGAGGAAAGACAAGTTAAACATAGACGGGATAGTTTTCCAGTTTCGTTTATGAAACATTCATCACAGTTCAAGAAATTGGAGGTTAGTTTTGCTCAGTTTACTAGAGGTGGGGTGAGGGGTGGGGGTCAAGGATACTGGGGTCCCCTCGTGGACACCCTACATACATGCTTAATGCATACTAGACGTTTAATAAGTCTCTGCTTATGTCCCTTTTCAAATCCTCGATCGATCCGCATCTGCGAATCAATTTGCATATTTTTTTTACGATAGCACTGCATAAGAATAATATCGATCACTCCATAATAAACAAGTACAATTTGGAATAAAACATTTATGGAACTCCAAAACTGATTATGATAACGATAATCATATCATTAAAGAAAGAGGTGTATCATGAAGCAAAGCTTAATGCTATAAATAAATTTGACTTTACTACTCTGACAATTTGTTATATCACAAAGATAAATTTATATACTACAAGTGTGGACACAGATCAGTGTGGATAGTATGTTTGGGTTTTTGAGTGTTTTGTATGACTAAAGAAGTTCTTTGTTATCCCCATTGGTTTCTATATTATTAACTATGTTTCATAATATGACATCCAACCTGAGCATTAGCAGAGTTGTTTATTTTATATTTAGTTTTTTATGTTCAAGACGGGCCTAAAAGAGCTCGAGACACTAATTGCATCAGTTACTAAATGATTATGTCAGATAGAGTATGTTCCACATTCTTGATTTTGGATACATTTTGAAGCTAGTAGAAGAGGAACACATAACAAGTTAATTTTTTCATGATGTGATTTTTTTTATATTGGAGATGGTATCTGAAAACATGCGAACATAAGTTTGAACGTAAAATTATTAGATAAATATTTTTTATTATCTTAAGTTTAATTATTAAGATATTAATAATGTTTCTAATTGGTAATCTCATTATTATTTCCTACTGGTGAAAGTTGAAGTAATTTTTAAACATTTAAAAAATTAAAAAGTTAACTTTCTTTACGCTTAGTCTTAGAACAGCTGTTAGGACACACTAGCTATGAAATTGTTTCATAGAAGGATGGAAAATGTACCTATTATTTTAGCAAAAAGTGAAAGATACCCAGGGGCGGGACCAGTCATTTTTAAAAGAGGGTTCTAAACATTTGTTCCAATTTAAAACCAATGATCGTAAAAAAAAAGGGTGTTCAAAGCACAGAACCCTAACTGGATCCGCCACTGAATCCAAAGGATCATATTTATACTCATAAGTCTATGAAAAAATAACACACCATTGCGAAAAACGAATAAACGAGCAAGAGATTATTGTATGTAAAAAAATATAGTTTTGAACATTTTCATAAGTACCTAAAGAACTGTACTCACACTCTTATGCAATCTGTTTGGCACACAGAATAATTGACAAAAAGTCTGCATCTTCATGGATAACATGACCATTTCAGTCAAAATATAATACGCTGTTCTTTATAGGTCACCAGACACTTCTATCAAAAGGATTTTTTTTTTTAAAGAAACACAAAAGTTTAGAAGGCAGACAAAATGGCAGAAATTACTACAACCACAGAGAACATTAGTGAAGGATACATTTTGAGGAAAATCTTTAGAGGTAAAAAAAAAAAAAAAAAGAAGTATCTTAGAATGCTGAAATTAAGATTCATAATTGTTGTTTTATAAAAAGTGTTCTTTCTTATCTCATTGCTAAAGATTTTGAAAGTGTTAATTTAAATATAATTCATACATGTATTTTGACTATTTTGACTATGTATTATGTAGTTCGGTCGGAATTGTTATTAGTGATTTAACATTCATTATTTTAAGAATGCGTGCAATGTATCGGTTACTCTATGAAAAGGAATATATTATGAATTTTAGAGCGAGGGCCTGATATGTGATGTTCAGTTGTACAATCATTTGCACATCTTATCTATACGGCGATCAGATCCGGCTGCTCCTTCAGTCCTTGTACATCTCTCTGAAACATTTGCTTACTTTACAAGTTACAATTCGTTTTTGATAAGGTTAATGTAAGATGTTGCAAGACTTTTACCATCTTGGGTTATGCCCATTTATAACCATAAACAATGCTGGATGTTTCTGTTCTCTAACTTAAGTTTGCCTCAACCGAATGTTAAAATCACAAAACTGTCTTCACTACTTGAATCCTGTACATGTATCTGAATGTGGAAGTTGACACGTGCACATTTACGAGTAGGATCATTTGTAGCCCATAGACACATTTTTCTTTTTTTTTTTGTATGAACTGCATTTTTTTATTTGATCTTTCAGATAGCTTTGGTTGAACGGAATAATGGAAACATGTATTTGGGAATATTACATTTACAAAGATGATTGTTTGAAAAGGTCAGAAGAGTTTGAAGATGAATAATTCCAGCTACAGATCTGCATGTCACTAAAAGATCAGATTACTAAACGATTAGTACCAGATGCATTATAACGAAGCTTCAAGTTGTCTCTCAGTTTGTCTGTAATAAATAAGACCGTTGGAATTTCTTTTAAATTATTTTAATTTTGTATCATGTAATACTTTTAAGATTATTTTTATATAGAACAAAATTCATATTGAATGTAGAATAAATTTATTCTGTGTCTCAGCCTCACCATACAGATAACTTAACTCAAAATAAATTTATTTTATATTTTATTATAATCCGAAATCGCATTGAAACTAGAATTAATTTATTCTGTGTCACAGCCTCACCATACAGATTACTTTACTTCAAAATAAATTTATTTGATATTTTATTATAATCTGAAATCGCATTCAAATAGAATAAATTTATTCTGTGTCATAGCCTCACCATACAGATAACTTTACGTCAAAATAAATTTATTTTATATTTTATTATAATCCGAAATCGCATTCAAATAGAATTAATTTATTCTGTGTCACAGCCTCACCATACAGATAACTTTACTTCAAAATAAATTTATTTTATATTTTATTATAATCCGAAATCGCATTGAATGTAGAATAAATGTATTGTGTGTCTCAGCCTCACCATACAGATTATTGGACTTTCAAAATAAATTTATTTTAAATATTGTTATAATCATAAATGACATTGAATGTATAATAAATGTATTCTATGATTTTCTCGAACTAATAATAGATATTATGGCTCTATAAAATAAATTTATTTTATAAATGATCATATACCGAAAGCACCATGCATTTAGAATAAATTTATTCTATGTTGAATCCTTTACAGAGAGTTGACTGAAAATGGACAGCTAAGTGTAGATTTCAGTATAAATTTATTTTGAAATGTAACAAATAAATACTAATATAACAGAATTGTCTTTGTTTTTCATGATTTTTTCTCTAATACATGGGTTAAAGAATAAATTTATTACGTTCTGGTCCGAATTTGGCCTCTAATTGCACTTGTCAGAATTAAGAGTGAAAAAAGAGGAAAATTGGTTTTTTCCTTTTTTATTCTGCTCTCAGTTCAAAGTAAAACGGAGATCTCAATTCATATTGAATAACATGCAACACTTGTTGCATTCAGTGTGGGAAAACAACGGTTAAATTCAATACTCGGCTGAATACTGTGGATTCATTATTATTCGTTGGATACCAATTTTCGTGGGTTTTGTTGTTACAGATGAACCTTGCCTTGAATTCAAATGTTCAACAAATAGCATATTTTCAATAGGCTTTGTATATAGAGATTGGCAAAGCAACAAAATCAAATATCCACGCATATGCAGTTTCAGCAATCCACGAAAATTGATATGAATATAATGAATCCGCAGTAACCATTGTTGAGGGAAAATCTGAAAGTTTCAACAGACGAAGAAATTGATTATGAACAATTGTAATGTTTCATAAAACACATGTATTCATGTATCTGACTTATGGCCGTATTGATTAATTAATCTGGTAATGGGTATACATAATTCATTAAGTCCCCAAAATTCTGTAGTTTTCATTTGTTTCGATGTACAATACATGTACATTTAAAGGAGTAGGTCCGGTAAGGGCCGATTTTGGCCTCAAATTTCAAGTTCATCTTACGAAAGATTGTAAACACTTTAGAAACACTTACATTGTAAGTGTCTATTTCAATTGATTCGATTAGTTTATGTGAAAGATTTGAATGAATTTAGTCATTAAAAACGCTCCGATTCAAGCTAAATATGAAAAATCTATCAAATATGCAAAAAAAC
The DNA here is from genome assembly GCF_965363235.1 of Mytilus galloprovincialis. NCBI lineage: Eukaryota > Metazoa > Mollusca > Bivalvia > Mytilida > Mytilidae > Mytilus > Mytilus galloprovincialis. The sequence continues at coordinate 52,552,128 of NC_134851.1, forward strand.
GTCACTTTTCAGATGGTTTTTGTCAAAAATGAAAGTGGCCGCATCCGTGTTCATCCTCAACCTTTATATATATTATGTATCATCATCAAATAAAAACTTAAATTTCAATATTATGAATGAACACGATCATTTAAGACGGGAACCGTCTAAAATTTAACTAAAATGCTAAATTTGAGAAGATTTCATTAATTTAACATGACTTTATGATGCTAGTACCCGATATATGTGCATTGTATTGTCAAAAACAGCCCATATTTATGTAACAGCTGAATCATTCTACTTTCCAATGAATAGCTTAAAGATTACATTTTTCACAATTTTGCAAAACTGCTATATTTTGGGGCCAAAAAGGGGTCTTACTGAACCTACTCCTTTGAATGGGCTATTTTTGTCTAGCAGTTTTTATACGCCCGTCAAAATTTTGACGGGACGTATTATGGTATACAAATGTCCGGTGTCCGTCCGTCTGTCCGTCTGTTCGTCTGTCTGTCCGGTTTTTTTGTCGAGCCTGCAACTTTTGTTGCAGAAAGCTCGACATAGGGATAGTGATCCGGCGGCGGCGGCGGCGGCGGCGGTGTTAGCTTACTTCTTAAAAGCTTTATATTTTGAAGGTGGAAGACCTGGATGCTTCATACTTTGTATATAGATGCCTCATATTACGAAGTTTCCGCCAGTCACATGTCCAATGTCCTTCACCTCATTTTCATGGTTCAGTGACCACTTGAAAAAAAAGTTCAAATTTTTTGTAATGTTGAATTCTCTCTTATTATAAGTAATAGGATAACTATGTTTGATATGTGCGTACCTTGCAAGGTCCTCATGTCTGTCAGACAGTTTTCACTTGACCTCGACCTCATTTCATGGATCAGTGAACAAGGTTAAGTTTTGGTGGTCAAGTCCATATCTCAGATACTATAAGCAATAGGGCTAGTATATTCGGTGTATGGAAGGACTGTAAGGTGTACATGTCCAACTGGCAGGTGTCATCTGACCTTGACCTCATTTTCATGGTTCAGTGGTTATAGTTAAATTTTTGTGTTTTGGTCTGTTTTTTTTTGGTACTATATGCAATAGGTCTACTATATTTGTTATATGGAATGATTGTAAGGTGTACATGTCTAGCGGGCAGATGTCATGGGACCTTGACCTCATTTTCATGGTTCAGTGGTTATAGTTAAATTTTTGTGTTTTGGTCTTTTTTTTCATACTATATGCAATAGGTCTACTATATTTGTTGTATGGAATGATTGTAAGGTGTACATGTCTAGCGGGCAGATGTCATGTGACCTTGACCTCATTTTCTTGGTTCAGTGGTCAAAGTTAAGTTTTTGAGTTTTGGTCTTTTTATCTAATACTATATGCCATAGGTCAACTATATTTGGTGTATGGAAATATTTTATGATCTTTACGTCAGTAGCGCAGGTTTCTTTTGACCCTGACCTCATTTTCACGGTTCATTGCACAGTGTTAAGTTTTTGTGTTTTGGTCTATTTTTCTTAAACTATATGTAATAGGTCAACTATATATGTTGTATAGAAGCATTGTTAGCTGTACATGTCTGCCTGGCATGGTTCATCTGACCTTGACCTCATTTTCATGGTTCATTGGTCTTTGTTTAGTTATCTTGGTTAATGTTAAGTTTATGAGACAGTTGTAATAAAGCTTTATACTTAGGACTATCTACATAATATCAATGATTAGTATAGAAGGCGAGACATTTCAGCGTGTTCACTCTTGTTTACATGTTGTGCCGTATCTCAAAAACAATTTATGATTATTGCTTAAAACTTTACACACTTCTCTGTTGATTCAAAACTTTATTTTGGAGTTATTGAGTATTTTGTTGAACAGGGGAGGGTTTTTGTACATGTCGCGCCGTATCTCAAAAATAATTTATGATTATTGCTTAAAACTTTACACACTTCTTTGTTATATTAATCTAAAGATCTGTATACTTTTTGGTTTTGATTCAAAATTTTATTTTAGTGATATTTAGTTTTTCGAAGAAAAAAAACAGGTTTGGGGGTTTCACATGTCCCGCCGTGTCTCAAAAACAATATATGGTTATTGCTTAAAACTTTCTTAGAAACTATTGATGATTATTGCATAAAACTTCCACACAAGACGTCGGGCGTATCATGCGCTCATGGCGCAGCTGTTTATTTATATCTTCATCCTCATCAACATGAAGTAATGCTCTTCTGGCTCTTGTAGTACACTTGTCTTCCAGCTCTTGTAGTTCTGGGTACACTGAGTAGCATCTAACATTGTGTCTTGCTCTTAAAGCTAACTACACCGAGTTGACCGCTACAACGAGTTGAGCATTACTTCCATGTGCATAACTGACATTGTTATTCCGGCTCTTGTAGTGCTGCACGGAGTTGACCGCTACACCGAGTTGAGCATTACTTCCATGTGCATTACTGACATTGTTATTCCGGCTTGTGTAGTGCTGCACGGAGTTGACCGCTACACCGAGTTGAGCATTACTTCCATGTGCATTACTGACATTGTTATTCCGGCTTGTGTAGTGCTGTACGGAGTTGACCGCTACACCGAGTTGAGCATTACTTCCATGTGCACTACTGACATTGTTATTCCGGCTCTTGTAGTGCTGCACTGAGTTGACCGCTACACCGAGTTGAGCATTACTTCCATGTACATTACTGACATTGTTATTCCGGCTTGTGTAGTGCTGCACGGAGTTGACCGCTACACCGAGTTGAGCATTACTTCCATGTGCATTACTGATATTGTTATTCCGGCTCGTGTAGTGCTGCACGGAGTTGACCGCTACACCGAGTTGAGCATTACTTCCATGTGCATTACTGACATTGTTATTCCGGCTCTTGTAGTGCTGCACGGAGTTGACCGCTACACCGAGTTGAGCATTACTTCCATGTGCATTACTGACATTGTTATTCCGGCTCTTGTAGTGCTACACTGAGTTGAACGCTACACCGAGTTGAGCATTACTTCCATGTACATTACTGACATTGTTATTCCGACTCTTGTAGTGCTACATTGAGTTGACCGCTTCACCGAGTTGAGCATTACTTCCATGTGCATTATTGACATTGTTATTCCGGCTCTTGTAGTGCTGCACGGAGTAAACAACTACTTCTCTGCTCTGATAGCTTCAAATAGCTGCTACACCCAGTTTAACTGTGTCACTAATTTAGAAAATGCTGGGTCTACCCCAAACCCAATATAGCCCATTCAATCTTTAATGCTGTCAAAATTGTAATAACTTAATTGAAATTTTGAAAATAATAATGAACCATAACAATTGGTATCCAACGTTGTGCTAGTAAGTTTGTGTTTACTTTCAGTGATGGAGATGGAATACAAGATACTGATGATAATTGTCCATATTTGGCTAATGGAGAACAGTCTGATACCAATGGGGATGGAACAGGTAAATCTTCTGGAGGGAAGTCTGTTATCCATAGATTACTTAAGAGGGACGTAATTTATCTTGTTCTATAGGGAAGTCTGTCACCCATAGATTACTTAAGAGGGACTTAGTTTATTTGGTTCTGAAGGGAAGTCTGTTATTCATAGATTACTTAAGAGGGACTTAGTTTATCTGGTTCTGAAGGGAAGTTTATTTTGGTTTATTTGGTGCCTCCAATGAAAGTGCCAAAATTAAGCACACGAAAATAAAGCAAACACTGAATATTGAAACGCCAAAATCGAGGACTGGTACGTCGATATCTTAAAGTTGATTGTTGGTGGAAATATCTTATGTTATCATGTCTTACGTATATTTTCTATAATTCTTTACATAGCCAATATTGGGTAAAATTCGACAACAACACTATATATTTTTTATTTAATTGTCAATTTCCTAAAATTGTTAAGAAAAAACACAATATGAATTTGTATTCGCATATGTCATAAATATGCCTGGCTATTGCTGATTAGACACCATTATTGGTAATTAGAATATAAAAACTCTTTCGAATCCTTTGTCTTCTATAAATTAACATGTACTGCCAAAGGCATAGATTACAATTTAAATCCATGATCGTTAATAATTAACATGTAGTTGCAAGAGATACAGTAATTAAAATTTATTTTATATGATTTTTTAAAACAAAACAAAAAGTCTATTTAAAATTAAACACATCAACTGGGCACAACACCAAAATTACACACACCAAAATAAAACACCTTCCTTTTGAGTGAAAACCGCTAAAAATATCCCGACGCCAAAATTTCCCAATTTTCGGTACTTTTAAGAAGGACTTACTTTAACATACAAACCCTAAGGGTTTGTAAATACATGCAAATGTCTTCTGTTAGAGTACTACTAAATGGAATGAAACCAAACATGGCATGAATGTTCCTAATGAGGTGTTGACTAAGTGTTGTTACTTTGTAAATCAATCAACCAAGATGGCTGCCAACGGGGGACCAAGTTTATCAAAGGACCCTAAGGGAAATACATAAAATGTCTTCTAGAAAACCACTTTATGGATTGAAACTAAACATGATATGTATCTTTTGAGGTGCTGACCAATAGTTGTTTCTTTGTTGCTGATTTGTCATCCAAGATGTCCGCCAGCAAGAGGACTAAGTTTAACATAGGACCCTATTGGAAAAACATACAATTTTCTTCTTCTAAAGAACCACTGAATAGAATGAAACCAGAAAAGAAGATCTACAAATCAGTCAACATAAGCAAAATTTTCAATGGACTTCTTGTTTGAGTTATTGTCCTAATGAAGTAATTTTCTACAATTTCAATAAATCATGTATTGGTAATTTCTGTAAACTTTACAAAAGTCTTCTGCTTTTGATTAAATTAATAGGCCATTTTGAAACCAAATTTGGCCTCAATCATTATTAGGGTATCTGTTATGATTTTAATCTATTTTTACATGATTTCAAAAAACCAAAGCAGAACCAGGTGAGTTAGGCAGGCTGTAGTTTGTTGAGACTGTTACATTTATGTTATGTACAAGAGACATAGTGATCCTAGATTTTGTCATTGGCAGCATCAAAATTTTCTGTGATTAAAGATATTTTAGACATCAATAACTTTCTAAAACCTTCATGGAACTTTATGAAATTTTGACAGAAACTTGATAATGACCTCAATAAAGCATCCAGAAAATATTGAGATTCATTTTTAGTATTTACCTGATAAATTGACTTAGTTAAAAAAAAAAAAAAAAAAGAGTTAACAAGGAAACATAGACTAGGGTTACAATTTGTTACACATCAATTGCTTTGTCTAATCTTCATGGAATTCAATGAACGTTTGGCAGAGTGAGTATTTTATGATTAATGATATGTATGGAACAATTTTTTTTTTTAATTTTCAGTATTTTCTTATTTGATAGACAGTGATAGATGGAATAAGTATTTTATTGACGGACAGTCTGGGATTACTTTTTTTTACATGATAAATTTGTTAACCTTCATGGATAGTTATGAAACTTGGACAGAAGCAATACACCTTATCGCTAATCCCGGCTGACCCGGCCGCTTGAACTTTTGACGCATACAACAATCACTTTTCCATTGTGGCGTCAGATATTTTGTTTTATGACGTCAACATTTTACGGGAACCTGTGTGATTTTCAGTAATGGCGGACAAATAGCGATAAGGTGTATATTTCAAGATAAAATAAAATCTGAAAGGGATCCTGATCTGATTTGTTCAGTGATAACATAAACTTTTCATGATCTGTTTATATACTGCTCTAATTGTCCAAATACAATTTGTTCTGCTAGAATTTCTTTAATTAGCATGTACTGAAGTTGTCAACACCTGGATTGTAGTGAAGTATAGAAATTGAAAGTTTTCTTTATTAATATTTCATTTTTGTTCTTGAAATATATTGTCCACTTTTCAATCAGTGAACTCCTGCCACAACTAGCTAGAATGATTTTATTGTGTGCAATTTAACAGAAATTTGGATTTGCTTTAAATTTTGTATACTTTAAATTAAATGTGCATTGCGTTTCACTGTTTGTATACTCTGTTTTAGATTTGGATGCGATGCCACAAATATTTGATAAATTTTTCCACACAGCATTGAATTTAGCATGTTGAAATTTAATTGAAAATCTGTTTAAACTTAAAATTATTGAACAAAATTCCCTTATTAAAAATTTAATGTTTGTAGAGAATGTGCATAAAATCTATCAAAATTTGTTAAAAAAAACCCTTCTTCTTGCCAAATTTATGTGCTTTTTGTCCTGATTTAACTTTACTTTAGGGCCTATTTTAGCTCACTCAAAAGGGCAGGGACAAGGAAAGGGCTAAGCGAGTTTGTAAGCACTAGGAGTCTGTTGTTGTCTGATAACTTTAAAAAAAAAATTCTCCTCTGAACCTACTGGGCCAAATTCAATCAAGTTTGGTCACAATCATCATTGAGTATCTAGTTTAAAATATGTGTCTGATGACCCCAGATTTTACTTTATCTTTGCATGAACTGCTTGCTCTCTAGGATTACAGGATAGCTATATTTGGTATACTAGTATTTGCAAGTTCTACAAATCACTAAAATGCTCAGCAAGTGAATATCTACTAACAAGTCAAGATCTACTAACAAATGCAGATATAAATGATGATGGAAGTTTTTAACAAAGTTTTATAATAATCTGTAAAAGTATCACTTTACTAACTTGACCACAGGTCAGTGATAATGGCAAATATATTGCTTAGAAACATTATTTTATTACAAACTTCTTGATTTTATACATTAAAAAAATATTAATCTTAATAACAATGATTATTTTATTTTTTTAGGAGATTTTTGTGACACAGATATTGATGGGGATGGTGTGTTAAATGATGAAGATAACTGTGTGTATATCTCCAATCCATCTCAGACTGATTCAGATGGTACTGTTCTTTTTGTTTGTTATTAGGGAATACACCTTTAATATAGAGTGGACACAGAGAGCTTTTTCTGTCCCTGTATCAAACTTTAGCTTATAGTATATGTTTTTGTCCCCTGTCTGATGTGGAACATAAAAATATTGGTCTGTCAGGTCTTGTAAAGGCTCTCACTTGTACAATGCTTGTCTGATTATATCTAAATTATATCAGCAATGTCTCTAGCACTTTAAAAATCAGTGCTAATCAACTATTTTTTAAAGAGGTATGCCCCTAGAAATATTAATTACATGTATATAGAAAATTGCATTGTAAGCCCCGTCACATGTACAATTCTTTTCAGATTTTTATAAAGCTTTTATCAGAAATTTTAATCAATAAAGAGTTGGACAGATTCAAAAATAAAATCGGATTTACTATTTTTAAAAGAGTTATGTCCCTTGGAAATATTCATTATATGGGAAATTGCATTGTTAGCACTCTCATGTGTACAATAACAGATGTTTATATCAGCAATGTCTTGGATGAGTTAGAAAATCAGTTACAGATTATTTTTTTTTAAAAGAGTTATGACCCTTAAAACTATTGTGTGTGCTCTCGTGAACAATATATAAGAGTTATGACCCTTGAAACTATTGTCTGTGCTCTCATGTGTACAATATATAAGAGTTATGACCCTTAAAACTATTGTCTGCTCTCATGTGTACAATATTGTCTGTTCTCTCATGTGTACAATATTGTCTGTGCTCTCATGTGTACAATATAAAAGAGTTATGACCCTTAAAACTGTTGTATGCTCTCATGTGTACAATATAAAAGAGTTATGACCCTTAAAACTATTGTCTGTGCTCTCATGTGCACATTATTGTCTGTGCTCTCATGTGTACAATATTGTCTGTGCTCTCATGTGCACATTATTGTCTGTTTTCTCATGGGTACAATATTGTCTGTGCTCTCATGTGTACAATATTGTGTGTGCTCTCGTGTGTACATTATTGTCTGTGCTCTCATGTGTACAATATTGTCTGTGCTCTCATGTGTACAATATTGTCTGTGCTCTCATGTGTACAATATTGTCTGTGCTCTCGTGTGTACAATATTGTCTGTGCTCTCATGTGTACAATATTGGCTGTGCTCTCATGTATACAATATTGGCTGTGCTTTCATGTGTACAATATTGTATGTGCTCTCATGTGTACAATATTGTCTGTGCTCTCATGTGTACTATATTGTCTGTGCTTTTATGTGTACAATATATGTAAGATATTGATCAAACATATATTAAAGGTTTAATAAAGAACTTGTTTTAAAATCAGATGCAATCAAATATTTTTGAAACAGTTATGCAGCTTGTAAATTTTAATTTCATTGAAAGTTGCATTGTTAGTGCTTTCAAGCATACGTACATTTCTTTAATATATAAATAAAAAGTTAAGAACAAAAAAAATAAAAAAAATATAGTAATGGCCCATAGATTGATAAAATGTGTGCGACATCGTAACTCTGTTCTTTTATTGGAATAATTTATATTGGTCTGGAACTACATATGATAATGTTGAATTATACCTTGTAGGCATTTTTTGGGATCTGTCAGGTGGACAGTAATTCAATAATACAAACATGATTACTATGGATTCATTATTCCTTGGATACCAATTTTTGTTGGTTTCGTTGATATAGGTGAACCATGAATTCAAATGTTCAACGAATAACATATTTCAATAGGATATGTTTGCATGAGAGATTGACAAAACCGTGTTTTCAGCAATCCATGAAAGTTGATACCCACTGAGATAAATGAATCCACAGTACTATATTTGGTAGACAAGATCTTTGCAAGGTGTTTTTAATATGTTATTACTGATGACAAAATGGAGGTCAAGTTCAATATCGTTGATTTTCACTTTTCTGTTGTTATGGTCCTTGTGAAATTGAAAAGTGCAAGAACACAAATAAATGTTAAAAAATCTGGTTTATTGTTGCTCTGACAGCCTCTTGGTTAGATTTAGATATAGATTTTGCGCCTGTCTCAAGTCAGGAGCCTCTGGCCTTTGTTAGTCTGTATGATTTTTAATTTTAGTTTCTTGTGTATAATTCGGAGTTTAGTATGACGTACATTATCACTGTACTAGTATACATATTTTTTAAGGGCCAGCTGAAGGACACCTACGGGTGCGGGAGTTTCTCGCTACATTGAAGACCCATTGGTGGCCTTCGGCTGTTTTCTGCTTTATGATCGGGTTGTTGTCGCTTTGACACATTCCCCATTTCCTTTCTCAATTGTATTGATATAAAATTGTGTTCAGATGAATGCTTATTGGTATAATAATGTTTTATTACCTGAATGAAATTTATTTTTCAAATAGTAAACTTGCCAATGCAGATGGAAAATAAAAAAGTTTAAAATTGAAAGATAGTAAAATTTTATTTCAGGAAATCATAGAGGAGATGTTTGTGAAAGTGATTATGACCAAGATGGTACTATTGATACTTTGGACAATTGTCCTAATAACAAATTCATCAATGAATCTGACTTTGGTACTTATACTGGTTTAGACCTGAATCCCGAGCTGACATTACAACCAGCACCAAGCTGGATGATTCTACATGGTGGCAAAGAAATAAGGCAGATTTCAGTCACTACCAAACCAGTGGCCTATGTAGGTATGTCATCAAATTAGTGTCGAATTTATCAGTACAACTTATTTCTGGATAACTTCTCCTACAGTTTAAGTGTAAGGACATTTTAAAGTTGCTGACTATTTGTACATACATTAAAGGTGTGCATGTGGTAAGGGTTTAGATTTATATTGATATTTGCTTTTTTTGAGATACTAGTAGTTGAACTTCAATATTTTCTAGTGTATACCTTGCATTAGAGGTGCGTAGCATTTTCCAGATAACTCCTCTAAGACTCCGTTCACACTAGCATTTTTTTTAATCGATCTAACTTGAATCGATCTAAATATCGTTCACATTATCTTTAATCATAACGATATCTATCGATCAAATCTGAACCATTACGTTCACGCTACAATTAACTAGAGGCTCTAAAGAGCCCGTGTCGCTCACCTTGGTCTATGTGAATATTAAACAAAGGAAGCAGATGGATTCATGACAAAATTATATTTTGGTGATGGTTATGTGTTTGTACATCTTCTATACTGAACATTCTTGCTGCTTACAATTATCTCTATCTATAATGAACTTGGCCCAGTAGTTTCAGAAGAAAATGTTAGTAAAAATTTACAAATTTTATGAAAAATTTGACTATAAAGGACAATAACTCATTAGGGGTCAATTGACCATTTCGTTCATGTTGACTTATTTGTAAATCTTACTTTGCTGAACATTATTGCTGTTTACAGTTTATCTCTATCTATAATAATATTCAAGAAAATATCCAAAAACAGCAAAATTTCCTTAGAATTACCAATTCAGGGGCAGCAACCCAACAACAGATTGTCCAATTCATCTGAAAATTTCAGGGCAGATATATCTTGACCTGATAAACAATTGTATCCCATGTCAGATTTGCTCTAAATGCTTTGGTTTTTGAGTTATAAGCCAAAAACAGCATTTTACCCCTATGTTCTATTTTTAGCCATGGCGGCCATCTTGGTTGGTTGGCCGGGTCACCGGACACATTTTTTAAACTAGATACTCCAATGATGGTTGTGGCCAAGTTTGGTCAAATTTGGCCCAGTAGTTTCAGAGGAGAAGATTTTTGTAAAAGTTAACGACGACGGACGACGACAGACGACGACGGACGATGGACGACGGACGCAAAGTGATGGGAAAAGCTCACTTTGCCCTTCGGGCCAGGTGAGCTAAAACACAATCGATCCAACCTTTTTATCCGTAAAACTGTGAACATAATGTTTGAATAGAACTGATTTGTCAAATTCATGTGTTGATACACTGATACACACACTTGAAAACAAAAATTGGATAAAGTTATTGTTTCTCTTGAATCACGAGTTAACATTTGATACTGGTGTTATTGCAGTTTTCTTTAATTTTGAGAAAAAAAATCCGTAGCAACGAAGTTACAACACGACGCCGGAAATACGGCGGATCCTGCAAAGAAACAAAATCAAAATAAGAAAAGAAGAAACAGATTTCGCAAGTCTATGTTACGGCGAAGACAATATGTTTTCAGATTGTTTTAAACGGGTCTTTTAAGGATGTCTGCTTGTCATGACTGTTATGGAATTTTTGTCAGATTTTCAGAATCCTCTTGTTTTATCCATTTAAATGCCATAACAAAATTTCCCCATGAAACCCCCATTTTTCTTTTTATTGTCGAGCCTGCAACTTTTGTTGCAGAAAGCTCGACATAGGGATAGTGATCCGGCGGCGGCTACGGCGGCTACGGCGGCGGCGTTAGCTCACTTCTTAAAAGCTTTATATTTTAGAAGGTGGAAGACCTGGATGCTTCATACTTTGTATATAGATGCTTCATGTTACGAAGTTTCCGTCAGTCACATGTCCAATGTCCTTCACCTCATTTTCATGGTTCAGTGACCACTTGAAAAAAAAGTTCAAACTTTTGTAATGTTGAATTCTCTCTTATTATAAGTAATAGGATAACTATATTTGATATGTGCGTACCTTGCAAGGTCCTCGTGTCTGTCAGACAGTTTTCACTTGACCTCGACCTCATTTCATGGATCAGTAAACAAGGTTAAGTTTTGGTGGTCAAGTCCATATCTCAGATACTATAAGCAATAGGGCTAGTATATTCGGTGTATGGAAGGACTGTAAGGTGTACATGTCCAACTGGCAGGTGTCATCTGACCTTGACCTTATTTTCATGGTTCAGTGGTTATAGTTAAATTGTTGTGTTTTGGTCTGTTTTTCTCATACCATATGCAATAGGTCTACTATATTTGTTGTATGGAATGATTGTTAAGTGTACATGTCTAAAGGGCAGATGTCATGTGACCTTGACCTCATTTTCATGGTTCAGTGGTCAAAGTTAAGTTTTTGAGTTTTGGTCTTTTTATCTAATGCTATATGCCATAGGTCAACTATATTTGGTGTATGGACATATTTTATGATCTTTATGTCAGTCGATCAGGTTTTATTTAATCGTGACCTCATTTTCACGGTTCATTGCACAGTGTTAAGTTTTGTGTTTTGGTCTATTTTTCTTAAACTATAAGTAATGTGTCAACTATATACATGTATGTTGTATAGAAGCATTGTTAGCTGTACCTGTCTGCCTGGCATGGTTCATCTGACCTGGACCTCTTTTTCAAGGTTCATTGGTCTTTGTTTAGTTATCTTGGTTAATGTTAAGTTTATGTGACAGTTGTAATAAAGCTTAGCTTTATACTTAGGACTATCAACATAATATAAATGATTAGTATAGAAGGCGAGACATTTCAGCGTGTGCACTCTTGTAAATCTTTTACATGTATATTTATAAGTCATTTGTTAAAGTATTATAAAATTTTATTAATTTTTTAATAGTATTTGAGAACTTAAAACTGGTCAATGATAAAGCTATGAAAAATCAAGAGAGAACATTTTCCCGCAAAAAATTCAATGGCTTATATCTCGAAAACAAGCACATTGACCCCTATATTTTTTTTGCTTTTTTGAAACCTCAAATTATTCCCTATCAATATGTCCTAGTTTTATGAAAAGTTATTTATTTTGAAACTGAGCAGCGAACATCCTTAACAGAGAAATATGGGATAAACAACGAACCTTTGTGATAGTTTTGCCGCTATACATGCGCATACGTTATTTTCGATTCAATCGTACTAGTTTAAACCGATCTCTGCGTTCACATTTAAATAAGATTGGTTTACCTTAGATTAATTCAAACTAAACTACAGATGTACAACAAAAAAGAAAAATCTGATAGAAGTATCAATGAATCTCTGTCCGATATTAGTTCTAAATTGCTTCATATACAGAAAAAGATGGACAAAATTATTTCAAAGGCCCTGACATGACAACAAAATTAAGTGGGGTGATACCATTAATTGACAACCATATAACCTTCATCAATGACAAAACCGATACCATATCGTAATCTTTAAAAGGCCCGACGTACTTTTTTTCTTTTAACATTCAAAATATAATAATTTTTCATAATTTAATTACAAGAAGCACTTATTTATGGGTCGAGCTGATTCGTGCACACTCATGTCATTATTGCCTCAATCGACCGAAAATGAAATTGTAGTAAAACATTTCATATGACGTACAGCAGCCAGTATTAGAGAATGATATTGAACGATGTCTTTATCAAAAGACAAGATATATTACCTTTCATACGTTGTATATGTATGATTATTGGCTTACTTGTTTGTCTAGGAGTAGAGCTATATTGCAAACACTATGTTTGTTCTTCTGTCCGATCGTCTAACAATAATTTTGTTACTTTTTAGCTCACCTGACCTGAAAGGTCAAGTGAGCTATTTCTCATCACTTGGCGTCAGTTGTCCGTCGTCTGGCGTCGTAAACTTTTACAAAAATCTTCTCCTCTGAAACTACTGGGCCAACATTATTTGTTGGGTCGCTGCCCCTGAATTAGTAATTTCAAGGAAATTTTGCAGTTTTTGGTTATTATCTTGAATGTTATTATAGATAGAGGTAAACTGTAAACAGCAATAGTGTTCAGCAAAGTAAGATCTACAAACAAGTCAACATGACCAAAATTGTCATTTTACCCTTTAAGGAGTTATTGCCCTTTATAGTCATTTTTTTTAGGTCAGGTGAGCTAGCTTAAAGAAAAACACACATGAAACTGTAACCAGTTTGGGAGACTCAAAGTGACCAACAAAACATTTCAATACCTATTAAGTTTTTTAGCTCACCTGGCCCAAAGGGCCAAGTGAGCTTTTCTCATCACTTGGCGTCCGTCGTCGTCCGTCGTCTGTAAACTTTTACAAAAATCTTCTCCTCTGAAACTATTGCGCCAAATTTAACCAAACTAAGCCACAATCATCATTGGAGTATCTAGTTTTAAAATTGTATCCGATGACCCGTCATATCAACCAAGATGGCCGCAATGGCTAAAAATAGAACATAGGGGTAAAATGCAGTTTTTGGCTTATAACTCAAAAACCAAAGCATTTAGAGCAAATTTGACAAAGGGTAAAATTGTTTATCAGGTCAAGATCTATCTGCTCTAAAATTTTCAGATGAATCAGACAACCCGTTGTTAGGTTGCTGCCCCTGAATTGGTAATTTTAAGGAAATTTTGCTGTTTTTGGTTATTTTTCTGAATATTATTATAGATAGAGATAAACTGTAAACAGCTAAAATGTTCAGCAAAGTAAAATCTACAAATAAGTCAGCATGACCAAAATGGTCAATTGACTCCCTAAGGAGTTATTGCCCTTTATAGTCAATTTTTAACCATTTTTCATAAATCTTGGTAATCTTTTAGAAAAATCTTCTCCTCTGAAACTACTGGGACAAATAAAACCAAACTTGGCCACAATCATCATTGGAGTATTTTGTTTAAAAATTGTGTCCGGTGACCCGGCGTACCAATTTTCGTAAAATTTGTAAATTTTCACTAACATTCTCCTCTGCAGCTATTGGGCCAAGTTCATTATAGATAGAGATAATTGTAAGCAGCAAGAATGTTTAGAAAAGTAAGATCTACAGACACATCCCCATCACCAAAACACAATTTTGTCATAAATCCATCTGTGTCCTTTGTTTAATATTCACATAGACCAAGGTGAGCGACACAGGCTCTTTGGAGCCTCTAGTTATGTATATGTTTGACTTTTGGTAATATTTTGGAAGTTACTTCAGTAATTGAGAGACCTCAATATTGAAAATGACAATTTTGATAGAGGACAATTTTAAGAATATCAACTTAGTTGTTTATGGATCTTTATCTTTTAAAATATAACTGGGTGTCTGAAAGAATATTTCAAATTTTTTTGAAACTATTTAGATATTTATCATGTTTCATGTGTTTATAGGCAAATATTTATACATGTCATTTATGTTAAGCAAGGGTTTATATGAATTTCTAAAAAGATGTATATGTGTTGATAAAATAAGTTCCAAATTATTACAGAGTAACAGAAAATGGGATCAATTTATATTAAAACAAATCTGTTAAAAGGAAATGATAAGTCAAAAAATGTATTTTTTTAAAAATAATTGTGTTAACATTTCTGTGCTATTAAGAAATATGTACACCAAAAAAAAATAAACTTTAATATAAGTATCAATGTAGTATGCCCTTGTTTTTTTTTGTTTTGTGCAGTACATGCATTTGAATCTTGATCAAAATTTATGGATTGAATTAATAAACAGAATAAACTAATTGTTATGTTGACACTGTAGCTAAGTATATGTCACATTTAATCAGGCCAAGTTATCCGTCTTATTAACAAAGGAGATTTGATATGATTGCCAATTTCACGGCTACATGTACCTATCATAGTTCTCTTTAGGCCATAATCATTGTGACGTATGGTAAAAATTGTCTGTTGTCATATTCTGACTTTTATACAAACCAAGTGATGAAGATAAACGGTGCTTCTATTTCCAAAGGTTTTGAAGAAACTGCTATGGAACACAATAAAAATCAGAAGATGTAGTATAACAGTGGCGGATCCAGAAATTTTCATAAGAGGGGGCCCGCCGACTGACCTAAGGGGGGCCGCTCCAGTCACGCTTCAGTGATTCCCTTTATAAGCCCCCTGCCCCCCCTCCCTAAATCCGCCTCTGCATTTTTGTAATCAGACAACTCTCCATTAAGAGACCATACAATGTAAAAGTTTATAGTAATAGGTTCAGCCTTCAATAAAGAACTAAACCACTCTGCATATCATATTTGATTTTGCAAAAACCAAGAGCATGCTTATTTGTAGATTTTGTCACTATCAATTATATATGTGCATGTACTAATGTATTCATGTTGTGTCCGTCCTTGATTTGAAATCCTCTCCCCCCCCCAAAAAAAAAAATAATATATAAATGGACAAGATCCATGGTCATGATGGTCATGCCAGTTGGGAGTTAAGAATATATAAGGTTGAGAAATGAGGATCTAATCATTTATTATTTTCGACCGCAAACAATTTTTTGGAATGTATAATGGTATGATGTCGTCATTGTTGTTGTCTGAAGACACATTGGTTTCCGGACAATAACTTTAGTTTAAATTAATGGATTTTTATGAAATTTTGTTATAAGGTTCACATGGTTCAATACCCCAAAAGGAAGGTTTGGATAAATTTGGGGATGATGGTCCTTGGAACACAACAGATTGTCTTGAGGTGCTGCACACATGTTCCTAATATCAAAAGATTTTGTCAAAGGGCAAACAGATCATGCTCCCGACACAAAATTGTAAACAAAAGTCATCTTTTTACTTTGAGGTCAAAGGTCAAAGTACAGCAAAAATTGTATTGTAGGTATCTGTGGCATTGACTTATGATCTAATTGCCAATTCAATGAGAATTGTCTTGCATCTTCCAACTAAGTACTTTTATGGTGAAAATTTGTACAAAAAAGGCCTACAGGAAATGAAAAGTGTACATTTTATGGTTGCTATGCCTATGGCAACCAAAGGAACAAAGTGGCGACAAGACTACAACTTTTTTTCTTTAATTTTTTTCATCAAAAACTATCACTAAAACATAATAAATACAACAAAGATGCAAAAGTTTATGGTATTTTGCAACTCAATCCATGTAATACCATGTTGGTTTGCCACAGCATAATTTTCTCAATATTACAATTTTCCTTATTTTTTGCATTTTTTTACTGAATTGTTTGAAAAAGAGTAAAAAAAGATACCAAAAATTGTACTTTCAATAGTTTTTTTAAACCAACTTAGTACTAGACTTCCATATCAGTAGTTAAGTCATAAGTGTTGTTTTCCTCTGGTGATGGATAATTGAAAACGGTCAAAAAACGGCTTTTCTCAAATTTTCTCAATTTTCCCTATTTTAGCATTTTTTTACCTTATTTCTTGAAAAAATCAAAAAGATACCAAAAATTTTATTCTCATTATTTTTTACACCAACATAGTACTAGACTTCCATATAGATAGGTAAGTCATAAAGGCTGTTTTTCTTCAATGATGGATCATTGAAAACGGTTAGAAACTGGTAATTCCCAATTTTCCTTATTTTAGCATTTTTTTACCTTACTTTTTGAAAAAAATCAAAAAGATACCAAAAATTTTATTTTCATTATTTTTTACACCAACATAGTTCTAAACTTCCATATAGGTAGTTTAGTCATAAGGGCTGTTTTTCTCCAATGATGGATCATTGAAAACGATTAGAAACTGGCATTTCTCAATTTTCTCAATTTTCCTTATTTTAGCATTTTTTTACCTTATTTTTTGAAAAAAATCAAAAAGATACCAAAAATTTTATTTTCATAATTTTTTACACCAACATAGTACTAGACTTCCATATAGGTAGTTTAGTCATAATTGTTGTTTTTCTCCTATGATTGATCATTGAAAACGGTTAGAAACTGGCTTTTCCCCCATACATTTCAATGAAAATTCGCAGTTTGAGCGCTTATATTGAATTTCATAAAAAAAAAAGTCAAATTCACAAAAAATTAAAAAAAAAAATTATATATTCCCGGTCAGTATGTTATACTGAAAGGGTAAAATATATTTTTGACCAAATTAATTTTTTTTAGTTGAACAGTCCTGCCTGGTGCTCTCTGACATTGCCTCTTAACAATTGTCATAAATTTTTGTAAATTTGTGTAAATTTTTACAAAATATTGTCCACTGTAATTACTGGGCCAAGTTCATTATAGATAGAGATAATTGTAGCAACAAGAATGTTCAGTAAAGTCAGATCAACAAACACATCACACACAATCACCCAATCACATTTTTGTCATAAATTATTGTTTCATATGCACATAGACCAAGGTGAGCGACACAGGTTCTTGAGAGCCTCTAGTTTCAGAAACAACCTTACTACATGACTTAAATTCACATTTGCTCATCAGCTTGACAGCAACGAGTTTTAACGTGTGTACAATTTCTGATCTTTCTGTTATCTTTCTATCTGCAATTAGTGTACATTTTCCGATATTTCAATTTTTATCTCTCAATATGTTGAAGTACCATAGGGATATGCTTATACAAATAAGAAGACGTGGTATGATTTCCAATGAGGCATATCTCAACCAGAGACCAAATGACATAGAAGTTAACGACTATAGGACATTGGACGGCCTTCAACAATGAGTAAAACTGCATAGTCAGCTATGAAAGGCCCTACATGACAAATGCAAAACAACTCGACGGGAAACTTACAGTCTGATTTAAGTATCATGGCAGATATATGGTTAAAAATAGAACATCGTGGTAAATGCAGTTTTTGGTTTATATCTCTTGAACTTAAGCATTTAGAGAAATCTGATAGTCATAGGTGGCAAAAAATGTTAATTAGATTTAGATTTACAATGTATCTGCCCTGAAATTTTCAGACTAGTCTGACAACCCGTTGTTGGGTTGCTACCCCTGACGCAACGTTAGATATTGCTACTACCACGAAAAATAGCGTTAAGTAAATATTTGACCGGAAAATTTTTTATAGAAATGCTGAAATAAATATTTCAAATTATACATGAAAATAAAGATTGATTCTTAAATTTTCACATTATGATAGAGAAAGAATAAAAATATAATATTCATAGGCTTAGGAAGACACAGATTATCCGAAAAACGTTTACTGAGCGTTGTCCCATGTAACAAACTCGGGACATAAAACTCGCACAATTCGCGAAATGTTCACGCAACTCTTCGAAATTTTGCATGGACATTCTATGACGTGATATATTTCAGTATTGGTTAACATGGCTGTCTCTATTTAAAATTTGGATACATATTTTCAAAAGAATATGATGTACGGAAATGTCCCATCGGAAATTTAATTTGGAAACTTCAAACATTTCAGTTCAAAAATAAAATTTTGACAGAAAATTCATTAAATTGTAAGCACGATCGTTTTGTACTAAAGTGTAAACTTCCAAAATTCGAATTGAAAAATAAATTGAGCTACATATCAATTCAAAACAATAGATTTGCAATGTCTTCCGGAAATGTCCGAGTTAAACTTTCATGCCTTCACAAAACTTTTACGGCCAAAAACACAGAGATTTGATTTTGTGAAGATTATTTTTCGGCTTTTATAACCATACCAATAAAAAGTACTTTTAAAGTTGAAGTTGGTACACCAAATAGCATTAACATTACAGGGTTATCTATAAAAAATACGGATTAATGAAAATGTCTTGCAAGTTTGTCCGTTATCATAATTTGTCGTCGCCAGAAGCGTTTTGCTATAGGGACGGCATAAACTGCATTCGCTTGTTCCTTCCTCCACTAAATATAAATGTCCTGCTTTCAACAAAACGAAATGATGCACACATTACAAAAATACACATCTATAAGACGATCAAAAAGTAAGAAAACTTCAGTATCATAACTATAAGCTATTGTATGTTGCTGCTTGAATAAAATCATACTCGGGTTGAATATATAATGCAGCAATATTCCTCCAAAAACACATAATTACTAGCAGTAAAATTGCATTTCCTATGTTGATTATAAAATCATATTGGATCGGATTCTCACGGCATTTAACAAAAAGGAAAGCAGGAAGAATTAGATAGTACGTGTGCGTTTTCAATTTAACGTCATTTTCTGTTACACTAAATGGTAGCAATATCTGACGTTGCGTCCCAGGGCTGTGTTAGTAATTTTACAGACATTTTGATTTTTTTTGGTTATTATCTTAGATAGCATTTTAATATCTACTGTTTATTATGATTTTAACTCTATTTTACATGATTTCCAAAGCATAAGTAAATACAAATGAGAGACACAGGCTCTTGATAGTCTCTTGTTATTTAATTTTATGTAAACTTTGCAGTTATATTACATTTAGAGGCAGATCCAAGGGGTGTAGAGGGGGTTGCCCTTTTGATAGCATTCTCGTAAAAATTTTGGTGTCAGCAAGGATAACATGTTTCACCAGTTGAATTAATATTACTTATATAAAGCATGCATGCCTCACCTGAATCATCCACTGGTCAAAATATAACATCCTCCATTGATGAGATGTGGTATAATTGCCAATGAGACAACTCTTCACAAGAGACGCCATGACACAGAAATTAACAATTAAAGTTCACCATATGACCTTTAACAATGAACAAAGCCAATATCAAATAGTCTGCTATAAATGGCTCCTAAATGACAAATGCCAAACAATTCAAATGAAAAAACTAACAGTCTAATTTATGTACAAAAAAAACATAATGAAAAACAATAATTTAACACAGCAACAAACGACAACCACTGAATTACAGGCTCCTGACTTGGGACAGTTACATACATAGAGGGTTGGGATGTGGCTAAAATGTTTAACCCCACCACACGTATCATACAGATGTGGATAGAATGTTTAACCCCGCCACATGCATCATACATGTGGCCGGGTTAAACATTTTCGCCACATCCCAACCCTCTCCTAACCTTGGACAGAGGTGTAACAGTACAACTTAAGACCATACTATAAAAATCAGTAGATAAAGGTTTTACTCATCAGAGGGATACAAATGGAAATACATTTAACAACACACAAAGTAGACATGGCCGGATACTTGAACATCCCAACAACAAAAAGACACTAAGCAAAGATCTTAGGGTACTGGCAGTTACTGACAGCTAGTTCAAACCTAATAACAACTAATAAAAAAAATCATGCATTTAAAACTAAATTATCAACCATTAAACATACTACATCCAATGGATTTAGTGTAAAGACATCATAAACAGTCGGAGAAAAACACAAGCTTGTGCAATGCCAAGACATCTATTGACAGATTGTAGATCCATGAATGTGAACAATAATATTTAGTTTGCTTTTAATTTACTGATAACAAAATCAATATCAACAACATCTTTCTAAAAATGTGAATGTACTATCCTGTTTGAAATAAGTTTTCTACAGGTACAACTACTTTCAAATCCTAATCTTTATAGCTATGCCTATGGAAGAATTTTATAGTAAAGATTTTAAATAGTTAGTGGTAACCAAATTCCCTGACTTTATAATTTACCAGTAATACATAGACAATTAATTGTTCATTAAAATCAAAAACATCACAACAGACACAGGCATAATTGGTGCAAGAAAATTGATACCGTTAATTTTATTACTATCACTGGGTCGATGCCTCTGCTGGTGGATTATTAGTCCCCGAGGGTATCACCAATCCAGTATCCAGTACTTCGTTACTGGCATGAAAATACGGATTTTTTTGTGTTATTAAAATTTGCTGTTACAAAATGATAGAAATTATTATAAATTAAGGAATGTGTCTCCCTCATGCAAAGCTCTGATTCCTTTCACGGATTTGGCTATACTTTTTGGACCTTTTGGATTATAGCTCTTCATCTTTTATATAAGCTTTGGATTTCAAATATTTTGGCCACGAGCATCACTGAAGAGACATGTAATGTCGAAATGCGCATCTGGTGCAAGAAAATTGATACAGTTAATTTTATTACTATCACTGGGTCGATGCCTCTGCTGGTGGACTATTAGTCCCCGAGGGTATCACCAGCCCAGTAGCCAGTACTTCGTTACTGGCATGGAAATACGGATTTTTTTGTGTTATTAAAATTTGCTGTCGTAAATTTTATTGTGGAGTTTTCCATGTTAAGCTGGAATATCTAAATCTAGGAAAGGACAGTTATTCCCGTTTACATTTGATTTATTTAAAGTTATGCCCGTTTGGTACATTTTTGCATTAAATTTAGAAAATTCTTGAATATTTAACAAAAAAATACCATCAAGATCAAGGTAAGTGTTGTTGAATTTATCTGTTAAATTCAATTTAGAATAGTCTTTACTGAGTTTGGTCATAACAGTACAAAAACAAGTCTGCTATTAAAGAGGTACAATTAGTGCCTATAGAAATGCATGCAACCTGTCGATAAACTTTGTTGGCAAAAATACATTATTATTATCAAGTAGAAAATTAACAGCTTCAATCATCTCATCACACCTCCAGTAAGTAAGTCTATAGATGTAGGAAGATGTGGTGTGAGTGCTAGCATATTTACCTTTCTCAATAGAAAATAAGGCTTTAAATGAGTTGCAGCAAATATATTCGCATTCAAATTTACAAAAACGACCATTTAATTAAACAGGAAAATTTTGTTTGATAAGATTGTGTGGAAGTGTAGTGGAAAAAGTTGAAAAGTCGAAACTGTCAACATAACGAAAAAAAATAAAGGATTTTAAATGTGGTCTTGGACCCAGAGGTTTATTTACTTAAATTCCAATGAAAATATACATAGCATACTTACACTCAATAATTGAAATATACATGTTAATTCATGAACACTTGTGGCATTTGACTTTCCTTTGTCAATTAATATAGTAGAATAGAATGATAAAAAAAAATGGATAAAATTTATATATACATGTAACTGTAATAGACAAATTAATAATAATAATATATAACAACAAACCAGAGTATACTGATTTGTATCACTATAATATAATAGTTATTATGATAAGATTGAATTCCCTGTCATTTATTTATCATCGATGCACAACCTTTTCTCAGAATAAAAAATATACATAAACCTCACTTTCAGGTTTAGAGATATTTTTTCTTCTAAGACAAGTGCTTGTGACCATCCATAAAAACTTGCGGCCATCTGATATTCATTACTTCAGTACTTTGATAACAAAAAAGTATGAAAACAACACTTAAAAATTTTCAATCCAAAAATCAGATATCAGTCAATCATGTAAAAATGACAATTTAACATATTCAGGACAATATCTGAAAATTTGGTATAATGAGTTTGGCAGAATGTTTTTTTTTTCTTTCAGGCAGTAAATATTTTGATCATATCCAATATTCTGGTACAACATATTCTCAGGATAATGAATGTTACGGGTACATAGGATTTATTTTTGGGTACCAGTCAACACAGAAATACTATGTTGCACTATGGAGACATAGATATAATAACATGGATGACAGAGGAGGCACCAAAGGGGTACAAATAAGGGTATGTTCTTGATCTTTAAATTGTTTTGAATATGACCAGGATTTGTATAGTGTCACAAATCCTTAAATAAGGTAATAACAGTTGTTCAATAATATGAGTTGGTCACCAAAATAGCAAATGGTGAACTAGTACCACAATTGCAGTTAAGGGGGTTAGAGGTTATAAATCCATTTTTTTTCTTCAAATATTGGATTTTTCTAATTTTTTTTTCTATAAATGAACAAAATCATATACAGTACTTATAGGAAAATGAAATGAAAATTGGTTCATGATTCATTTAAGCTCACAATCTGCCTTCGCCGGAATCATGAATTTTTGTTAAGGTACTTTTTTGTGGTGAATTACTGTGACTTGACTGTTAAAGTTCGATCGATCGGTGAAAAAAATGCTCAAATAATGAGGAAAGCACCAAATTTTACACGATAGTACATTTTTGTGTACTGAGAAATATTAGCTAAGGACCCACCTTCAACATTTGATATGGGGGCTTATTGCAAGATGGCCACCATACATTTTAAAATATTTTCCAGTATTGCACAAACCACAGTGGATTTGATGCTGGAAGACCATGGCTCTGCATGAGACAGTTCAAAGTATTCAGCAACAACCTCAATTTAAGAACGTACTAGAAACCTCTAGTACTGATCAAGGTTACCAGCAAATGGCTCATGTGTCTTCTTAGGCACACTTACCACCTACTATGAGTCAATCATATTTGGTTCAGAGCAGCACACCATTACAGAAACAATTGGCTGCAAGTGAATACTAACTAGTTTCTCCGATGCTGACTGCAATGTCTACTAACAGTACCACCCCCGTCGAGTCAATGGCAATCCTCCTCCCACATTTATTACTCCAATTATGACAACCTCATCAGCTCCTGTAGCTCTTACAGGCTTGCCACAATAACAAGCTGACTCCACTGACCAATCCAGGAAAGAGCAGAGAAAACCAAAAGAGCGTGCAACATCTTTCTTGAGAGAGAATATACCCGATGGCAACAAAATTATGGTGCCACAGACTAAGCCAACAGCTACCAAAGATGAAAACATTCAATGGAAGAGGATCCATGACTTGTTCATTTACCAATTTGAACGGACTGCTGGTAGACGATAATGGAAAAACAGGAAAAAGGTGTGTAGGCTCCTAGATTGCCTGGCCGATGTTGACTTGGAGTATACTCGCATGGTAAACACAGATGATGATTCCAAGACTTTTAGAAAAGCATTGTAGAAGCACTTCAGCAAGAAAGAGGATCAGACCAGATTGAAACCGAAGCATTCCTCCGAGGATGTAACGACAAATATTCTGAAAGGAATGTAATAGAGACGAACCCATAAGCGATCAACAAGGCGTTAAAACAATTGAAAACCTCAATATCCAATCATATGGCGATATATGGATCAAAAAGTGCCAATTATGACCATTGGCAAGTCTTCTTTGCTAATGGCGCAGTATCACCGACCATTAAAGGGAATATGAGCAGTCCTTGGTGTGTTTTCTAGGATCGGGAGACAAACTAGATTTGAAAATAAGGAGATGTGGTGTGTTTACCAATGAGACATCTTTTCATCAAAGTTCGAATGAAGTGGATGTTAGCAATTATAGGCAACTGTTCAGCCTTGAACATTAAGAAATAAAACACACAGTTTAGTCGGCTATAAAACACCCTTTCAGGAAACATATTCCACAATTCAAAATTTTACAGCACATCATAAACACAAACTTAAAAATCAGTTGAAAAGGGCTCATCAGATTAGTACAAAGCAGAAAAACAAAAAATACAGTTCAGACATGCCAAGGTATTTAATTATTTATACATCCCTAAAACAAAAGTACAGATCTGAGAGAACTTGCGGATACTGACAGCTTGAACATACCCATTAAAACTTACAAAAGAATTATGACTACACTTAGTTTAATGTCCACCCCTTATAATTTGGATACATATTATCTACAGAATTCAATTAACTGTTTGCTAATTTAAGCTCTCTTTGCCTGTCATTATCAACTTCAATTAAGCATTTCCTCTGAAACGTTTGTGCTGAAGTTAATTGAATTTTCAGGTATCTACTTTCGACCATCAAAACTTGACCTTTGCTAAAAAATAGAAAATAAGGGTTAAAATGCAGCTTTTGACTTATATCTCAAAAACTAAAGCAGAAAGAGCAAATCAGACATGAGCAGGTTAAGGTATGTCTCCTTTGGAAATTTTCAGAAAAATTGGACAAACCATAATGGAGTTATTGTCCATGAAATGTCAATTTATTATTATTTGGTTTGTTGGCCGTGAAAATTGCAGAATTTGAGACATAGGAATTACAATCCTGAAGTGATGGCGTAAACTATTTTTGTAAAGCTTTGCATTTCACATACCTGCCAACTGTCACTATTTGCAGAGGATTTCCTCCATGGAGGCTCTCAAATGGAAGTTTTGTAAGAGCAATTTTGTCCCTAATTTTAAACGAAGCAATGAATTTTATAATGGCTATAGGCTTGTGTAAGTATAAAGACGCCCCAAAACAACATTAAAATGTATTTGATGGCCCATTGAGGGTTTTTTAGGACCAAACGAGCCATCTTGCAAGTAGAACCCCCATGTGAATTTTGAAAAGTTTGCAGGTATGATTTCAAAAGACTGAGAGTTGCATCATACCTTGTTTTCAGAAACTTATATCAATGTTTTTTTAGTTTTAGCCTATCATGTTCAGTGACTGCTTGAACAAAAAAAATATTGTTTTTATGCCCACACCATAGCGAAAATTGGTTTCCATTCTCTAACGAGTTTGCCTCAACCAAAAGTTATGAAACTTTTATACTTTTAATACATAATGTTTATTACCACAAAGATCAGATCAAGTATGAATTTGGGTCACATCACTTTCACTGTTCTGGAGTTATGTCCCTTTATAATGTAATATGCCGGGGGTATCATCTGTGTCCCTTGGACTCATACTCGCTTTATTTTTGTGACGTGAAATACTTGCTTATTAAGAGTAACAGGATAGTTTTATTTGGTATGTGGGTTCCTTGAAACATCTACAAGTCTGTCAGATAAAGGTTAACCTGACCTCAACCTCATTTCATAGACCACTCAGTCAGCCTATTATCAGCCGAATCGGGTATCTGATTTTAAAGTAATTGCCCTGAATTGATGATTTTAAGGAAATTTTGCAGTTTTCAGTTATTATCTTGAATATTGTTATAGATAAATTGCAAATTGATAAGTCGAAAATTAAATTTTCAGTCATACCTGGTTAAATTATATCAGCTTATCAATTTACACAAGTAAGATTTCTGACTATTCTTTAATACCTGAATAACTATAAATTTGCTAGTTAAAACATAAGTTGTTTGTTTACAGTTGTTAGACTCCACTCATCTGCCAGGAAACAACACGGCCAATGCTCTGTATCACAGTAATTCCGTAACAGACTATACCACTCTGATATGGCAAGACCCATCCCTTGCTGGCTGGGAATGTAGAACTAGTTATAGATGGTTTATAGAACATAAACCCTCATTAGGACTCCTGAGGTATGTGTCTGGTATATGAAGGCAACAGCATTGAGCTAAAAGATAATTCAGCCATCTTCAATTTGGGCTCAAATACAGCAGAAAATAGACAGTTTAAAAGTTATAAGCAACTTTCAAATCCCCAGGACATTCATTTTTATTCCAATTAATTATAAAAAAAAAGGTATGAAACTAAACATTAATTTTGAACTGTCCCTAAAAGGTGAACTGCAATTGAATATATGGTTGTTGAAAATGACTCTTACCTGGCATCAACTCCACTTCGATGGTGTAAATAGAAGTATTGCAGTAGAATTACACGTACAAACACTCATATGTATCAATTATGGACTTTTGACATGGTCAATACGTTATATATGAACCTGTTCAGATTATATTGACTGAAGACGAAGTGGGAGTGTCCATATAATCTAACAGGTCCATGTAGTTACATATTGACTGAGTGAAATTCCTTAATTTTTAAATTACATAATTATGTAAATAATGCATTAGAAAAAAATGGAATTTAATGTTCTTTAGTGTATTTTTAGCTCACCTTGCCTGAAGCTCGGGTCAAGTGAGCTTTTCTCATCACTTGGCGTCCGTCGTCGTCATTAACTTTTACAAAAATCTTCTCCTCTGAAACTACTGAGCCAAATTTAACCAAACTTGGCCACAATCATCATTGGGTTTTCTAGTTTGAAAATTGTGTCAAGTGACCCGGCCAACCAACCAACGTTTTTGGTTATTATCTTGAATATTATTATAGATAGAGATAAGCTGTAAACAGCAACAATGGTCAGCAAAGTAGCATCTACAAATAAGTCAAATGACCAAAATGGTCAGTTGACCCTTTAAGAAGTTATTTTCCTTTTTAGTCAATTTTTAACAATTTTTCGTTAATTATTGTGATCGTTTACAAAAATCATCTCCTCTGAATATGCTAAGACAAATTTAACCAAACTTGTCCACAATCATCCTTAGGGTATCTAGTTTTAAAAATGTGTCCGATGACCCCGCCTCAGTGAGAACTGGCCAAAATGGCGGACATGGCTAAAAATAGTTCATTGGGTAAAATGCATTTTTGGATCATATCTCTGAAACCAAAGTATTAAGAGCAAATCTTACAGGATAAATTATTCATTAGATTAAGATCTATCTGCCCTGAAATTTTCAAGCCATTTAGGCAACCTGTTGTTGGGTTGCTGTCTGTAATTTTAAGAAAATTTTTGCAGCTTTTGAATTATCTTAAATATTATTATAGATAGAGATAAACTGTAAAGAACAATAATGTACAGCAAAGTAAGACCTAAAAATAAGTCAACATAATCAAAATGGTCAATTGATCCCTTAAGGAGTTATTACCCTTTATAGTCCGGCGGCTACAAGCAAATTTCAGAAGAATTGTGCACATCCTGCTACAAGCATGAAATTTGGCATAGACCTTCCTCAACTATTACTCTTTTATTTCAGATAGGGAGGCAATTGGAAAAAATGTCTCACTTCCGGTAAAATTCAAAATGGCGGACATCATACTTAAATCAGCCCTATATCGAAGGCTAGCCAGTGAAAAGGTGTTATTATCATGCTACTAACATAATATTGGGTACCAACCTTTGTTGTATACTACTTTTGGATATATGATATAGATAAGATGTCTTAAAAAACCCTACTTCCGGTAAAATCCAACATGGCGGATGTAGTACTAGAATAAGCTTATTTTTAGGGAGGGTAATTGAAATGTGTTTTAATGTATTGCTACTATCATTACATTGGGCAGAAACCTTTCTTTTGTGCTTTTCATGGATACAATGTATCTGACATTTCTCTTTAAAACCCTTACTTCCGGTAATACTCAGAATGGCGGACATAGAAATATCAATTTTCTATTCAAATATTCAACTTTTTTCAAAATGTAAAGAAAATGTTTTTTGTTGTTATTTTTTGCTTGTCATTAAACTATTGGCTTCTAGTTATCCTCAAAACCACTAGTTTTATTCTGTTGTAAACTTTTAAATCACACTTCCGGTAAAACAAAAACCAAGTATGGTGTTAATTTCAAAAATGAGTTCTCAATCCATATCTTTGATTTAGAGTTTTAGATAGATTGGTTCAAACAAAATAAAATTACTGAAGTACTAAAACATTTTTCAAATTACAACTAGTTGGCTCAAAATACATGTTTATTCACAGTCACAACAACACATGCCATCAAAGCAGTGCACGGGAGACCCTATTTTCCACATAAACAACGACCGCGACATCCTCTGTATCTGTATCTGTATGAATACGTTGTCAATACGAATTCTGGCTTTAATATAACGGTTAAAGAGTGCGCCGGCGATTAACTGACGAGGCGTAAGAGCAGATTTGACGCTCTCTACACTTGATATGCGCTCTACAGTGTCGTCTAGCTGATTGTACGCGATCACTGTCTTTACAAAGAATGAGTTTGAGTATTGTGGTGTTTTTCTTAGTGGAATGTCAAAACACTTAGAGTGATTCTTTACTTGCTTTTTCACAATATTTGTTGCGTGGTATTCTTCGAACTTCTTGGCAGTTATGTTTCTCTTAGGACGTGCTTTATTTTGAGAAATTCGTCCGGTTCAATAGCGGAAATCAGCCCCTCTTCCACTGTGTACATCAATATCAACTTCTAGCTTGTTCGTCTTGCAATTTTCTGGAGGTCTTGTAGTTCCAGTTGGGCAAGCATATTTGAGACACAACCGTCCTATCTTGACTTGT
Source organism: Mytilus galloprovincialis (assembly GCF_965363235.1). Taxonomy (NCBI): domain Eukaryota; kingdom Metazoa; phylum Mollusca; class Bivalvia; order Mytilida; family Mytilidae; genus Mytilus; species Mytilus galloprovincialis. The sequence continues at coordinate 52,581,317 of NC_134851.1, forward strand.
AATCTATGGTGATAAATCTTGCCGTTTGACGTTGTATCCTTTCTATCTTATTTATGTTTGTTACCGTGTAGGGGTCACATACTATGGCTCCAAATTCCATCGTTGATCAACGAGCGAGATGTAAGCTGTTTTTGCAATCTTATTGGCAGTATTTCAAGTTTCTTCTTTGAAAGCCTAGTGTTGAAGTTGCTTTCTTTGCCACGTTTAATATGTGGGTGGTCCATTTGAGGTCTTCCGAAATTTGTAGGTCTAGGTACGGGTTATGCTTGACTTGTTGTAGTATGTGTCCATTTAAACTGTAGATTTTATGGCTTTTGTTTCTGATGCTTAGGATGTAGCATTTTTTGGCATTGAACCGCATTCCCTAGCACATCCACAATGTACAAGCTTCTGACAAAATTATGAGGCCTTAGAAAGAGTTATTTAAAAGTTATCCTCTTTGTCCCTTCGCCATCCATTAGTGCCTGAACTGGGTAGCATAATAGTCAATTCCAAGCTCGTCCCCCTAAACACCTGCCTTAGGATATTGCACGTTTTACATGCCTGAAAAATTAGCATAATGGTGTATGTGTCTGATGCAATGAAACACATACTTGCAGGAGTCATGATTCGAATAGTCGTTCCTGTTTCGCTAGACCAAGTTGAGAGAATACCCTCAATTAGTCTTCCCTTTTGCGCAAATAGTTATTTTCTTTATTCGTTAACCATGTTAACCCCATCTGATAAGTTTGTGTGATCTTACAGTTAAACCTCGGTGATTTAGGCTGATTAATCATCATTCTTTATGTCAAAGTTACATCTTCAAATGCGATCAATGTCTCCCACGCAGTCTTTTTTTTTTCCTTTTCAAGCATTCAGAGAACCATATCAGAACTTGTAAAGACATGGAACACAATAAGTGTGTGTAATCACTCATTGCCAGGTGCATTTGAAAGGTCATTGATATATATTTATCCACAGCTTTTTGCCCTCCCAAACACAATCCATAGTTCGTCTACCCCTTTCACGGAATAGCGAAACAGTAACGACTATTCGAATCATGACTCCTGCAAGTTCGTGTTTCATTGCATCAGACACATACACCATGATTCTATTGTCAGCCTCTTAATGTGAACATGGTGATAAACTTGAAATACATCTCGAGGTAGATAAGATAGAATATCCTGAGCATTTGTTATAAGAAGCAAGAGCTACATTTAGGGGAAAGGAGATACACAGACGAATCCAGAGTCAAAACAAGATTACGACAATAAGAAAGAACTTTTTAGTTTTCATTCGCAACAGCTTGCTGAATAGATTTTGCGGAAAAGGTTGTTGTAGCAACACTTGTCAGGATGTTCTGTGTTATCCACCACATGGTGATGTTTCAAGCTTAGCATCATGTGCACGTGGAAAAAGCTTCAGATATATATCTATCCATGAGCCTTTAAATACTCAAGGCATTGAGAGATTACACGTTTGCTGGAAAAGGAACTGCGTTGGTGACATAGATGGTATTTAAAGATGTGACTCTATCATTTAGAATGATGAATAATCAACCAACATCACCAGATATGGATTTGACAATGTCATTGATAGAATGATACGTGGTTTTGTTGTAAGATCGAACAAATTTATCAGATGGGGTTAACGAAGCAAGACAAAATGTGTTTTTGGAAGAGGAAATACTTATTGAGGCTATTCCCACGATTCGGTCTAGTCTTTTCAGCAAGTAAAACGTGCAATATGCCATGGCGGGTGCAAATAAGTAACACGCTTGGTTTTGGTTCCTTTGCTAACCAGTCCATCGTCTATGAATGGCGAAGGGAAAAATATGGTCCATGGGAACCTTTTGGACAACTCTTTTTGTGGCCTCTTCGTCTTATCAGGAGCTTGTACATTACACTAGTAGATGTAAATACCACGATCTTTGTAAATTTGAAAAATAAGCTCCCCGAATGTGAATAAACATGTACTTGCGGCCATAAATAAGTCATTCTAAAGATGTTCAAGAACTTTGAGTGATTTTATTTTGTTTTAATCAATCTATCAAAAACTCTACATCGAAGATATGGATTGAGGACTCATCTTTGTAATTTACGCCATATTGGTATTTTATTCACCGGAAGTGTAAATTTTGTATTAAAACATATAAAGCTGAATAAAATTAGTGGTTTTTAGGATGACTTAAAGCCAAAAGTTTAATGACCAGCTAAAAAGAACCATTTTTATTTACATTTTGAAAAATGTTGAATATTATCAATAATACTATGTCCACCATTTTGGATATCACCGGAAGTAAGGGTTTAAAAGACATATGTCTTATTCATTTTATCCATGAGAAGCACAAAAGAAAGTTTCCTTCACAATATGATAATGAAAATATATACTTTAAAACACATTTCAATTACCCTCCCTAAAAATAAGCTTATTCTAGTACTATATCCGCCATGTTGGATTTTACCGGAAGTAGGGTTTTTGAAGACATCTTATCTATATCATATATCCAAAAGTAGTACAAAACAAAGGTTTTTACCGAATATTATGATAGCAGCATGATAATAACACCTTTTCACATACTAGCCTTCGATATTGGGCGAATTAAAGTATGATGTCCGCCATTTTGGATTTTACCGGAAGTGATAATTTTTTTTCAAATGCCTCCCTATCTGAAATGAAAGAGAAATAGTTGAGGAAGGTCTATGCCAAATTTCATGCTTGTAGCAGGATGTGCACAATTTTTCACAAAGCCGCCGTACTATTATAGGCAATTTTTAACAATTTTCATAAATTTTATAAATTTTCACAAAATATTTTCTATTAGTAACTACTGGGCCATGTTCGTTATATATAGATATAATTGTAAGCAGCAAGAATGTTCAGTAAAGTAAGATTAACAAACACATCACCATCACCAAAACACAATTTTGTCATGAATCCATCTGTGTCCTTTGTTTAATATGCACATATACCAAGGTGATCGACACAGGCTCTTTAGAGCCTCTCTTTAAATCTTATTTTATAAGGTTTTTAACATGCTATCAAAGGTATTAATAAATAAGATTAACTTGATGTTGTCTGCTCTATGGTCGGGTTGTTGTCGCTTTGACACATTCCCCATTTCCTTTCTCAATTGCATTGATGTTGTATTGTAGACAAGAATACAACACTTTGTTTCTCTTTAGAACAAATATCAAAGAATTATCAGTCTACTTGCAAATTTTCTTTTCATACTTTGCCGCGTTTCCGCCATGATTGTTATGTTTGACGTCACAGATGTTTAATATTGACTGTTAATATATGTATTTATATAAATAGTACTAAGCCTTCAGATACTGAAATATGATTTCAAACACATGATCATAATATCCAATGAAAACAGGAGACTGCTTCACCATATGTAATATTTTCTTTTAAATAAATTTATTTAAAGTCATAAGAAACCTCAAATTAAAAACAAAATATGCATATATATATGTTTTTTATAACTAAATGGATAGTTTTCATTATACAACTTATGAAAATATACTTTTTTTCTGAGGAAAATTCTTTAATTTGTCCACATTGAGAAGAATTTTACTTATTTTTTATTGCTTCCTTCCAGGAAGCAATTCGCCGACATATTTTCCTTATTCATAGTCACCTGAGCGTGGGAGAGATCCGTTTGCGCCAAAAATGCGTCCTTTTGCGCCACAACTTTTTTTCTCCAATGCTAGGTTTGCGCCAACTGTTTTAGAATTAAATGGTATCATTTGCGCCAAAAATAAAACATACGATTGCGCCAATTAGAAGAAAAATGACTTTCCTTCTCCTTTATTTGGACTTAGAACCGGCAGTTTACACAGCAAATGTTTTCCTTTTCTGAAACATACTTTCTTTTTACTGCTGCTGCATACTTAATTCCCAATTTAATGTATGTAGTAGCTTGGCACTTCACTTTATTGTTCAAAAAGACAAGCATTGAAGGATGAAATGCATAAAACAGTTCATAATAATTCCTGTGAAATGCTTCTGCTCCATTACAGGTATGTTTTGCGGTAGATAGAGTTTCAGCCAATACGGAAGGTGGGAACAAAGCATATGTGGCTAAAACTTAATCAGCAAAAACTTCTTTTTCTTCTCTTTTGGCATATCTTGTTTCAAATATTCAACAAAGCAATAAGTTGTCTTTTCTCTGTTCATGGACTGTCAAGTCCACTTTAAATCATTTCTATCCAGATGCCCATCTTTATGGTGAAATATCTTCGAACATATGATACTTTTTAAGCCCAAAATAAGACTACATATATATATATTAATCATTAGTATTTATGATAGATATGTGTACAGGTAAATTGGCGCAAATGAGTTCCGAATATTGGCGCAATTGATACATTTGGAAAACAAAATTTGGCGCAAATAATACCCCTGAAAAACAGTAATTGGCGCAAAAGGACTGCTGCCCTGAGCGTAACCCTCCTCGTAAAAATCCGGTGGTCGCATTACGCATGGATATGTCATAAAAATAAACAATTATCTAATTGTACATGCTAAACATGTGCTCAATATCCCTGCTTTTCGTTATTTGTTTACTATAAGGTGACAATCGGTAATCTTCGGCTTCAAAACACGGCATTTAATGAGCAGCCATATTTGTTGAATCATAATAGACAGAGAGAAAAAAAAATTGACGATTATATTTGCGTAAAAAATGAGAAAATCGTGCACAGAGAACTAAGTTTATGATATATACATGCATTGGTTCAAGAATTGGATAAACATTATTTTTCACCACTCACTCGTTTCATATGACTTTAATTAAGGTCAATAAATGAAGTATTGACCTATTGTAATCATTATGCAATGTGAATTTTAACCAATTGTGTCTTTTTAGTTATACCCAAGGCCAATATGTTAGGGAATCCAAATTGTGTTTATAAATTAAACTTTATTTATTACAAACAAAATTCCATATTTTTTATGTTTTTATATTTCACCTGTTTTATTATATGGAAGTAAAATATGGGGTTTTCAAAATGCATCTGATAGATAAACTTCATATAGAATTCTGTAAAAACATTTTGACTGTAAGAAATCCGCTGCTACTGCAATGGTTTATTGTGAGTTGTGAAGATTTCCTACATTGATATCTCGTAATAAGAATAAAAGAATGTATTGTTAATACTTTATATAATGAAGTGTAGGATGAGTGTGAATCCGGAAATCAGTCATCATGGGCCAAGTGAGCTTTCTCATCACTTGGCGTCCGTTGTCTGTCGTTCCTTATCTGTTGTCCGTCATTAACTTTTACAAAAATGAAACTACTTGGCAACAACCATCATTGGGGTACCTAGTTTTAAAAAATGTAAGATTGTTTATCAGGTTAAAATCTATCTGCACTGAAATTTTCAGACAAATCAGACAACCCTTTGTTTGGTTGCTGACCCTGAATTGGTAATTTTAAGAAAATTTTGTAGTTTTTATGCCCAACCTACGATAGAAGAGGGGCATTATTCATGCGCGTAGTTACGTTTACGTCAAAACGCCCGGGCGTACACTTGAATTGGGTAAACAAAATATTTTCATCTAAATAAAAATGAAAGAATTGGTTAACAGTACATCAACCTTCTAAGTCTTTCTTCAATGGCTTGTAATTGCGAATAAAAGTGACAAAAATTAGTATCATATTATTTATTTGTTCATTTTCTGTCAAAGTCTAAATCTACCGTGAATTCTATCATGACTCACTTTCCTTATTTATATATTGTAAAAGCAATTCATTATGTGCTAAAATTCGATATGTGGTTTGCAATTTTTTGTCGAGCTATTGACATTTATGTCGCGAAAGCGAGACATTTCGGTCCTAAATTTCGTCGGCGGTGCCAATAATATAACTATGTACATGTAGGTTCATTAAGTGGTTAAAGTTTGAAGATATCAATAACTTTGTCAAACCTTCGTAAAATTTTACGGTAGCTGGACAAATACTGTTTACGGTCAAACGAGTATCGAGAGCAAAATGACGAAATTATATATGATCAGTTTTCCCGTATTTTATGAGATAAAGGAATTTCTTTTTGCATCAGTTTACAATCCTATTATTTAGGTTAAAATTTGTTACATATCAATTGCTTTTTTTAAACCTTCATCGAATTTAATTAAACGTACTTTCTTGAAGTTTTTTTTTTTCATGGTTAATTTTTGTAATTTCTGTAGCAAAATTTTTTTCGTTCATATTTCAGTTTTATACCGACAGGCGGTCTTATCTTTGCGCAATTTAAATCAGACTGGCCTGGTCACCGTTTAATAACATATTGAACAGGGAGGCAAGCTTTCAAATACTTTCTTTCATTGAAATGAGATTACGACTTCGGCTGAGAGGGCATATGTTTTCCATTAATTTACATATATTAACAACACTTTGTATACAAATAAAATATTCTTTTTGAAGACAAAACCAGTTAAATATATTTAACAAAACTATATGTCACTGTCCTATATTTCTTTGTTCTGTCATTCTTTCGTTAATTCTTATCTATTCAGTGAGAAGTATGCTTATGATTTCAATTGTGTGTCCCTTTTGAATTTGCCACTGTATTACATAAATGAAACCATTTATCAATTATGATTAATATCTAATTAAAACCAAACATGGAAAAATATATATGTTTCGATTTATTTGTGATAAATTGGATATAATGGATAACAATCAATAGATCAGCTAAAATTAGTTATGTCGTCTTGACAGATGTCGGATGACATTGTTATTGTACGAATCTTTTTTTCCTTCAGGCCCCTCATCGAGGTTCGGGCGTACACGTAAAATTGACCTAGCTACGCCACTGACCGTTATTTGTCATGAAGGTACCCCCATTGCCGACCTTCCTCCAGGTTACGGAAATCGTATTACAAATTTATATTTGAATGTAAAAAAATGGAAGAGTTGAAATTCTGTATCTTATTTGACTAACAAAAAGATACCTACAAATTGCTTATGTTGGCCCAAGTAAATAAATCGATAGAGATTTAGTAAGTGGTAAACATGAATGTGACGCTATGTTTTTTATTATTCATGAACTTAAATGTTGATATGAATAGATCTTTTCAAAGCTCTGATAGGGGTAATGCAGAATATTTAACCACGTGTCTATCACTAGAATAGTAAAAAAAATACATTCAGTGGTACAATAACTTCCACAACGGCTTGCCATACGCAGGCCTCTACAATAACTTTTGTTTCATCTTGTCCTGTAGGACAAGTACATATCAAAACTTACTTGTCCGAATGAAATTGTTACTTGTTCAAATATTTTTAATTAAAAATAACCTTTTTACATTGTAACAAAACGAATTTAAACAATAGAACAGAATTTGATGTATTTCTTTTGAAATACTTTTCAAAAATATGAGTCAAGTACAACTGAATTTAGTCATGTCACAGAACTTAGGTTCTAGTTTTCATCAATGCCAGTCTTATCAGACTCTAAAAATGAGGCACCATTTGATAGGCATGTACACTCATTGGATTTGTATCCTGGCTTTTTTTTTAAGTTGAAAAAAATTTATTCAAATACAATCAATAAAAAGAAGATAAGGTCTGATTGCCAATGAGACAACTCTCTACAGCAGACCAAATGACACAGAAATTAACAACTATAGGTAACCATATTGCAAGTAATAGTATTTTTTTTTTCTTCTAAAATCAAATATGATTTTGTGAATTTTATGAAAATTTGGTAAATAAAAAAAAAATTTGTTGTGAAAAAATTACCGGTATGGTATTTATTATAAAGAACAGAATCAGTTTAGAAAATGTGGTACTGATTTGTCTTGGTCCCTAATGTCTCCTGTCTTGCCAAACTGTCTATCAATCATGTCTACTAAATATGTCTCCTACGGTGCCAAACTGTCTATTAAACTTTGAGCTAAACCTGTCGAGGTGACGAACTGTCCTGTAAAGCTACCTTAGCTACAAAGCGCAGCATTGATTTGGATCAGTAAGACTGGTTTCCGAGAATAGTATACCTTTGACATGTTAAAAGTACCTGACAAAGAACCAGTTTAAAATTATCGATTGCAAGTAAACATGTTGAATAAAAAGGTTTTTCATTTGAATAAACAGAATACAGAAACATGTCAAATTATTACGAAAGAGTTGGTTATATAAAAAAGAAGATGTGGTATGATTGCCAATGAGACAACTGTCAACAAGAGACCAAAATGACACAGAAATTAACAAATATAGATCACCGTACTGCCTTCAACAATGAGCAAATCCCATACCGCATAGTCAGCTATAAAAGGCCCCTAAATGACAATGTAAAACAATTCAAACCAGAAAACTAAAGGCCTTATTTATATTTAAAAATGAATAGTCTATATGTTTGCCAAATATTGGTCAATGCTAATTTGTTTTGTCCCTAATACGCTTCCCTAGGATTGAGTCCATTCACATGGATCAAATTATAAATTTGAAATTATTTTGGCAAATATAATGCACGATTTTAAAAGGAAATTTAATTCAAAATTCAAATTTAATGGTTTATTAAGATGGTCCGAGTTGACTCATCATATAAAGTCGGTCCAAAATTTCTTCGGACCAACTTGTCCAAAAATCATCATTAAAGTGTTTGACAGATAATGGTTGGTTGGCCTTATATTAAATGCCAAGGTAACATTGATGTTGATTTTGTTAATATTAAAAAATCAGCGTATTATTTAGTATTAAAAATTCAATTATTAACATTAAAAAATCAGACTGAATATTTAATATTAAAAAATGATTTTTTAATATTAATAAATGATTTTTTAATATTAGATATTCATTTATTAATATGGGGACGAAGTCCCCTATTACAGTAGAAAATTCAATAAAAAAAAAAAAAATCGGGAAAATTTCCCGAATTTTTCATTGTACTAATGAACTCAAAATCGTTCAATTTTTTTTTTGTCGCGTTTTCGAATTTCCGGATCTGCACAGAAATCTACTTCCGTTTTCGGTCTTGTTAACATGAGACTTTGAATAAAATGTATATTTATCAGTCTAAGAAAGGAACTAATACTAATTCATTTAAAAAAAAATTTTGTTATTAAAAAAGCATTACCTGATGACAGCGTTTCTTTGTTTACATTGAATATGACGTCACAACTTAAATAACGTCACAACTAAAATCCCTAACAATAGGTCCAAAATCGGAAAGGCTACGGTATTTCCGTTTCTCTTTTTAACATTGTTGATTTTTTTTTAAAAATCATAGACTTCGTCCCCATTCACAGGTAATTCCTGCCTCATATTATGGGGACGGAGTCCCCAATTACGGTAGAAAAATCAATAAAAAAAAATTAAAAAAAAAGAAATCGGGAAAATTCCCGAATTTTTCATTGTACTAATGAACTCAAAACTGTTAACTTTTTTTCAGATCTACTTCCGTTTCCGGTCTTCTTCCGTTTCCGGAGACTTTGGATAAAATGTATATTTATCAACATATCAACAAATATAGGAAGGAACTCCTATAATCCTGGTACTTTTGATAACTATCAACACCCAATCATTTTTAATAATTGTTTGATATGAAAAAAAAACGTTACCTGGATAACAGCGTTTCTTTGTTTACATTGAATATGATGTCATAAATTAAATAACGTCACAACTAAACCCCTAACAACAGAACCAACATCGGAAACGTTACGGTATTTCCGTTTCTTTTATCAACATGTTTGAATTAAAAACTGCCTCATATTATTAAAAAATAACAGTATTTTTTAATATGGGGACGATATTACAGTAGAAAATTCAATAATAATAAAAAAAATCAATCAGGAAAATTTCCCGAATTTTTCAAAATCAATTTTTCATAATCACAATCGTTCAAAAAAATTTTTGTCGCATTTTTGAATTTCTGGATCTGCGTAGAAACCTACTTCCATTTCCGGTCTTGTTTGCATGAGACTTTGAATAAAATGTTTATTTATCAGTCTAAGAAAGGAACTCAATAAAAATTCATTTAAAAAAAATGTTTGTTATAAAAAAGACGTTACCTATTAATGACAGCGACTCTTTGTTTACATTGAATATGACATCATAACTTAAGGGCATACGATACAGTTTTGAACCTGTATTTACAAGTTGATGAAAATTTGCATATAGGCTATTTTTTACCTGATTAAATCAAATATGTAATAAAAAATATACCTTCATGTGCTACTTTTTGAGTAAAATGAGGTCGAAATTTTGTATATTTGCTCAAAATTCAGATTTGTGTCCGTATTTTCTTTTTCGAAAGAAAGACATAACTTTTTTGTTTGAAAAGATAAACACAAATAATTTTTTGTTAAATAATCAGTAATTTCTGTATTTTATAAGTATCATTAAAAATTATGCAATTTTTATTCAGAAATAACTCATATTTATCAAATGTTCATGAATAGAGAAACAAACGTCATTTTTTGCTGCATGTTTATCAAAATTAAAAAAAATCCTCTATTTACAGTTTTATAAAATTTGGGTCACATAATCTCCTTGCAAAATGAAACAAATTGCCGTTTTAAAAAATAGGGGTCCATGCACTCGTTTTCAAATTAAATCAGTTTGAATGATAAAAATCAGTCGAAAAATGCATCTTTTCCCGATATAAAAAAATAACACGCGAAAATAACATTTTACGTTAGCAACGTCATTACCTCCCCTGTAACTGTATCGTATGCCCTTAAATAACGTCACAACTAAATCCCTAAAACAGAACCAAAATCGGAAACGTTACGGTATTTCCGTTTCTCTTTTTAACATGTTTGATTTAAAAAAAAAGAAAAAAAACCCTATACAGACTTCGTCCTCATTCACAGAAATGCCTGCCTCATATTATTAAAAAAGCGATTTATTAATATTAAAAAATGATTTTGTATTATTAAAAAATCCTTTTTTAATATTAATGAAAAATTTATTAATATTGATAAATAGGAAATAAATACCACAACGGCTTGCCATATAAAAAGGATGAATTTCACTTTATTATAAAATGTCAAAAGTATGCTTTTATCAGAAAATTAGATATAAAAAGGTATTATTATACAAATGCATCCGTTTTCAAAGTAGTTCAGTGATTGTCAACAAAGAATGTATTAGAATTAAATTGTCTTATTTATAGGAAAATATTTAAATTATGCCACAGATATGAAATTTTCAAGACAATTCTTTGAATGAGTTATACTACCCTTGTCTCCAATTGTATTTAAAATGTTCTGTTATGATATACATGAATATATTTATGACATAACTGTAAGCTGTATTGCTTCTGATAATAAAAAAGCAACTGAATTTTAAAAGGTTGGGCATGCACTGAATTAAAATAAAATCTTTTATATTTATTTTTTATTATCTGCAGGGTAAAAGTTGAACAGCAAGAAAGTTTGATTGTTGATTCCGGCTACATATACAATACAGCCATCAATGGAGGAAGACTTGGTGTGTTTGCCTACAACCAGACTGGTGCCATTTGGTCAAATCTCCTTTATAGTTGTACTGAAAGGTGAGACATTTTACCAATACAACAGACGGGGAATTTATAAGTTTTTATCATCTTTTATTCCACTTTATAAATTTAGTAAAGCTAATAAGACAAGCTACATGTATTTGTAGTATTTGTATTTCTATCCATCTGATGAGTTAAGCCTTTTTCAACTGATTTTTATAGTTCGTTCATATGTTGTACTGTTACGCCACTCCCAGGTTAGGGGGTGGGTTGGGATCCCGCTAAAATGATCAACCCTGCCACATTCTCTATGTATGTGTCTGTCCCAAGTCAGGAGCCTGTATTTCAGTGGTTGTTTGTTTATATGGTACATATTTGTTTTTCTTTTAATTGTTTTTCTTTTATTTGTTTTTTTCGTGGATTTTTTGTACATTAATTGGGCCGTTAGTTTTCTCGTTCTGAATTGTTTTACATTGTCATTTCGGCGCCTTTTATTTCTGATTATGGGGTATGGGCTTTGCTCATTATTAAAGGTTGTACTGTGACTTATAGTTCTTAACTTCTGTGTCTTTATGGTCTCTTGTGGAGAGTTGTCTCATTGGCAATCACACCACATCTTCTTTTAATGTTAATTATTTAATATTCAATCTCTTTGATAACTCTTTTATTTCTATTGAAAATTTATTTACAAGAATGCACCCTCTGAAATGTCTAGCTTGCTTTACTTGTGATTTAATTCATGTTGAAAGTTTATGATATGAAGGTTTTACTCCAAGTATCAGATAAATTTACATTATTATTATATTAGTGATCAATGTAGATAAGGTCAAAGGTGCATGGTCCCTATTAGACAGACATGTACCCCTTACAATCTATCACATTCACCAAATATAGTTTGTCTATTGTTATACGTATCTTTGCCTATTGTTATAAGTAGCAGAGAAACATCTCTTAACCTTTTATACAGTACAAAAATTGAGCATAGACCAATGAACCATAAAAATAAGGTTATGGTCAGATGAACCCAGCCAGACAATATATTCATCATGCAATTATTCAATACGCAGAATAGAGTTAATATTTTGCTCATAGTATAAACCATGAAAACTTAACACTGCCTGATGAACCATGAAAGAAAAGATTAAGGCCATTTTTATGCCCTTCAACTGAAAGTTGGGGGTGGGGGTCATATTGTTTTATCCCTGTCCTTCTGTCCGTCCCATTAAGGGTATATAGTTTTTCAGCTTAACAGTTTGAATCTTAGGAATTTTCCACTTTGCTGTCTGTTTGTACATATATTGAAGTTGTGCATGTGGCCAGGGTTTTGCTTTTTAAGCAATACTAACTAGCACCATAGATTTCTATTCTACCCAATGATGCTGAGAAAAGTGCCATTGTTATTATCTAGCAGGCTAATATATATGTTACTAATAACTAAGTGGATAATTTTTTCATACGTTTACAAAAAATATGACCAGAATAACCTAAAATGATTGTTGAACTATGTAAAATATTTGAAGTTGCACACAGGAAATAGTGCTCAATAGAAACCTGTATGTAGTTTATTATCCCCTGTGCTTTTGGCTAAGATGTCAAAGAACTACTAGTATTGTATGAAATATTTCTTTGCTGAAAATCACTGATTACAAGTCGTTTACATTTCCCAAATGGCAAAATGCGCAGGAATATATTTCATGTACACCAAATCTGTATGATAGAGGAAATAAAGTTATATATATATATATAGATGTCTAATTTTAACTTACACGAATTATAGTAAGTATACATTGATTCTTTCTGATGATATAAAAACCAGAATAAAGTATTGTGAAGATTTTATGCACATTTAAATTCCTTTCTTTAATTATATTATTCCATTTATGACTGACCTTGCCAAATAAAGTTGTTGTTATTTTTTTAATACAAAGAAGCTTATTATCTCCCTTATTACAGCAAAGTATATCTATATAACGTTATTGCAAAAAACATGAAACCCTGACGGGTTAAAATGCAAACATAGTACATTGTATACACAAGTGACAAGAAACATAATACATGATAAATGTTTTAAAAAAAGTGAAGTTGATATTATATAATAATTGACCAATGTGGACCTTATCTTCGCAATACCATAGATTGCTTTATATAGTCTACAACACTAGACAAAATATCTTTATTGGGATCTAGAATAGTTTTAAGTTTAGAGTTTGAGTCAAGCTGGTTAAAATTAGGATAATTGGTTTTAATTGCATTCATAAGGGAATGTCTTACATAACTGTCAATTTGGCAATGAAGGAAAAAGTGTTCCTCATCATCTAAAATTTTACAAACTTTGCACAGTCTGTGTTCTCTTTGAATTCTTTTATAACGTCCTAATTCAATTTCCAAATTATGATCACTTACACATAATTTTGTTAAAAGTTTACGACTATAAAAATTGTTTAGATTGTGCAAGTAGTCCTCGAATTTAATTTAATTTTTAAGTTTACTATAAGATAAAGTTTTGAACTGTTATCAATATTTGAAAGTTTTTCAAGAGTGATTTTATTATACTTTTCCTTCACAATATGTTCAAAACCATATATTTTTTGAATCAGAATGAAGAAACTGATTGAATGCAAATAATAACTTGGAGTAAACCGGAAGTAGCTTATGAATTATTAAGAAATTTAATGTGTAAAGACGTTTTAATCCTACTTTATATTATATTTCAGAGAAAACAAGGCATTGTATTTGAATGGTTCCAGTTATGGGACTCTAGGAAACTTATCATCATTGGGAATTGAAAAGAGGTAATTGACAACAAGAAAGCAAATAATAAATGAATATGTTTCCAAACTCTTAATCTGAAGTTTTTCATAAGGGACCATATTGGTATCACGTCGTCAGCGTCATCCCAGGATGCTTTGTTTCTGGACTATAACTTTAGTATAAGTAAAATGAAATCTATTTAAACACAAGGTTTGAAATCACAAAAGGAAGGTTGGGATTAAATTGGGGGTTATGGTCCATAAAGTTCAGGAATTAGGTGTAAAAAAAGGGGCCCAACTAAGCATTTTTGTAGCTTCTAGACAATAACTTGTGTTAAGTGTATGGATCTTTTTGGAATTGTACCACAAGGTTCAATATCACAAAGGGAAGGCTGGGATTGAGTTTGGGGGTAATTGCATCAAAAGTTTAGGAATAAGGGGTCAAAAGGGGCCCAAATAAGCATTTTTGTAGCTTCAAGACAATAGCCTGTGTTTTAAGTGTATGGATCTCTCTTGAATTGTACTGCAAGGTACCATACAACAAAGAGTAAGCTGGGATTGAGTTTGGGGTAGTTAATAAAATGGGGGGTAAAAAAAATTAGGGGTGGGGATTTTTTTCTAAAATTTTTTTATAATTTTTACATTGATTTTTTCTGATTTATATATAAAAGCAAAAATACTGATATGGCAGGATAAACACACCAAAAATGTTCATAATGTAAATAAATATATGAAGTAATGTGCAATATCAATAAATCTTCAATTGCTCAATAACACAACAAACAGGCTATAATTTGATTTTTGAAATTATTTTTAATTATGGAATTTGCATAATTTCTGGTGCTTGAAATTTTGAATGAATTCCATGTTCATGATGTTTATTTTGTATCATAATGTTCTGTTCGGTGCACAACATTTTCTATTTCAAAGAAGATAGCCCATTTTCAATAGAATGTACTGTGCTGGACACAACACTATCTATACAAAATACATTGTGCAGAAAGTGTTATGCGAATAATAGCCTGTTAATATTACATAATAGTTAGAAGTCTTCTATTGCATAGTATTGCATAATAGCAAAAAATCTTCAATTGCACAGTATTGCGCAATAGCAAGAAATCATCAATTGCACAGTATTGTACAATAGCAAGAAATATCAATTGCATAGTATTATGACGGGAGTACCCAAACTATCGTTATTTGGCTTCAATGGCTTTCCATACTTTTAGAAGTCAACTGTTTGATACTTATTTCGAAATTTATGTATGTTCTCTCAACCTGAGTCTATCTATTGTCATGTTTCTCATATATGAATTGCATTTCGAGCTTAATTATGAATTTTGAAAATTAAAATCAGATAAAACTGGGTTTTCTGGAGGGGTTTGCTTCCCTTCGGTGCCTAACACAGGAAGTCTAGAGGCCTAAAACTTCCAAAAATGGTGCGAACCCGCTGATCCTAATGTTTATTGAAATACGAATAGAAAACGAGTACTTCCGGTTTCAGCTCCAGTTGAAGTCTAAAATCTGAAAATATTGTGAAATTCGATACTTTTGGTACAAATGACCTCCTGTAGACTGCTGAACCAAGATCTGATTCACTCCCACCTAATAACTGTTGGGGTCAATGTGTTAACTATGGTCCACTCTACATGCAGACTACAGCTGGATACCTATACCAGCATATCCGAGTCTTCCGGGTCAAGAAAAAGGATGAGAAATCGTCAAATTGACGCTTTAGGAACCTGATGACCAACTTTGGGGCAAATTCCCGCCCACCCTTATTATGGATATTCATGGTTGTCATGAAGTAATAACAAAAAGCAGACATGTAATTTTCAGTGAAACAACTATTCAAAATCCCTTTAGATTCAACCAATTTTTTTCCATTTTTGTACCTGATGTTTCATTATGAATTGAATTCCTATTAAATCATTTCCTTGTTTTGTTTGTTCTGCATTATAATTATTCTTTACCATTTCAGTTTTACTGTAGAGGGTTGGATTAATTTACCAATAGGATATTCTTCTGCTAAACTTCCATTTGTATGTTCCAATTCAAGTGATTTTTGTGTGTATATAGAGAATGGGAATCTGCATACACAAATAGGAAGCAGAATCGTCAGTGGATCAACTATCTTACCAGCAAACAACTGGACACATATAGCAAGTGTGTATAATGCACAAGGTAAGTCATGTCAGTGCATTTAAAAAGGTATTTGAAATTTTAAAACAGAACCTGCAGTGATAGCAGTTGTTGATTTTAAATATATTCATACCTGCAGTAAACCAGTAAGTCTCTGATCAATTCTGTTACAAAGTCAAAAAAAATTTGCAATTTAAAGATGACATTTTCTCTTTGTAAATGACATTATATTTAATATATGAAAACTCTTGATGCCTTGTTATGTCTGAATACACATCAACCATTTTTAGCTCACCTAAGTAAATCAATTGAACACAGAAGGAATATATTTAAATATTGTTTTATCAGTACCAACATTGTTTTGTATATAAAAAATAAAAGAATAATTAATGTAGATTCATAGTATGCTGCCATCTTGGATTGTACAATTGCAGTACAACATCAGTCTAGTTATTTGCCCAAATCTGCAAATTTGGAGACAGATTTGCAATTTAATGGTTAGACTGTTTATTTATATAAACAACACTTGCTGATTTATTGTATTATTCAAAATATTTAAACAAATATCAAAGAACCAAGGGAACTTTTCTCATCACTTGGCGTCCGTCGTCTTCGTCGTCGTTAACTTTTACAAAAGTCTTCTCCTCTGAAACTACTGGGCAAAATTTAACCAAACTTGGCCACAATCATCATTGGGATATTTAGTTTAAAAAATGTGTCCGGTGACCCTGCCAACAAACCAAGATGGCCGCCATGGCTAAAAATAGAGCATAGGGGTAAAATCTAGATTTTGGCTTATATCTCAGAAACCAAAGCATTTAGAGAAGCCAATCTGACTGGGTAATTTGTTCGTTCGTTCTGCCCTGGAATTTTCAGACCAATCAGGCAACACGTTGTTGGGTTGCTGCCCCTGAATTGGTAATTTTAAAAAGATTTTGCAGCTTTTGGTTATTATCTTGAATATTATTATAGATATTGAAAAACTGTAAGCAGCAATAATGTTCAGTTAAGTATTGAAAAACTGTAAGCAGCAATAATGTTCAGTTAAGTATTGAAAAACTGTAAGCAGCAATAATGTTCAGTTCAGTTTTGAAAAACTGTAAGCAGCAATAATGTTCAGTTAAGTAAGATCTACAAATAAGTCCCATGACCTTTAAAGTCAAATTTAACCTTTTTCGTAATTTTTTGTTATCTTATTTTCGGAAGTCTTCCCCAGAAACAAATGAGACAAATTTAACCAAACTGGGCCACTATCAGCATAAAAGTATCTTGTTTAAAAAAATATGTCTGATGACCCTGTCTGCCAACCAAAATTGCAGACATGGCTAAAAATAGAAAAAGGGGGGGAAATCAGTTTTTGGCTTATATATATGAAATTTTAATCCTGGTGTCTATGATGAGTATACTCACAATTTATTTCAAAAGTCTATCTCACAAATGTGTTTTTTCATGAACAAACTTACCAAATTTAGTCAATTTTCAATGACACATACTTTCAATTATATTTTTGAAAAAAACCCATAGTAAAATCTTCATTTTAGCAAAGTATAAGAAAATTCTATCTCAAAAAATATATACTTATGATACACCTTAAATATATATTGCTATATATGTAATGTTATACAAATTCATTATCCTACATCCAGTAGTATAGTTTACTTATATTTTAGCATTGCACAAATATCAGTCCGGAGTTTCTCAGTAGTTTATGACATCTTTCAACAAATCTATTGGATGTGTTCTGCTTGGTACTTTAGTCAGTTAAATGGGAGAACATAATTTAAGTTGTAATTGGCTTTGTTTTTTTACACCACTGTCCCTGGTTAGGGGAGGATTAAGTGCTGGCCACATCTAAGAGGTGAAATCAGTAAATTTAGAATCTGTACTTTGTCAACTTCCCTAAATGATTTGATGGTTTCAATTTGTCAAATAGCATGAAACTAAAGGATTTAAACTTTTATTTTAGAGAAATTCAGCAAAAATTAACAATTTTGGCATTTTATGGGCAAAATAGGCATTTTATAGCTTTTTCAATATTGATGCATAAATATGGCATCCTGACTTTCTATCTGACAGGTTTTCATGTGTCAATATTGTGTTTCTATGCCTTTATCCAGTTCTTTTACTTATTTATAAACTCTGAATCTACAGAAAAGAAGAATATCTCAGACAATATGTGCAAAATGTGTTGTATAAATGACCTTAGTCTGACGCCCTGTTTGGATGAAGTCAAAAGTGGAGAGCTTGGTACATAAAATTTGAAGTCCATAATAAAGACCTCACTAAATTTGTATAAAAAGCACTTTATAATGTCTATTGTACCTGTTCCATTTCACATAATATCTTTCTTTTCTTCTGTAGGGTAGCAAGTGGTTTAAATATAAGCCTGTTTAGACTAAAATTGCATGCAAGTTTTTCACTAAAAAGGCAAAAATCTTTGTATCAGACCATACTGTCTGCAAGAAAAGTTAATTGTAAGAGTCTTTTTGTGCTCAGGTTTGTTGTATCATGTCACATTAGTAGAGAAATGATAAAAAAAAGACACATTTTTTATTTCTTGTAGCCTCAATATGCATTTTTTAATGTAAATATGTTGCACGGCTTAAATTGACCCTAAATTATTTCCAGTCTTACTTGGCCTAAGACCCTTTAAACTAATATGATATGTTATTTGAAACTTTTCTTTCCATTTTAAGTACATTCAATACATATGTAAGGATAATTTATAACCCAAAAGCTTCACAAATTGAATATTGCTGGAAAATATTACATCTTTATGTAAGGCCCCCTTAATTGAAAAACCTCAATTTTTAGGCACAGGCTCATATAAATTTGACTTTTGAATAATTATGCTAAGTCTGATAAATCAAATGAGTACTCTATTGCTTTTAGTACATAAAAATTATATTATAAGGCATTTAAAAAGTATTTTTTTGCAATATTTAAATTTTTAAAGCCCCAAATGTTGATAGTTGTAATTTTTTTAATTTTAAAGACAAAATTTAACAGGCAAATTAAGTTGAGTATAGAATTTAACATATTGTCTTTTATATATATATATATCCTATTGTTATGAAACTTTGTAAGGAGTCTTATAATTTATTGAGGTTTGGTCATACCAAGTTTTTTTTAAGATAAGTCAACTCTTTCTATCCTATTAGGCCAGAGACCACAATTGTCGTCCCTTGATTTTCGTTGTCCACGAATATAGTCCCTAGCTTTGACAGTGGGTTACCTGCCATCTTTTTTTATACCAATTCCAAATTTGTTTCTCCATGTTTAATGCCTCAAATGGCAAGTAAGGGGGTGAAATTACACTATAAAAAAAATTGGGTCCAGAATTTTAAAGGAAAGTAGTGATTTGGTCCAGCTGAAAAAGGTTAAAAATTAGCACTTCGGAAGCTGTCAAAAGATTTCAAGATGCCCTAAACGTAAAATCGTCCATATTTTGAGTTAGAGCCGATGAAGTTTTCTATAATTTTAATTTAATTTGTCCCAAAAGTAGTACAACACACTGTACAAATTTCATCGAGAAAGTGCTGGTGGGATTTTTTTAATTTTCATTTATCATGTTTATATTCTAAAAGAAATGCACTACTGTGAAATTGGGGTAAAAAAATCTAATTTGGCATTTAGACATGTTAAATTAGAAAGATCATATCTTAGGGAACATGTGTACTAAGTTTCAAGTTGATTGGAGTTCAATTTCATCAAAAACTACCTTGATCAAAAACTTTTACCAAAAACTTATAACAGAAACTCTTACCATCATTGTCTATGTTCAATGGACTGTGAGTTTGATGTCTCATTGGTTTTTTTATTAGAAAAACAAATTGTTTTCGCAATTCGACTTTAACCTATTTAAATTTGTCATTTTGTGGCCTTTTATAGCTGATGCAGTATGGATTTTGCTCATTGTTAAAGACTCTACAATGACCTATAGTTGTTAATGTATGTGTCATTTATAGGATTTGTGTCATTGACAATCATACCATATTATAAGTGCATAAAATATTTGTAGTTTTTTACATAAAGTTGGTAAACGAAATTTAATTAAGTTCATCTGCAGTTAGTTCTCTCCTGATAGTTGTTATAGTTTCTTCCCTTGATGCATCAACGGAATCATCAAACGATTTGTTCTTCCTGCTCATTCTAAAAAAGAAACTTGTTATTTGCTGTACGGAAAGGATTTCATCATATGAAAATCTTCTATTTCCATCTTCTTTTCTCTCAGTCAGCATTTCCTCTGATACCAAAAAAGAATCTTCCTTTCTTCCAGTTTTTACACCTTTATTAAACTTTTCAGTAAGATATTCTTTTTGGTTCACATAAAATCTTTTGTTCTTCCTTTCTTCTTTCAATGCCCAGCCAAGTTCTAAATCAGAGTTGTCATCAATTCATTCCAACTGTCAGCCCTGCTGATGAAACTTGAAAGTTGGTTGAAAAAGACTTAGACATCTTTGTAATGTAAGTCTTCTTAGTAATGTCATATCCATTACTAAACTGGCACCTACATTCAAACTCACACTTGCCGAACATTAAGTGTCTTGACAGCTCATGAAAAGATGAAAAGACAGTGTGCATCCCTCATTTGCACATGTTATGGTGTTTTCTTCCTTTTCAGCTTTAAGTGGCAGTTGGTGAAAAACCACATTAATTTCACCCTCTATCTCTGAACATGAAGTGTTTAGAATACACTTTTCAACAGTTGGAATATCAGATGAAGGTATTAGCTTTCCTAAAATGTAGAAAATAAAATTATATAACTTATAATTTGAGAATACTGTTTAAACAATAATTGATCAATTGATTGATTGTTGCTGTTTTACACTCCGTTTTAAAATAGGATATGGGTTTTACTCAATATTGTAGGTCATATGGTAGTCTATAACTGCCTACTACCACTCCATTCTGGTGGATAGTTGTCATATTTTCAATCAAACCACATCTCCTCATTCATTTGTTGTCGTCTGTTAACTTTAACAAAAAAACTTCTTCTCTGAAACCTGGGACTATTATACTAAGTAACAAAGTTAGTATAATAGTCCCAGCTGAAACTATCGGCCCAAATTTAACCAAATACTTGGGCACAATCATCTTTAGGGTAATTAATTTATAAAATGTGTTCGATTTTCCGGCTGCCTGCCAGGCATAAATTTACATGGCTGACATGGCTTGAAATAGAACAATGGGGTAAAATGCAGATTTTGGCTTATATCTCTGTAACTAAAGCATTTAGAGCAAATCTAACAGGTGGCAAACATGTTATATGCCCTGAAATTTTCAGGCAAATCCAACAAGATGTTGTTTGGTTGCTGCCCCTTAGTTAGTAATTTAACGGAAATTTTGCAGTTTTTATACGACCGCAAAAATGGAAAAATTTTTGGTCGTATATTGGTATCACGTTGGCGTCGTCGTCTGTGTCGTCGTTGTCGTCGTTGTCGTCGTCGTCGTCTTCGTCGTCCGAATACTTTTAGTTTTCGCACTCTAACTTTAGTAAAAGTGAATAGAAATCTATGAAATTTTAACACAAGGTTTATGACCACAAAAGGAAGGTTGGGATTGATTTTGGGAGTTTTGGTCCCAACATTTTAGGAATTAGGGGCCAAAAAGGGCCCAAGTAAGCATTTTCTTGGTTTTCGCACTATAATTTTAGTTTAATTAAACAGAAATCTCTGAAATTTTGACACAAGGTTTATGACCACAAAAGGAAGGTTGGGATTGATTTTGGGAGTTTTAGTTCTAACAGTTTAGGAATTAGGGGCCAAAAAAGGGCCCAAATAAGCATTATTCTTGGTTTTCGCACAATAACTTTAGTATAAGTAAATAGAAATCTTTGAAATTTAAACACAAGGTTTATGACCATAAAAGGAAGGTTCGGTTTGATTTTGGGAGTTTTGGTCCCAACAGTTTAGGAATAAGGGGACCAAAGGGTCCAAAATTGAACTTTGTTTGATTTCATCAGTAACTGAATAATTGGGTTCTTTGATATGCTGAATCTAAAAATGTACTTAGATTTTTTATTATCGGCCCAGTTTTCAAGTTGGTCTAAATCGGGGTCCAAAATTATACTTAAGTTTGTTTGATTTCATCAAAATTTGAATAATTGTGGTTCTTTGATATGCCAAATCTAACTGTTTAAGCAGATTCTTAATTGTTGGTCCCGTTTTCAAATTGGTCTACATTAAAGTCCAACGGGTCCAAAATTTAACTAATTTTAATTTTAACAAATATTGAATTCTTGGGCTTTTTTGATATGCTGAATCTAAACATGTACTTAGATTTTTGATTTTGGGCCCAGTTTTCAAGTTGGTTCAAATCAGGATCCAAAATTATTATATTAAGTATTGTGCAATAGCAAGAAATGTTCAATTGCACAGTATTCAGCAATAGCAAGAAATCTTCAATTGCACAGTATTGTGAAATGGCAAGAAATTTTCAATTGCACAGTATTGCGCAATAGCAAGAAATCTTCAACTGCACAGAATTGTGCAATAGCAAATATTTTCAATTGCACAGTATTGCGCAATAGCAAGAAATATCTAATTGCACAATATTGTGCAATAAATAGCAAGAAATTTTCAATTAGAGTTATCTTTCTTTGTCCAGAATAGTAGTTGAATCAACTTAAATCATTGTTTTATACAATATACAATGTATATTCACTTTTAGTTTTTGGTGGGGATCGTGTTGTTTATTCTTTAGTTTTCTATTTTGTGTCATCTGTACTATTGTTTTTCTGTTTGTCTTTTTTATTTTTAGCCATGGCGTTGTCAGTTTGTTTGTCTTTTACTACCAACTGATAAATTAAAACAATCTTTACCATTCAGTGATAACAAACACTTTAATTTACATTTTAATATTTTATGATGCATTTAAGTGAGTAGTTATTGTTGCAAACTCCATTAGAAATTTGAATTGAGATCAGTTTTTGAAAAAAGGGAAAGGGGGATGTGAAAAAAAGGGGGGGGGTAAATTTTTCTCATTTCAGATTTCAAAAATAAAAAGAAAATTTCTTCAAACAATTTTTTGAGAGGATTAATATTCAACAGCATAGTGAACTGCTGAAAGGCAAAAAAAATATTTTAAGTTCATTAGACCACATTCATTCTGTGTCAGAAACCTATGCTGTGTCAACTATTTAATCACAATCCAAATTTAGAGATGAAACCAGCTTGAATGTTGTGTCCATACTTGCCCCAACCGTTTAGGGTTCAACCTCTGCGGTCGTATAAAGCTGCGCCCTGCGGAGCATCTGGTTTGTTATTATTTTAGATATCATTACAATTAACATCTAATATCTAATACTATTAATTAGGATTTTACATGATTTCATCAGCATCAGTAAATACAGGTGGGCGACATAAGCTCTTGAGAGGCTCTAGTTATATTATGCTGGTTTTTTATTTTTTATTACAGAAAAGTCAGTAACATTGTATGTCAATGGTGTAAATGGATTAGATGTTCAGATCACAGATGCTACCGAAATTGTTTGGGTAAAAAAATCTCTATTATTCACATAGCAATTGTTATAACTGTAAATTCAGAAATTAATATTTGGCATTTGTGTGCACTTATTATTGTGATCACTGATAACAGGAGATTTAATACTTCCTTATAATGGTATGATATTGTCTTCCTCATCATCTGAAATTGCACCACAAGGTTCCATACCACCAAAGGAGGGTTGGGATTGATTTTTTGGGGAAAAACATGCATGTTTCTAGTTAAAAGTCATATAAAACTTCAAAATAAAAAAAAATTGATGCATATGTTTTTTTATAACTAAATAGTTACTTTTAAAACTTATGTACATATACTTTTTTCTCAAAAAATTCTATAATTTGTCCAAATTTAGAAGAAGTTTACTTTTTAGGGCCAGGTGAGCTTTTCTCATCACTTGGCGTCCGGCGTCCGTCGTCCGTCGTCGTCGTCGTCCGTCGTTAGCTTTAACAAAAATCTTCTCCTCTGAAACTACTGGGCCAATTTTTACCAAACTTGGCCACAATCATTATTAGGGTATTTAGTTTAAAAATTGTGTCCGGTGACCCGGCCAACCAACCAAGATGGCCGCCATGGCTAAAAATAGAACATAGGGGTAAAATGCAGTTTTTGGCTTATAACTCAAAAACCAAAGCATTTATAGCAAATCTGACATGGGGTAAAATTGTTAATCAGATCAAGATCTATCTGCCCTGAAATTTTCAGATGAATCGGACAACCCGTTGATAGGTTGCTGCCCCTGAATTGGTAATTTTAAGGAAATTTTGCTGTTTTTGGTTATTATCTTGAATATTATCATAGATAGAGATAAACTGTAAACAGCAAAAATGTTCAGTAAAGTAAGATCTACAAATAAGTCAACATGACCAAAATGGTCTGTTGACCTCTTTAGGAGTAATTGCCCTTTATAGTCAATTTTTAACCATTTTTTGTAAATCTTAGTCATCTTTTACAAAAATCTTCTCCTCTGAAACTACTGGGCCAAATTAAACCAAACTTGACCACAATCATCATTGGGGTATCTAGTTATAAAATTGTGTCCGGTGACCTGGCCAACCAACCAAGATGGCCGCCATGGCTATTATTTGTCTTTTGCCTTTTACTTTTAAGCCATGGCGTTGTCAGTTTATTTTTTATCTATGAGTTTGACTGTTCCTCTGTTATCTTTCGCCCCTTTTCTTTTGTCCTGATGTGAATGTCTTGTCAAGTCTACTAAGAATTACAAGTATTATACATGTATTTTTATTTGCAGGATGGTAACATGGTATTGTATCTAGGATCAGATCTTGTACACTACATGCAGAATGTGAAAGTTGATGATGTAAGTTTAGATTACTGTAGATTCATTTCTTTTTTGTGGGTACCAATTTTTGTGGAATGAGGAAAACTTTTATTTTCGTCTTTATTTAATTATAATATGCATATAATCATTATTTGTGGTTTCACTGTACCTACTTAATTATAAAAATTGGTATCAATTACTTTGTTTACTTTTTAGCGGGGTATCCCCATTAGTCAGACACACCATTAGTCTGACAACCCAATAGTCTGACAAAGGTTAATTATGAAAACTTACTTCATGGAACTGTTGCTGACTTGGTATTTGAACTACTCTTTCTTATGATATGAAAATAAGGAGGTGAGGTATGATTGTCATTGAGACTGTAATTCACCAAAGTCTTTAAAACGTGGATGTAAGGAATTATAGTCAACTGTACGGCCTTCAACAATGAAAATAAAATGCTCCGTAGGGCACAGCTTGATACGACTGCAGAGGTAGAACTCTTAAAAATTGGGGCCAGAATGGACACAACATTCAAGCTAGGTACAGCTCTGAATTTGGACTGTGATTAAATATTTGACACAGCATAGGTTTCTGACACAGAATGAATGTGGTCTAATTGAACTTAAAAATATAAATTTACCTATTATGGTTCAATATCCAAAATCTAAATACAGGGATTGATTCAGCATATCAAAGAATCCAAAGAATTAAATTTTTGATGAAATCAAAAAAACTTTAATTTTAGACCCTTTTGACCTCAATGTGGACCAATTTGATAACAGGGTCCAAAGATCAAAAATAGAAATATATGGTTAGATTAAGCATACCAAAGACTTTAATTTGGCATTAAAATTAGAAAGATCATATCATGGGGAACATGTGTACTATAAGTTTAAAGTTGATTGGACTTCAAATTTATCAAAAACTACCTTGAACAAAAACTTTAACCTGAATCCTGGCAAACGGACGCACAGACGGACAGACAACTGACGTACAGACCAGAAAACATAATGCTATCGTAGGTGGGGCATACAAATCTGAATACATGTTTAGATTCAGCATATCAAAGAACCCCAAGATTTCAATTTTTGTTAAAATCATATAAAGTTTAATTTTGGAATCTTTGGACCTTAAAAAAGACCAATTTGAAAACGGGACCAAAATTAAAAATGTTAATACATGGTTAGATTCAGCATATCAAAGAACCTCAGTTTTTCAATTTTTGATGAAATCAATCAATGTTTGGAGCCTTTGGACCTCATGTGGACCAATTTAAAAACGGAGCCCAAATTCCCAAAACTTGATAAACGGTTAGATTCAGCATATTAAATAACCCCAAGAATTCAAGAACAAAATCCCATTGGAATTGGTCAAGAAATAAGCAATTTATACAAAATATAAGAAAAGTATTGTTTTTGGCCCCTAATTCCTAAACTATTTTGGCCATAATCCCCAAAATCCATCCCAACCTTCCTGTTTTGGTATGTAACCTTATGGTAAAATTTCAGAAAGATTCATACACTTTTACACAAGTTATTGTCTGGAAACTAGATGTTGGGCCCCTTGTTCCGAATTTGTTGGGCCCATAACCCCAACCTTTCTTTTGTGATTTCAAACCTTGTGTTAAAATTTCATAAAGATCCATTCACTTAAAGTTATTGTCTGGAAACAAAGTGTCTTCAAACGACGCTGACAGGGACGATGTTATACCAATTAGTGATTTTCCTAGTGTTTAGGGATTATGCAATTGGGAATTAAAGTTCCTGAAATGTTGGATTTTGGGAAAATATATAAGTTCACCCCAGCTGTGTGCAACTTGGAAGAGGTCCCCAAGAAAATTTTGAAAATTAATGGGGGAAAATTCCGCATTCTGAGAATGAATAAGTTATAATTGAGAGTTGTAAACAAAATACCACATTATGACACAAACAAAAGCTTGCAACAATTGTATATACAATTGGGAATTTAAGAGCTGAAATGGGAAAAAAGGGCATATTTCTCTTTGGAACAGGGGCCCATATTCTGACCCAAATATGAGGGTTGGAAAATCCCTGTGCCTGCAAGCAATATACGACCATAATATTTTTTTGAGGTCGTACAATATCAGATTATTACATGTCATTTTTCATATTGCATGTGTTATCAGCCCTAGGTTCAATATCAGCCCGAGAGCCGCATGGCTCAAAGGCTGATAATACATGAATTATCAACAATGACATGTTATGATCTTTTTATCATATGCTTTAACAATGGAGAAAAATAACAGATTCATATATTGATCCTTTTTCGTGGTTCTAAAATAGAAGTTCAAAGATTGAAAAGTTCACGGACGTCGGACCCCATATTTAGTACATACGATATGAAATCTTTCTAGTATGATATGCCTCAACAGACAAGAAAAATATTTTAATATGGAGGAATCAACAAAATAAATAATTCAACAATATACATAATGAGCACTGTTTAGAAAAGTCAATTTTTTTTTAAAGTAAATTTCTAAATTATGTTTGAAACTTGGTAAAAATGCATTTAATTGATATTTTTTTATGGCCCCGCCATTTAGTGGTTGGGGACATAGTTTTACCCTTGTCCGTCATTCCGAAATTCCGTAATTCCGTCATTCCGCAACAAACCATACAGAGTTTTTTTCTAAACACCTTAAGATATTGGGCTGATTTTTGGTATGTGAGTTAACTATGATAAGTTACAGATCAAGTTTAAGTTTTGTTCTGCTCCACTATTTTTTTCCAAAATTACAGGCTTTTGACTTTGAAACATTGTTGAAGATCACAGTTATACAGACTTTTTTGGCAAACGCCTTCAGATATTGAGCTAATTTTTGATATGTGAGTTAACCATGATGAGTTACAGTTCAAGTTTAAGTTTGGTTCCGCTCCACTAATTTTTGCCGAAATTACAAGCTTTGGACTTTGAGAATTTGATGAAAATTATTGAAATCACAGTTATACAGACTGTTTTTCTAAACGCCTTCAGATATTGGGCTAATTTTTGGTATGTGAGTGAACCGTGATAAGTTACAGGTCAAGTTTAAGTTTCGTTCCGCTCCAGTAATTTTTGCCAAAATTACAGGCTTTGGACTTTGAAAAATTGTAGAAAATCGTTGAAAATCACAGTTATACAGACTTTTTTTCTAAACGCCTTCAGATATTGTGTTGATTTTTGGTATGTGAGTTAACCATGATGAGTTACAGGTCAAGTTTAGTTTAGTTCTGCTCCGCTTATTTTTGCTGAAATTACTGGCTTTGGACTTTGATAAATTGATTGAAATCACAGTTATACAGATTTTTTTTCTATACGTCTCCAGATTTTGAGCTGATGTTTTATATGTGAGACTATCATCATGTTTGTGTCCACATGTGTTTATATTGAAATTGCAGATTTTTCAACTATTTTGGACAGGGCGATTCATGTCGCTTTGACACATCTAGTTTTTCTTTGTTTTTATACGACTGCAAAAATTATTTTGTGTCGTATAATGCTATCATGTCGTCTTCGTCCGAAGACACATTTAGTTTCAGGACAATAACTTTAGTTTTAGTGAATGGATCTCTATTAACTTTAACCAGAAGGTGCAATACCACTAAAGGAAGGTTGGGTTGATTTTGGGGGTTATGGTCCCAATAGTTTAGAAATAAGGAGCCAGAAAGGGGGCCCAAATAAGCATTTTTGAAGTTTTCACACAATAACTTGTGTTTAAGTGTATGAATCTCCCTGAAATTGGACCACAAGTGTCCATACCTTGAAGGGATGGTTAGTATTGACTTTGGGTTATGGCTCAAAATGTTTTGGAATTAGGGGCAGAAAAGGGGAAAAACTAGGTTTTTCTGGTAAATGGACAATCAAGACAATTTAAAAGCAGTGTAAGGAAGGTAATTCATAAACATTTAACATAAAATGTTGGGTATGTTCGGATTTACCTCCCTTATACTACTTATAATTTATGCATAAAAATGTCAGGTTTTGGATTAATTGCAAAAAAAGGGGATGGTAGTAGTTTTCAATTATTTTTCTTCAAATTTGTCAAATTCCAAATTTTTGAATAGTTTGAAGAAGAAATCTTTAATTGCACAGTATTGCACAATAGATTTGTAAGATCTTGACATATGTTTTGTATGAGAAACACATATTATGTCAAAAAAATTATCACAATCCAAATTCAGAGCTGTATCAAGCTTGAATGTTGTGTCCATACTTGCCCCAACTGTTCATGGTTCAACCTCTGTGGTCGTACAAAGCTGCGCCCTGCGGAGCACCTGGTTTATTATTTTACACAATATACTTTCCAGTATCTAAATAATTGTTTTGTATACTACTTTATAATGTTTTTCACTGAAAACGTAGCATTGAGGTGTATATTCCGGAATTTGCCGAGCATCACCTGAATGCCATGTAATAACGTTACGGAAAGGCATGTGATAACAATCGAAACATGTGATAAACTTTTCGTACCAGCCCGCTAAGCACCAATTCGAAAAATGTAGAGTTTTCGTTAATTTAATGTTGTTATCATACAGTAAAAATCATATGTTATTTAGTCTAAGTATATGATAATTACCCATACCGTAAAGTCCGTTAAAACAGCGCTCAGACATTAAAATATGAAAAGACTTGGATTGAGATAACTGACGACCCAAGTATAATACTAAACAAAATTTAACGAAAAGCAAATACGACAGACATGGTTGGACGGGGAGTAGTCATTGGCACTCATACCACAACCTCTTATATCGATGATTACCAATGACATCTACAAGAGTACAGACGCCTGACTTAGGACAGGCACGCATATAATTGATGGGGTTAAAAATGTTTGCGGCCGCCCCATCCCCATCCCCTAAGTTTGAACAGTGGTGTTACAGCACCAACTTTTAAAATCAGTTGAAAAGGGCTTAACTCAACAGATCGATACCAAGCGGATTAACATCAAACATAACAAAGTCCAGACATGGAAGGGTATTTTTTAAAATAAGTACTGATTATCAGCATGTTGATAACGTAACATTAAAGTAAGTTCAGGCAATATATTGTAAAATATCAGCTGCGAGTCACAATATGAAGCTTTTTGTCGAGTGAGCGCAGAGAACAAGATCAGAAAGCCTTCATATTGTGTCGAGCAGCTGATATTTTCAAATATCAAAATGTAGATAACCTGAGGATTGATTTATTAGGCTGTTTTTGCGTATTTTTGAAATGTTTTCTTAGTTTCACCAGCAACCATAAGATGACTTTATAAGTTCGGGTCAGATTTATCAGCTTTGGTTCAAACATTATGACATGGCTGATATGTCCGCGTGAAAGTTATTGATGCTGGATCAACACATTTGACATCACAAAGCCGTGATATGCAATTTTATTAAGAGCTGAGCTGAGTGATATAGACATTAGGACGATCATAATAACAACTAATAAATAAAATCATTTATCATAACTAAAATAACAATCAGTACACATCCACCATCCAATGAATTTAGTGTAAAGACATCATTATCAGGTATCAACAGATTGGTGTACCATTAAAGTGCATGCACTTATTGCTGTTAATATTTGATTTATTTAAAGTAAGTTTCTGTGGTAAATTCCGGCTATAATATATTAAGAAAATTCTTGGTTATGTACTGAATTAATTACCATTATAATATTTTATGTTCTTTATGAATATGTCATTATCATATTTTAAGACCTCTCAGTAAGATAGATTAGTTTTAACTAAAGAGATTTTCCTCTTGTACTTAGGTTTTTTTTTTATTATTTACTTAAAAATGAATCAGTCAATTATTGGATAAAATGAACATACCACCGGGATTTTCATTCTAAAATGATGTAAAATGTTGTTCAATTATTCTGTGTTGGACTATAGGGGTGTCGGACTATTTTGGCAGCAGACAAATGGGGTGACAGACTAATGGGGGTAGGACTATTGGGGTGTCAGAGGAAAAGGGATCGGACAAATGGGGCACCAGAATAACAGGACTGCCTTCTTTAAGTTCAGCATCCCATTCCTCTTTTTCTGTTCATTTGTCCTCAACATGTAGAAAAACAAGCTGATAATTATTATAAAAAATTACAGTACTATACCTCAGCTAAACACAGAAGACAAGTTATTACTTTTTATACGACTGCAAACAATTTTAGGGATTGTATAATAAAGCTATCATATGTCTCACTTAGTCGTTGTCTTCTGAAGACATTTGGTTTCCGGACAATAACTTTTAGTTAAGGTGTATGGATCTCTTAGAAATTTAAGCAAAAGGTTAAATACCACAAAAAGAAGGTTGGAAAGGAAGGGGGTGATGGTCCCAACCTTTAAGAAATTATGGGCCAAACAGAGTCCCAACACAAGCATTTTTCTAGTTTCAGTATAATACTTTGATTGCTCTGAAATTGTACCACAAGGTTTAATACCACAAATCGAAAGTTGTGGTCACAATTGCTAACTATTTGTATATAGTCTGAAAACAGATTTACTAAGTAGTGTGCAACAACACAGTGCACAGTGGATTGTACAATAGCAGGAAATCTTGAATATAAATTCAAATCATAAAACCAATTTTAAGTACTTTGACTTCATTTATTATGTGTCAAATAATTTATTACGACCCAAATTCATACCTGTATCAAGCTTGAATATTGTGTCCATTTTTGCCCAAACTAGTCAGGTTTGGACCTCTGCGGTTGTATCCACTGTGCTCGGGACGCAGTTTAATTAAATTGCATTTGAATTGGCCTGTTTCTGATTGGCTAAAATCTGTTACACTCCTGACATAGAAGTTTTGAGGAACAAAGCAGTGAAGGTCTTAATTAAGGCATGCTAGTAACTGATGATCTGTAGTTAGTTTTAACATATTAATTTATAGTGGATTGGGAAACAAGTTTTGCAACTTATATTAATCCCTTTCCACTGTTCGGGTGATCTGTAAAATCACTGAAATTCAGGAAAAAAGACAAGATTAACAACATTGTTTCTATAAACAAGAGTGCACACGCTGAAGTGTCTCGCCTTCTTTACTAATCATTGGTTTTATGTTGATAGTCCTAAATACAAAGCTTTATTACAACTGTCACATAAACTTAACATAACCAAGAAAACTAAACATTGACCAATGAACCATGAAAATGAGGCTAAGGTCAGATGAACCACGCCAGGCAGTCATGTACAGCTAATAATACTTCCATACAACAAATATAGTTGACCTATTGCTTATAGTTTAAGAAAAACAGACCAAACCAGATGCTCCGCAGGGCGTAGCTTTATACGACCGCAGAGGTTGAACCCTGAACGGTTGGGGCAAGTATGGACACAACATTCAAGCTGGATTCAGCTCTAAATTTGGATTGTGATGAAATAGTTGACACAGCATATGTTTCTGGCACAGAATGGATTGTGGTCTAATGAACTTAAAATATTTTTTTTGCCTTTGAGCAATTCACTATGCTGTTGAATATTAATCCTCTCAAAAAAATGTTTCACATCTCCCTTTCCCTTTTTCCAAAACTGATCTCAATTCAAATTTCTAATGGAGTTTGCAACAATAACTACTCATTTAAAAACATCATAAAATATTAAAATGTAACAAAAGGTGCTTGTTATCACTGAATGGTAAAGATTGTTTTAATTTATCAGTTGGTAGTAAAAGTGAATATACATTGTATATTGTATAAAACAATGATTTAAGTTGATTCAACTACTATTCTGGACAAAGAAAGATAACTCCAATCAATTGAAAATTTCTTGCTATTGCACAATATTGTGCAATAAGATATTTCTTGCTATTGCGCAATACTGTACAATTGAAAATATTTGCTATTGCACAATACTGTCCAATTGAAGATTTCTTGCTATTGCGCAATACTGTGCAATTGAAAATTTCTTGCTATTGCACAATACTGTGCAATTGAAGATTTCTTGCTATTACTGTGCAATTGAAGATTTCTTGCTATTGCTGAATACTGTGCAATTGAAAATTTCTTGCTATGGCACAATACTTAATATAATAATTTTGGATCCTGATTTGAACCAACTTGAAAACTGGGCCCATAATCAAAAACCTAAGTACATGTTTAGATTCAGCATATCAAAAAAGCCCAAGAATTAAATTTTTGTTAAAATCAGTTTAATTTTGGACCCTTTGGACTTTAATGTAGGCCAATTTGAAAACGGGACTAAAAATTAAGAATCTACATACACAGTTAGATTTGGCATATCAAAGAACCCCAATTATTCAATTTTTGATAAAGTCAAACAAAGTTTAATTTTGGACCCCGATTTGGGCCAGCTTGAAAACTGGGCCAATAATAAAGTACATTTTTAGATTCAGCATATCAAAGAACCCCAAGGATTCAATTTTTGTTAAAATCAAACTTAGTTTAATTTTGGACCCTTTGGACCTAAATGTAGACCAATTTGAAAACGGGACCAAAAATTAAGAATCTACATACACAGTTAGATTCGGCATATCAAAGAACCCCAATTATTCAATTTTTGATGAAATCAAACAAAGTTCAAATTTGGACCCTTTGGGTTCCTAAACTGTTGGGACCAAAACTCCCAAAATCAAACCCAACCTTCCTTTAGTGGTCATAAACCTTGTGCTTAAATTTCATAGATTTCTATTTACTTATACTAAAGTTATGGTGCGAAAACCAAGAATAATGCCTACTTGGGCCCCTTTTTGGCCCCTAATTCTTAAACTTTTCAGACCTCAACTCCCAAAATCAATCCCAACTTTCCTTTTGTGGTCATATACCTTGTGTTTAAATTTCATTGATTTCTATTTACTTAAACTAAAGTTATTGTGCGAAAACCAAGAATAATGCTTATTTGGGGCCTTTTTTGTCCCCTAATTCCTAAACTGTTTGAACTAAAACTCCCAAAATCAATCCCAACCTTCCTTTTGTGGTCATAAACCTTGTGCTTAAATTTCATAGATTTCTATTTACTTATACTAAAGTTATGGTGCGAAAACCAAGAATAATGCCTACTTGGGCCCCTTTTTGGCCCCTAATTCTTAAACTTTTCAGACCTCAACTCCCAAAATCAATCCCAACCTTCCTTTTGTGGTCATATACCTTGTGTTTAAATTTCATTGATTTCTATTTACTTAAACTAAAGTTATTGTGCGAAAACCAAGAATAATGCTTATTTGGGGCCTTTTTTGTCCCCTAATTCCTAAACTGTTTGAACTAAAACTCCCAAAATCAATCCCAACCTTCCTTTTGTGGTCATTCACCTTGTGTTAAAATTTCATTCTATTCACTTTTACTAAAGTTAGAGTGCGAAAACTAAAAGTATTCGGACGACGACGACGCAAACGTGATACCAATATACGACCAAAAAATTTTCAATTTTTGCGGTCGTATAAAAACAAAAACTTAACACTGAGCAATGAACCGTGAAAATAAGGTCAGGGTCAAATAAAACCTGTGCGACTGACATCAAGATTATAAAATATTTCCATACACTAAATATAGTTTGACCTATTGCATATAGTATAAGAAAAAAAGACCAAAACTCAAAAACTAAACTTTGACCACTGAACCATGAAAATGAGGTCAAGGTCAGATGACACCTGCCAGCTAAACATGTACACCTTACAATCATTCCATACACCAAATATAGTAGACCTATTGCATACAGTATTAGAAAAACAGACCAAAACACAAAAAACTTAACTCTTTCCACTGAACCATGAAAATGAGGTCAAGGTCAGATGACACCTGCCAGTTGGACATGTACACCTTACAGTCCTTCCATACACCGAGTATACTAGACCTATTGCTTATAGTATCTAAGATATGGACTTGACCACCAAAACTTAACCTTGTTCACTCATCCATGAAATGAGGTCGAGGTCAAGTGAAAACTGTCTGACGGGCATTAGGACCTTGCAAGGAACGCACATACCAAATATAGTTATCATATTACTTTTAATAAGAGAGAATTTAACATTACAAAAAATTTTAACTTTTTTTTCAAGTAGTCACTGAACCATGAAAATGAGGTCAAGGACATTGGACATGTGACTGACGGAAATTTTATAACAAAGGGCACCCATATACAAAATATGAAGCATCCAGGTCTTCCACCTTCTGGAATATAAAGCTTTTAAGAAGTTAGCTTACGCCACTGCCGCCGGATCACTATCTCTTAGTCGAGCTTTCTGCAACAAAAGTCGCAGGCTCGACAAAAATAGCATCTAACCTTAGTTACAAAATTAGATTTGATAAAGTGAACGATAAAAATCTTTTTTTTATGTGGACAATTATAAAAATTATTAACAAATAAATATTGAATTGTTTGCTTTTGTTACAGGTAAGAATCTACAACATCCAAATTCCTGGCTCAGATTTAGATTTGTATTGGCAGACTGTTGATATGGAGAGGGAACAGTCTAAGAAAATTATGGCAGCACATTATAACATGAACAATCAAACTGACCGTAAGCTTAAACCATAAACCTGTTTAATTGAAGTCACCAGATTAACAAACTATTATTTGTACCGATTATCAGGTTGTCTGCAGATTGATATTGTAAAATGTCAGCTGAGAGGACAATATCAATCTATTTGTCGGGTGAGCTTAGGGAACAACTTAAAAACAGATTCATAGTGTGTGCTCAGCAGTTGATATATTACAATATAGATGTGATGTCGATAATCAGTTTATCAGATTGTATAAGTGTAGTTTGCATGATATAAACAAGTGTTTTTCTTTTGTTTCATCAGCAAACTGGAGGATTACTTGAAAGATAAATAAATGAATAAATAATCTTTATTTCAAGATGATAATCTTCCTGAGTATCCTCAAAGTAATAATAACATATTTATAAAGAAAATTTAATAGTTTTTCATCAGTTGAACTTAAAATATAATTTTGATTACCACTAAAATGAAAATGTTCTTGTAAATAGTTAGAAACCATATTTTTTGATGATTTAAATAAAATTAATTAAGAATTGTCATATTGAAGTCGTTTTTCCACATTTAACCAGTTTAAACTGTAAAACTATTGTCTTTATAAGATATCTCATAAACTATATAAGATATATCATAAACTTATATAAGATATCTCATAAACTTATATAAGATATCTCATAAACTTATATAAGATATCTCATAAACTATATGAGATATCTCATAAACTATATATAGATTCCTACACTGCAACAAGTGTATTACGATATTTCTCCACTCGAGACAGTTAAATTTCATTATTTAAAGCGCGAGGCTTGCCGAGCTTTTTAAATAATTAAATTTAACTGTCGAGAGTGGAGAAATATCGTAATACACGAGTTATAGTGTCGGAATCTGTTTCTCTGATGACTTTAATCATTCTTTTTCAAAGATTTTCAGAAACTTGTGTTCTTTATATGCGACGTCATCGGGCAAGGTCGCCTTTTTTCATGACGTCACAATAGGAAAATTGAGAAGAAAACAAAACATTTTGACGTCATTATCAAATTTCGACTAATCATTTGCCGAGAACAGATTTTTCACTAGTGAGGAGAAATATTTTTCTCACACCGGTCAGGAAATGTGAAAATAGCATAAAAATTAGAGAAATAAGATATCTCATACACATGGCGCTGTCAGTTTGTTTTAGATTTATGAGTTTGACTGTCCCTTTGGTATCTTTCGTCCCTCTTTTATAAGATATCCCATAAACTATATAAGATATCTCATAAACTTATATAAGATATCTCATAAACTTATATAAGATATCTTATAAACTTTATAAGATATCTTATAAACTGTATAAGAAATCTTATAAACTATATAAGATATCTTATAAACTATATAAGATATCTTATAAATTATATAAGATATCTTATATAGAAATTGTTTATAAGATATATCATACACTTTATATCTTATATATTATAGGAGATATCTTATTTAGTGTATAAGATATCTCATAAAGTTTATAAAATATCTTATAAAGTATATATGATATCTCCTAAAGTTTATAAGATATCTCCTAAAGTTTATAAGATATCTTATATAGTTTATAAGATATCTTATATAGTTTATAAGATGTATTTTATAGTTTATAAGATATCTGATATAGTTTATAAGATATCTTACATAGTTTATAAGA
The DNA here is from genome assembly GCF_965363235.1 of Mytilus galloprovincialis. NCBI lineage: Eukaryota > Metazoa > Mollusca > Bivalvia > Mytilida > Mytilidae > Mytilus > Mytilus galloprovincialis. Next base: position 52,618,538 of record NC_134851.1, read on the forward strand.
TATCTTATATAGTTTATAAGATATCTCATATAATTTATTAGATATCTTTTATAATTGTCTTTATAAGTTATCTTACAAACTATATAAGATATCTTATAAACTATAAAAGATATCTTATAAACTATATAAGATATTTTATAAACTATATACCTTTTTGTAAGTATCTTCTATAGTTTATAAGATATCTTATAAAGTTTATGAGATATCTTATATAGTTTATGAGATAACTTATATAAGTTTATGAGATATCTTATAATATTATTAATTCATATATTTTAACAAATTTGATTCATTTAGGGATATTCACATGTTAAACTATATTTTCGAAGGTAGAGAGAAAACGGCGGATAGCAAAAAGCATATTGACCGGCAAAACGCATATTGCACGGTTATTTTTAGAATATCTAAAAACCGATATACTTTGTGACGTCATGTAATGAATTTCAGGATATTGTTTAACGTTTTGAAACAAATGATATCTGACGTTACGCACGATACTGGTGTCACTTCTTACTTTGACGTGTATTAACATTTGGATGGCGAATATGTACTTCAGTTAGTAAAACAAAACTGTATCATTATATACCAAAATATTCCGTTTTAATTGTATTTTATCATTATTAAATTAGATAGTCGTTTTATAAAATGTGTGTTTGTCAATCCGCCTGTTGAAACCAAAATTGTTATGAAAATAACTTGTAAGATGTAACAAAATTTTACCGTTATCACTCTAGTAATCTCTTAAAAATATTGCAAACATTGCATAAATTCAGCCAAATTTCACTCAGTAACGTCATAACTAACAAATTAATTGTGACGTCTTTTTGGCGAAAAAGTCATGTCAATAGGCAAAATGGTGGCGGAAAACAATAAAGGTAAGCATTGTAATCATTTGATTTTAACGTCACTAGATTTTCATATAAAAGTTTCTTCTCTAAATAATTGCAATATTTTAAATGACTAACAATAATCCCCTTATTCTACATTCAACGTTTCCTTACACATTTTCTTAGATTGTGTCATCTCAGTTCAGAATGCGAAGCTTTCACACTTTGTACTTTATGCTTATCAGATTGCTCATGGATTAAGCTTTAAAATGGTACCCATTGTATTGGTATAGCCGTTTAGTTAATTAATAATATTTCTAACTTTCTGAGACTTACAAAATGTCCCCTACGTCTTTTTTCGTATTTCAACGTAAATTTATCTTTTTTTAACGTCACCTTTCTTATGCGTCAATTCGACGTATTTAATTTGCGATGTGTTTTAAATTAAAGATATTTTTGCAACTGTAGGTTCCATCATGAAATCAAAAGGTAAAATTGACAAAATGAAAATGTATAGAGAAAGGAAAAAACAACAAAAAAGTGAGAGAAATAAATTATACTACGAAATGAAACAAAATGAGAGAATAAAAGAATACAAAAATTCCATAGCTGCTGTAAAAAAGAGAAGACAAAGGGAAAAACACAAAAAAAAATTGATTTGTCCTTGGCCATTCACGAAGAAATAATTGTACTGGCAGAGCAAAGCAGTTTGTAACAGACTATTCGGAATAAAATTGAACAAGATATTTTCTTATATTTTATAAACAAACAAACATTAAAAAAAGACAAACTAAAGAAACAATTAACGTAAACTGAAAGGGAAATAAACAAAACAAACATACAATCGAATTAAAAAAACATCAAATTCAGTCTTTCAATGCCGTCGTTTTTCAACGTTTCATTTTTCCTTGTAGAAAACGTCGTAATTCGACGTTACGTTTAGTGACACCAGTATCGTGCGTAACGTCAACTGTGATCGATTATTTGACGATAAAAAATCTTCAAATACATAAGATGTCCAAAAAAAATAGTAAATGAAATAACAACTAAATAAATATGTTGTTATTGTCAATGAGACAATGTAATATCTATAAAGTTCCAACAAACCTAAATGACGATTTTGATACAAACATGGTCGGAAATTGATAATATAACAAATATAGCCTTTGTATGAGGTCAATACTTCGTCCTCAGTCAATATACTTCTTTCAGGTCAATATATCCTTGTATCGACCTCATACAAAGGCTATATTTGTATATTATATAAGATATCTTATAAATTATATAAGATATCTAATATAAAAATTGTTTATAAGATATATCATATACCTTATAAGAATTCTTATAAATTTTAGGAGATATCTTATATAACATTAAAGATATCTTATACAATATAAGATATCTTATATGATATATTAGATATCTCATAGAAATGAAATTATATAAGATATCTTATATATTATAGGAGATATCTTATTTAGTGTATAAGATATCTCATAATGATTATAAAATATCTTAGAAAGTATGTATGATATCTCCTAAAGTTTATAAGATATCTTATATAGTTTATAATATATTATATAGTTTATAAGATATCTTATATAGTTTATAAGAAATCTTATATAATTTATAAGATATCTTATATAGTTTATAAGATATCTTATATAGTTTATAAGATATATTTTATAGTTTATAGTTTATAAGATATCTTACATAGTTTATAAGATATCTCATATAATTTATTAGATATCTTATATAATTGTCTTTATAAGTTATTTCATATAATTTATTAGATATCTTATATAATTGTCTTTATAAGTTATCTCATAAACTATATAAGATATCTTATAAACTATATGAAATATTACGGAAGCCTGGAGCTGCCTTGTATTATTGTTTATAACTAAACCATATATGATAATCATCGCGATAATGTTTTGTATATTGCAATACGACGCCTTATTTATCGCAATATTTCGCTATATTTAACAACAAGGCACTTTATTTAGCGCAATGATTTTTTTATATTTAACAGTAAGAAGACTTAATTATCGCAAGAATTTGCTTTATTTAATAAGGCGACTTATTTTTCGCAATAGTTCGCTATATCTAACAACAAGGCACCATATTTAGAGCAATGCATTGCTATATTTAAAAAGAAGAAGCCTTAATTATCGTTATTATTTGCTATATCTAACAACAAGACGTCTTAGTTATCGCAATGATTTGCTCTAGACACCTTATATATCGCCATACTGACAAGATGCCTTAGTTATCGCAAGATTTTGATTTTAATATATATTCCCACACTTCAGACTGTCTATCAACTCCAGCAAAATTTCCTTAAAATTACTAAATCGGGGACAGCATCCCAACAACAGGTTGTTCGATTTGTCTGAAAATTTCAGGGCAGAAAGATCTTCACCTATTAAACAATTTAATTCCTTGTCAGATTTACTCTAAATGCTTTGGTTTCAGAGATATAAGCCAAAATATACATTTTATCCCTATGTTATATTTTCAGCCATGGCGGCTATCTTGGTTGGTTGGCCAGGTCATCGGACACATTTTTAAACTAGATATCCCAATGATGATTGTGACCAAGTTTGGTCAAATTTGGCCAAGTAGTTTCAGAGGAGAAGATTTTTGTAAAAGTTTACGGACGACGGACGACGGACGCGAAGTGATGAGAAAAGCTCACTTGACCTTTCAGGTCAGATGAGCTAAAACTATTCAAGATAAATAACCAAAATCTGAATTTTTTTCTTAAAATTACAAATTCAGGGTCAGCAATCCAGCAATGGATTGCCTGAATGGTCTGAAAGTTGCAGGGCAGATAGATATTGACCAAAGAACAATTTTGTTTTTGAAAGATTTGCTTGAAATGCTTTGGGTTTAGATATATGAACCAAAATCGAAATTTTACCCCTATGTTCTATTTTTAGCCATGGCGGCCATCTTGGTTGGTTGGCCGGGTCACCGGACACATTTTTTTAACAAGATACCCTAATGATGATTGTGACCTAGTTTAGTTAAATTTGGCCCAGTAGTTTCAGAGGAGAAGATTTTTGTAAAAGTTTACGGACGACGGACACCACCAAGTGATAAGAAAAGCTCTCTTGGCCCTTTGGGCCATGTGAGCTAAAAAGGAAGAGGCGGAAGACATTTGTCTCCCCAGAACTTTTTCGAGCGAAAAGAACAAAAGAACGAAAAAAAAATATCAAGAATTCAAGAATAAAATAACTGTTCCGCATGAATGCACACGGGTTTTAAGGGGATTATGAGAGGTGACCTTTGGTGACACCCGTCGCTCACAATCAAGATAAAAGTCTATTGGGATTGTAGAAGTACATGTTTGCCTATACCACCCGGCTATTCTACTGACACATTTATGCAGTATGTATATATGGTGTCTCTGACTGATAAATACAGTCTTTATATATGGTGTCTGTGGTTATAAGATGTTGTCTGTGGTTGTTAGATGTAGTCTTTACATTGTATCTGTTGTTGTTAGATGTAGTCTATATATGGCGTCTGTGGTAGTTAGCTTTAGTCTTTACATGGTGTCTGTGGTAGTTAGATACAGTCTGTATATATGGTGTATGTGGTAGTTAGATAAAGTCTTTATATGGTGTATGTGGTAGTTAGAAGTCTGTATATATATGGTGTCTGTGGTTGTTAAATGTAGTCTTTATATGGTATCTGTGGTAGGTAGATGTAGTCTTTATATGGTGTCTGTGGTAGTAAGATAAAGTCTGTATATATTAGGTGTCTGTGGTTGTTAGATGTAGTCTTTATTTGGTGTCTGTGGTTATTAGATGTAGTCTATATATGGTGACTGTGATAGTTAGATACTGTCTACGTATAACAAAATAGAAGTTATCTTTATATGGTGTCTGTTTTTGTTAGATACAGTCTGTATATGGTGTCTCTGTTTGTTAGATACAGTCTGTATATGGTGTCTCTGATTGTTAGATACAGTCTGTATATGGTGTCTTCGGTTATTATATTAAGTCTGTATATGGTGTCTTTGATTATTAGATTAAGTCTGTATATTCTGTCTGTGGTTGTTAGATGCAGTCTACATATGGTGTCTCTGGTTGTTAAATGTAGTATGTATATGATGTCTGTGGTTATTAGATTAAGTCTGTATATTCTGTCTGTGGTTGTTAGATGCAGTCTACATATGGTGTCTCTGGTTGTTAAATGTAGTATGTATATGATGTCTGTGGTTATTAGATAGTCTGTATATGGTGTCTGTGGTGTTAGATACGGGCTGTATGTGGTTGTTAGGCACAGTCTGTATTTGGTTTCTTGGGTTGCAAGATGCATTCCGTATATGATGTAGGTGGTTGTTAGATAATGTTTACGTATAACAAAAAAAAGTAGAACATGTGGTGTGATTGCAAATGATACAAACTCTCAAGGGGGCCCAAAACAATGAAGTGTTACAACTTCAAAATCGTATAAGGGGAAAAGAGGGAGGTACATGTAATAGTAAATGTATGTTTTCAATTATTTAGTGACAAGGATTGAGTTTTAAAGGTATGCAAATGAAAATTATTGCTTTTCGTGTGTTTATTATTTACAATCAATTCTATACGATATGGCAGCGAACACAATCATGATCATGATGTGATGTGATTTAGACCCGCTTTGAAAATTAAGCAACACTGATCTTTATTTTTAACTTGATACTCCGAAAGGTTGTCGTGCAGAAGGACACAGGTTACCATACCAAGTCCCATTAACTAGTACGATTGGGCTGACCAGTATTTTTCCTATTGAACAATTACTTGCTGGAATCGAATGTTTATCCGTAGTACGAGCATATAATATGACAATTGCATGTCTTTTGCTGGACTTCTGATGTACGTAGTTTTACATTTATGTCAAGGTAGCACTGCACAGTTAGAAAAATATTAATTAAAATTGAACCACAAAATGTTTCATCATTTTCTATTCCTGGCTTTCTAATACATTAACCTAACTGTTTGTGTTATACATTTTCAAATGTATGTAATCAGTAACTTCCATAGATTTTTTATTTTCAAAAGTTAAAAGGGTGAAATATAATTCCTTTTTTGTGTATCCATGGGAGCATTTTGCATTTATTTACATAACATATTGCAAAAAGAAGGGTGAAAATGTCACATATTCCCCCAAAATTTGAATCAAACTAGAAATTCAATGCCTTTGAGTGGTACCTTTTCAGAAACTGTTCACATTAATCTATTTAATGATCAAATAAAAAATGGGTGTCTTTCGCCCCGTTTTTGTCGCAAAATTAATCATTAAGTTCGTGCGACAAAAAGTTGTAAAAAAATATTACAATAATTGACAAACCAATGCCTGGTCTGGATATGCAAAGACAGACTATCATACAGAAAACAGGCAATATTTCATACATTACATACTCTTGATATTCATATGAACTCACTATGAAGGCTATTTTAATCATCTTAATCATCAGCTATCCAAAAAAAAGAATTTTATTGAACACTAGCTTTTATATTTGAAAAAGTTACCAAAATGCGAAACTACACACCGAACTGTGGAGTGCTACCTAAATCTTAGTTGTGGTGTAAATAGGAAAAACTAATGTACATGAATGTCGTGTATTTCCAGTACTTATTATATCACTGTATTGATCATGAGTTCTTTCTGTAAGTGTATTAGTAAAGTGCGTTGCTTTAAGCTTAGTCCATTATTATGCAAATGTATTTTTTGTGAAACAAAAATTTGACAAACTCAGTGGTAGATCCAGAAATTTTCATGAATGGGGGCCAATTGAATGCCTAAGTGGGGGCCCGCTCCGGTCATGATTCATTCATTTCCTGTATAAGCAAATAAAATTTCTCCCAAAAATAGTTCATGCATGTAGGTTCTCAGATACTATCAGATACCATCTCGTAAATTTAAACCAAGTCATTCTGAAAAGCACTTAATGTGTTACTCTCTTTTTTTTTGTTTTCACTGGCATTTAATTTCAGTTATTTTATAAGAATCATTTGGTTATGCATGCAATTAGCGTCTCCTACGTGACAGTCTTACTATTAGAAACAAAAACACACTAATAAATTTTAGTATTTGGTACAGGTAAAAATGAGAAAGGAAATGGGGAATGTGTCAAAGCGTTAACAACCCGACATAGAGCAGACAACAGCCGAAGGCCACCAATTGGTCTTTAATGTAGCGAGAAACTCCCACACCCGTAGGCGTCCTTCAGCTGGCCCCTTAAAAAATATGTAAACTAGTACAGTGATATCGGACGTCATACTAAACTCCGAATTATAAACAAGAAACTAAAATTAAAAATCATACAAGACTAACAAAGGCCAGAGGTAGAGTGTCGCTTTGGTACAGTTGAACACAGAACAGTTAAATGCTGAATAAAGGAGATAACTCTTTTTCTCAGAAAACACAGGCAAACATTCAAACAATCTATTCACTCTGAACTGTGTCCACACCTGTTTCCCTAGTAAAACTTGACATGTTTTCTTTAATAAGTCTATAGATGGCTGCTTGCAGACGTAATGTGCAGGTTGAAAAAAAACATAAATAGTTAAAACGGCTTAAACCGACAAATCTATGTAACAATAAAGCAACATTAGGTAATATGACTCTAGGCATTTCATTTGCCAGGTTATTTCTATACCAACTTTTATCTACTGTGTAACTACAATAACATGCCCTAGATACCTTGGAATCGAAAGTGGATAATGACAAAATCTAATGATTTGTTAGACTACATACAACTAAAGTATGTTTTATTGTGCAGTAATATAAAAGAATTGACACGAATATTCACCATTCCAATGTTAAGGAAACATTTGAATAATTGGTCTTGCACTGATCTACCAACAGACATAAAACAACATAGATTCAAAGACGTTGACTTAACGAGAGATAAATGGTACTTTAGAAGAATGAAAACCCACTCAAATCAGAAATGAACATTATATCTTAAATTGATGCTATAAAGGTTTCTTAATTTTTGTTACGTTCGAAAGATGTGTTTTTCAATACTTTAGTAACCAATCGGCATTGTAATGAGAAACAAACGTGTTTCTCTTCTTCTCGACTTGTTCATTTACCTGTTTACATTAACTTCTAAAGACGAATGAAAAGCAGCTATACAGATATTTGCATCTCACTGAATAAGTCAAAGTTTGCTGACTATGTCATGTATGTTACGTTGAACGCATTGATCCCATCGATCATGAAATAAATGGATAAAACATATATACAATTAAGTCTGTCTTATATCATAACTTACATCTTTAATTGACAATGAGGGTCGGTTAAAAACAAATCTGTTGATTTTTACTGGTTTTGTATATTTAAACATGTTCAGCAATGTTGAATGACGTGTATTGTATCAAATCATACAAATACCCCGAAAAATACCAAGGGTTTAGACTAAAAAAAAACCAAGTAAGATTTCCCAAGTACTTTTGTTGAATACTAGTAGGTGCAATTTTGGTACTCGGTGCAATTTGGGTACTGTGACTTTATATACCTTCCAAATATCGTGGTTTATGTGAAACCATGCCCCCTTTTATACTCAGTGACTGAGCGACAGACATGCTATATCATACATTTTGTTTCTCTTTAGTTTAGCTACACTCTGTCCAGTTCATTAAGAATGAAACGGATTGGTTGAGTTGACACCAAATAAGATTTGATTGTACTTAATATTTTGTTAATGTATGACACGTTAAACTCGATGGTCATTTTTATGGAAAAGTGTTTGGTTTTTGTAACAGATATGAAAAATGACTGAATGATACTCAGCTACATCATGAAGGAATAGACCAATATGGCATATTTAAATGTGTCGAACTGTTATCAATTTAATGATGACTCGGGCATAGGAAAGACTTGTTAAAAGAAACAGTCTAGGCATTTATTCTTTACTATTTATATAATACTAAAATACAACAGAACTTTTTCATTCAATATTTACATGAATTCTGACAAAAAAGAGGCATAATCAACGAAAAACAAGAAAATTAGTATGTACACATTATGCACTTCAATGTTGTTCTTTGCATCAACAGATCAAATAGCTTATGCGCGTATTCATTCGACAACATGGTGACATAACAGATAATTATCATGAATAATAAATGTTAAATCTGTAAATGTTTATCGATTTAACAAATGTTGTGATACTACGCCTGATAATAAGTTGAACAATTCTTTGGCCTGTGTTGGAGTTTCAATGACATCGAATTCTTCGATATCTAAAAACGTGAGAGTATTTATTAATTGTCTAAATTCTTCTTTAGTGCCTCTAGGTAGAACAGCATCCGTGTAGATATCAGTTAAGTAATCCAATACAACTATGTCGCACGGCAATTCATAAGAGCAGTCATATTTATCGTAAATAAAAGGTTGGTAGTACATAACGTCAGGTATACCATGTGGACATTCAACATTTCTTTGAGATCTTATTCTGTGTGAATTCCATGATTGTAGAAACATGTCTAAATGTCTCTGAATAAGTGGTAGGAAACAAAACCGTATGCATTCAAGATGCACAGGGTCGACATTGTTAAGTATACCTTCATCTACCATATCTTTAAACAAATTCCTCCAAAATGTTGTGAAATTTCGCATCAGAAAACTCCATAGCATTTTGATCTTTTGGTTGGCCGTTGATCTTCCTATTGAAACACTTCTATGTCCAGCCATGCTATCAGCATGAAATGATCTCAAAGCTATTTGAATACGTTCAACTATAACATTTTCAGTTCCTGCATCCATGCGTACTACCCTTGGAACCCTCTTGCTTGTCTTCAAATACTCAAGAAAATGTCCTGCAACTATACGGGGATTTTTATTTGAACTTGTAGCCTTCAGCCAAAGTATCTTTCTTGAAAAACCGTCGATTGCACCATGGACAGATATTCCAAACGGCTTTAACTTATCATATCCATCGACGTGGATGCAAAAGCTCGGTCCGTTACTTGTGTATCGTCTTCTTGTAAGCCTATGTCTTTGTCTCCTTAAAACGCCGTCTCCGTCAATAGCTTTCAAAACTAGCCTAACCGTGTGTTGTGAAGCTCTTACGCCTAGGCAGCGAAGTACATTCCATAAAGATCGATAACCTATATTGGTATATCCTGCATTTCTTAACTGTAAAATTTTTGTAACAATATCAGCAATAGCACTTTCAACTCCTCTTTTTTGCAATCTCAAACGTTTTTTAATTCTATAAAATGATCTTTCGCTCAGCATTATATGATGTATGTTTAGTAAAAACCCGAGTACTTCTTTTGTTGTAAATGAAAAACTTGTATAGTATACAACTAGTTCATCTAATGATGCATCTATGTCTGGATATGGAATAGCACTGGCCTTGCAGAACAGGAGAAGAGCAAGTACCATCTGAAACATAAAAGTGTACAACTTAGAACTTTAGACTGTTATAATATTGCATTTGTTCCAATGAAATGGTCTTATCCGATGTATAGTAAACTTGGGGAAGATGTTCATATAGCCTTAAAGATTGGATCAAAATGCAAAGATATTAATCAGTAGATAACGGTATTGTATTTTAAGCTGCGACGGCAGCAATTGGTGATTGGATGGTCGCAAATTAACTTTACTCATGTTACTGGCAACGCGCTGACAGAGCCAGTAAACGGGTATTTGCGATCTTCAAATCACCAATTGATGCCGTGGAGCTTAAAATAAATATTGTTATCTTCATTCTTATGAAACTGAGAGAAAACAACCTCAAACCATAAATTTAAAATCTGCCATACATCGTCTGCGCTTGTGTGTACATTATCATAACATCAATTGTCAAATGATGCAATGAAAATTAATGACGTTATCCTATCAAATGGAACTAAAATACTGAACTCCGAGGAAAATTCAAGACGGAACCTTATCAAATGGCAAAATCAAATGACAAAACACATCAAACGGATGGACAACGACTGTCATATTCCTGACTTGGTACAGGCATTTTCAAATGAAGAAAATGTAGGATTGAACCTGGTTTTATAGCGCTAAACCTCTCACTTGTATGACAGTCGTATCAAATTCCATTATATATAAAACGATGTATGAACAAAACAGACATAAAAGGTCAAATAGTCACAATATGGGTATAGCAGTCATACTTGTGTCACAATCTCAAAACAAACAAATATTTAACAAAAAGGCACCTATCGAATTTAAAACCCGCAAAGGGTTGCTAGCGAACTAGTACGAGCTTTCTAAAAACTGCTTTTTTCTTCAATGCCAATGTTATAGGTCTTATTTTGAGTTTAATGTTGGAGTATGTAAATGGATGTTGAAATATGCAAATGACTTAAGGTTAATTTTGTTCTACCAAACAGATCATATTGAAATTCTATCACGATGTTAATGTTGAATAAAGAAAGGTTTGTGTGGAAAATTTGGATTGTACTTTCAACCGTTTCTAAATCACAGTTACCTAACATCCACCCCTTTTTATTTTTGCTTATTTCTAACTTCCTCTGTGGTATGTTTTTTGACATAAAAGTAATAATTAAAAATATTTTAAATAAAACCACGGAAAGTCATGATCAATACAAATCTATTTCAAATAATTCATGCTCTTAGTAGTTCAAATGTAAAGAAACTGTATTTTTGCTAATTTTGATATGCATGCAAGGTGTAAAAACTAAAGTTGATTATTTTTCTTTCTTCTTTTCACATGTTTCAGGCTGAATCGGAACCAAACAATTTATTTAATCTATTTCCCTTAGAATCAGAAAGCACTACTCAAAATGATTATTTGATGACACAAGTAAAATTGTATATGATTTGATATGGTTAACCGTTTATGCCTGTTATAAACAGGTCGGGAACTCCAGATTTTCAGATTTTGCATAGTAAAAATGTAGTAACTTCCAAAAACAGAAGGCTGGTATGGCCTTAAAATACTGACCAATCGACTCAATGAACTACGGCTACTTCGAGTTTACTATGACCCGGAAACACGTGGAATTAGTAGGAAAACTGTCAACTATTATAGTTTCTGGGACTCTCATAATAGATGGTGTTGTTCTGTGAATATGTCTAATGTAAAATACATAACATAATATTCAATTTGCATGTTCAGATTAAAATAAGTATTGTTTACTGGCTTCACGATTCTATTTTCCTTTTCGCCTTGTAAAAGTAGTTGAACTGTTTTTTATACGCCTGTCAAATTTTTGACGGGACCTATTATGGTATACAATTGTCGTCTGTCCGTCAGTTTTGTTCAGTGGTTTAGGTTGATCTTGCAGTTGCGAATAAGAAATGAGTACCCTTTGAAAAGGGATGGCAAAGTCCATGTTTTGCTATGGCAAACCAAAAAAATATAAATTTCAATCAATATCTGAAATAAGAGGTGCATATAGAGGCATTATATTATAAAGAATTTGTGAAAGTTTTATTAAGTTTTGTTCAATGGACAAAGATGATCTCGGAGTTGCAGATAAAAGATTGGTGGTACATCCTGCATGGCTACAATAACGGACGGAAAGACGGACGGGGCAACGATTACTATATACCCCCACGTTTCAAGTGGGTGGTATAAAAAGAACAAACAGTAGCTATATTATGTTGAAACCATGAAATATTTACTTACCAAAAGCATTGTTTAGAATGAGGGATAGCTTCCTTTGTATGTAGGTCCACTTAGTCTTCTCTAGTCAATTGAAGAAATTATTAAACAAATGATTCATACGGGAGAAAATGGTCTGGTTGATCGGGTGTTGATCATATCGAAAATGGCCGTTGAATGGCTGCTCACGCTACATATGTAAATTGAAATATATTATCGCCATAATTATGATGACTTAGCTTTAACTTCCGAAATTTAAAGCGAATAAAAATCGTAAATCGCGTTAATTAAGTGGTACTGTTTTTACACAATAAAATCATCGCAATAACAAAGACGTATAACGAAATATTGCCATAAATAAGGCGACTTGTGGTATATATATAGCAAATATTGCGATAATTAAGTCTTCTTAGTGTTAAATTTAACAAATCATTGTGCTAAATAAAGTGCCTTGGTGTTAGATACAGCAAATTATTGCGATAAATAAGGCGTCATTTTGCAATATACAAAACATTATCGCAATGATTATCAAATATGGTTTAGTTATAAACAGTTACACAAGGCAGCTCCAGGCTTCCGTAAAATATCTTATAAACTATATAAAAAAAATTATAAGCTATATAAGATATCTTATATAAAGATTGTTTATAAGATATCTCATATACTTTATAAGTTATCTTATAAACTTTAGAATATATCATATAAAGAATATAAGATATCACATAAATTTTATGAGATATCTTATATAACATTTAAGATATCTTATATAACATTAAAGATATCTTATATATTAAAGGAGATATCTTATATATTATACGAGATATCTTGACATTCGAATAAATATTAAAACGGCTTGCCATAGAATATACACATTACAATAAATAATAGGTATATGCATATGTTATCTTTTGTAATAAGTTGATTCTATTTGATTTTATCTATTTGCTCATTCCAATTAAGGTTTTTGTCAATATAAAAATAAACCCAAGAAGTTTTTTACAATCTACATTCTCCATTTGTTCATCTGAAATATTGATATCTAAAAACAAATACTATTCCTAGTTGAATAAAGCCTCTGTTTTGAATCAATAATCATTGATTTACATTTTTTGGCATTTATATTTATACAATTTTGCAAACACTAGTTTACTATTACATAAATCTATTGATAAATTTCCAATGTTCATTGGTAAATTATTGATATATAAAATAAATAACAGAGCCTTGTAAAACACTAGTTTTTGTCATGCCTGTGATACAAGTTGCAGAAAGCTCGTCATAGGGATAGTGATTCAGCAGCAGCGGCGTTAACTAACTTCTTAAAAGCTTTATATTTTAAAAGGTAGAAAACCTTGATGCTTCCTACTTTGTATATAGATGCCTTATGTTATGAAGTTTCCGTCTTGTCTCGTGTCCATTGTCCTTGACCTCATTTTCATGGTTCAGGGACTAATTGAAAAAAAAAAAATTTTATAATGTCAATATCTCTTTTATTATGAGTGACAGGGTAACTATATTTAGCATGTGGGTACCTTGCAAGGTCCTCATCCCCCGTCAGACAGTTTTCACTTGACCTTGATCTCATTTCATGGATCAGTGAACAAGGTTGAGTTTTGTTAGTCAAGTCAATATCTCAAATACTATAAGCGAAAGGTCTAGTATATTTGGTGTATGGAAGGACTGCAAGGTGAACATGTCCAACTGGTGGGTGTTGTCTGACCTTGACCTCATTTTTGGAAAATGACGCAGTCATTGTTCCATTACTGGCGACCTGAACTTTATTACATTTCTCTGCCTACCGCGCTTGGTTTCGTATTTACTATTTTCTATACAAACTGGAATGTGCTTGTGTTATCATTATGCATGAGAGGTCATTATGTAGTAATCAGCCAGGAACCAGTTTAAAAACTAACTGGTTTCTGCTTGTATTCCACAACACTCGAACAAAGTGTTGTAGTTTGACGGGAACCAGTTTAGAATTTGTAAACTACAAAACGTAATCGGTTATTGTTCATTCCGTTTTGGTGTTTCATACCGACTTTTATGGTTTGAATAAGCTTAAGACCCTTCAAACATTAATGTGATAGGTATATTAAAGACTGTTTTACAAAAGGATGGAACTGTTTTGCTTTCAAAGTCGTACTATAGTGATATCTGTTATGTACGGATTTCCACTTTCACCGGTTAATTTCTTCTTTTACACGTGCTTTTGAAACTTCCTGTTTAAACATCGCAAGTTTTAAAATTGTTTTTTGAGTGAATTTAACTTATTTTAACAATCATGAAGCGTTCCAGAATCATTTTCAAGCAGTTTCTTCTTCTCTTTGATGATGGAAAATAGGTTTTTCTCAAGAAAATACCGCAAACGATCGCAGAGGAATTGAAATGTACAAGTCAAGTCGGCACCTGGTTAAATTGGCAGCTAGTCAAATCGGCACCTATTTGACGTCAATTCGGCATCCAATAATATTTGTTATAATATTTTCTATTCAATTAATTAATAACTGTTACCAAGTACATAGTGAATATGTTGTTGTGTATAAAGGTAAACAACGAAGCCCTTACCCAAGCTGTTGTTTTAACAATTAGACAATTATTAAAATAAAATGGAAAACTATGAGTCCCTTTCAATAAATCAAACTTTCATGCCAAATAATAAGCAAATTTAAGGTGTTTTTTTTTTCAGTAAAGTTTAAAAAGCATTAAACAAACAATCCTGTAAAATGCTCAACTGGTTTAAATAATGCATAAACATATCCAATATCTCATGTATTAGTCCAAATAATTATGACGTCTGGCAAGGCTATTTTATTTTTTTTCTGTGATGTCTTCCTATGAAGTTCGTAGGAAGGCGTCCCAGAAAAAAATTAACATAGCCTTGCGGTCATAGAAAGGTGTCCCAGAATAAAATTTAAAAAGCCTTGCCAGACATAATAATTATTTTGACTACTCATATATATATCATTAAAAATACACCAAAAAAGTCATTAAGTTGAGAAAAATAAATATATACAAAATGTACATGAACACCCAAAAATGTGAAAGTTAGTATTTAACTCTTTTTGCTTAAATACTGAAAAAAATTCTGGCAACCCCTTACTTATTTTTTACTCTTTTTGCTTAAAATACTGTTAAAATTTATATTTAACATGGGTGACGAATTGACTAAATCAGGTGTCGATTTAACCAGGTGCTGATTTGTCCAGGTGCTAATTTAACCAGGTGCCGGTTTGACTAGAATTCTTTGACAAATGTTTGAAATTACCTGAGTTTCATTAGACCTTTGATAACAGTAACAAAAAGATTATTTACTTAATATTTTGTGGGAGAAGGGGGTTCAGACTATGTGGTATCAGGTCTGTTCGCGCCCAATACACTTTCGCACCCTACACGTTCTCACCTCGCACGTTCGCACCCAAGGTCCGTTTGCACTCTACTCATTCGCGCCAAATTTTAATTCAAATTCAAGTTGAATAATTGGAAAATCATGATTGTTGTTTTAAATTGCTTTGGTGTAAATACTGAATGTATTTATAGCTTGGTATCAGTAAAACATTGAAGATTTTTAAGGAAACACACAAAAGATAATTGTTTTTAACAGCTTGGTCCCTTTGATCTGAAACAACGAAACAATAAAATATAGGAACCAAAATATAGCAATCCACTATTATAACCAAAACATGATAAAATCTATTCAACACACAGAAAAAAACATAGTCAGAATCTCACTTCATTTTGAAAGAAGTCAATGAAACAAAGTTATAGCAATACACTAACAAAACATGATTAAGAGTTATTCAACACAAAATAAAACGTTGACAAAATACCCCTTTATTTAGAAAGGATTATTATAATTTTTAACAATACGCTATCTATAACAAGATTAAGATTTATTCAACACAAAAAAAATGCTGTCTCACTTTATTTTGAGACAATGACAACAATTATACTTATAAGGAAACACTTGCTTACAGAGTTATTAAACACAAAACCAATTAAGATTGGGTGCGAACATGTAGGGTGTGAAAGTGAAAGGGGCGAACATGAGTGGGCGCGAACGGACCCGGATTCAGACTATGTACCAGTGAGAAATATACAAGCCTTTCTACGGTATTTATTTGTACAATTCAGGTAGTCTTGACCTATTCATTTGTCTTTAAAAAACAGCCATTTGTCACCTTCACTTCACACACACACACACACATACGAATATCAATTATATGCTTACGAGACATGTTGCATTGTTAAACTAATTACGGTATGTGAAAATCAAGACTTGCATAAAAACTATCCCAATATTAGAGACAGTGGCGTCATTTTTCTTCAGAGCTTTCAGCTCTTTGATTGTGGTTTAGTGGTGAAAGTTAAGTTTTTTTAGTTTTGCTCTTTTTTCTAATACTTTATGCAATTATTATAGTTCAACTACATTTTGTGTATAGAAATATTTTATTATGTACATACATGTCAGTTTCACAGGTTTTATTTGACCTAGACCTCATTTTAGCGGTTCATTGCTTAATGTTAAGATTTTGTGTTTATGTCTGGTTTTCTTAAACTTTAAGCAATAAGTCAACTATATATGTTGTATGGAAGGATTGTAAGCTGTATATGTCTGTCTGACAGGTAACTATGACCTTTACCTCACTTTGGTGGTTCATTAAGCAATGTTATGTTTTAATGATTAAGCTTGTTTCTTTGATACTATAAGCAATAGGTCAGCTATATTTAATGCATAGATTGATTGCAATTATATAAGGTGTTAAAGGGGCACTAGCTGCCAAATTCATATACACCGATATGACTCAAATTTTCATATTTTATTTGTAACAATGTAAAAACATGTTTCCAAACTATCAAAAGTATAAAATAAACAATTTACAGTACATTGTCTCATAAGATGTAGCTTCGTTTCGCCATCTAATTAACTATCGAGTTGAACTTCTATGACAATATTAGCGATGTAAACATAAACATAGATATAAATAGATTTAGCAACTCGTGTAGTTTTTATAGGTCTGTAAAATTTTGTATTATAGATTTAAAATTTATTTGTATCGTCGTTTTTACATTTAAAAGAAAATGTTTGTGTGGATCGAATCAGTTAATAATTATTTACCCTTGTTTCACTTTCAATGTTGACATTCTTTTCCTTTTAATACCCGTACTCGCACAATGCATGCGTTATTCTATCTCTTTCTACTGGGTTAAATTGGAGTTCACATGAATACGGATTATATGAGGTCGAATTATTCACTTGCAAGTGAATAATTCATTATCAATGTTTATTAGCTAAATTTGATAAAATTGAACCATTTTAGCTGATAAAAGCACATTATTATTTCACTATTTCACTTTCATTAATGATTGAACAAAAAAAAATCATACTTTTGATTTTTTTATACATCTCGTAGCTTGTGCCCCTTTAATGTGCGAGGTCAAGTGAAAACTGTCTGACAGGCATGAGGACCTTGCAGGGTACGCACATACCAAATATAGTTATCCTATTACTAATAGTAAGAGAGAATTTAACATTACAAAAAATCTTAACTTTTTTTTCAAGCAGTCACTGAACCATGAAAATGAGGTCAAGGACATTGGACATGTGACTAACGGAAACTTCGTAACATGAGGCATCCATATACAAAGTATAAAGAATCCAGCTCTTCCACTATTAAGCTTTAAAGAAGTTAGCGAACGCCGCCGCCGGAACACTATCCCTGTCGAGCTTTCTGCGACAAAAGTCTCAGGCCCGACAAAAAACTATAGGAGCTAGGTTTGACTTGTGAATTACAAGACCGACGAGAAACCCAAAGAGTTACTGTAGTATCTGTATTTGGAAGTCCTAATTAGCGAACTGGTGATCAGCTGTGCCAGTGGTTAAAAATTTTCAGCCAATTTGATACCTACGTCGAAAATAAGAGATCTATCAAATTATTGTGTCTTACCTATTGTAAATTTTTTTCAGCATCAATCATCATGGACTTAGGACAAAGAAATATAGATATGATCATGACTGGTAGTCCATTTTTTGTAGAGGTAAGATGTTCAGCAAAGTAAGATCTACAAAAAAGTTTATATGACCATAATTGTCAATTGACCCCTTAAGGAGTTATTGCCCTTTAAAGACAATTTTACACAATTTGTTCATCAAGTTCGATAACATTTGAAAAAAATCTTCTTCTCTGAAAGTACTGGGCCAATTACTTTCA
Source organism: Mytilus galloprovincialis (assembly GCF_965363235.1). Taxonomy (NCBI): domain Eukaryota; kingdom Metazoa; phylum Mollusca; class Bivalvia; order Mytilida; family Mytilidae; genus Mytilus; species Mytilus galloprovincialis. The sequence continues at coordinate 52,637,170 of NC_134851.1, forward strand.
AACTTTAATTTGATGTTCCTTGGGGTATCTTGTTTATAAATTGTATCCGAAGTTTTGATCAATTGACAAACATGGCCGCCATGGCTAAAAATAGAACATAAAGTTGTTTCTTTGGTGCGCACATACTTTTCCAAACTTAAACATGCTTAAAATTTGATGAAAAACATAGAAAATCAACAACAAAAAAATCAAAATATGCAAATTTAGTCATGGTTTGTTGTCATGGTAACTTACTTCAATGTGAAATTTGTTTTTATTTTCTGAATACATTGTCTAGTTTGGACAAATTTATTGATATGTGTGATAACTTTTTAAATTGGGCCTTATTGCCCCTACTCCTTCAAAGGAGTAGGTCCGGTAAGGACCGATTTTGGCCTCAAATTTCAGGTTCATCTAATTAAAGTTTTTGGACACTTTTTAAACACTTAAGTGTCTACTTTAATAGATTCGATTAGTTTATGTAAACGATTTTAACTGATTTAGTCATAAAAAACGCTCTGATTCAAGCTTAAATACGAAAAATCTATAAAATATGCCAAAAAACGTCACTTTTCAGATGGTTTTTGTCAAAAATGAAAGTAGCCGCATCCGTGTTCATCCTCAACCTTTATATATGTTTTGTATTATCATCAAATACAACTTCCATTTCAATATTATGAATGAACACGAATGCGGCCACTTTCATTTTAGACGGAAACCGTCTAAAAATTAACCAAAATATTAAAATTTTGAAGATTTCAGTAATTTAGCATGACTTAATGATGCTAGTACGCGATATGTGTGCATTGCATTGTCAAAAACAGCTCATATTTATGTAGCAGAAGCATTATACTTTCCAAAATATAGCTTAAAGATTACATTTTCACAATTTTGTAAAACCGCTATATTTTGGGGCCAAAAAGGGGTCTTACTGAACTTACTCCTTTTAATCCCCAAAATAATGCTTTTTACATACATTTAAAGCTTATAAATATTGATGTGTATTTTCTTCTTTTTTTTTTAGAGCACAACAGATTATTCCAGATATAATCTTCACTACAACTAAGAAATAGCTGACAATTTTAATGAATACACAATGTACTATATAAATACAACTATATCCATGAATTACAATAAACAGCATTTACAGTCGTTCTGCATCATGTTTTTAAAACTTTCGTCTTTAGATTTGTTTTTTTGCCGTAGATTCTGTAGCATTTCAGTATAGAGTAGATCTCAGGGTTAACATTATGGTGTGAATTCTGCCAATAGCATCTGACCACTTATTAGTAAGCAGTTGACATTGCTGATATAATCAATAAAATTGAGAATGGAAATGGGGAATGTGCCAAAGAGACAACAACCCGACCATAGAAAAAAACAACAGCAGAAGGTCATCAACAGGTCTTCAATGTAGCGAGAAATTCCCGCACCCGGAAGCGTCCTTCAGCTGGCCCCTAAACAAATATATACTAGTTCAGTGATAATGAACGCCATACTAATTTCCAAATTGTACTCAAGAAACTAAAATTAAAATAATACAAGACTAACAAAGGCCGGAGGCTCCTGACTTGGGACAGGCGCAAACATGCGGCGGGTTTAAACATGTTTATGAGATCTCAACCCTCCCCCTATACCTCTAGCCAATGTAGAAAAGTAAACGCATAACAATACGCACATTAAAATTCAGTTCAAAGATGTAACCAAAGAAAATAAACAAAATGACAATAATACATAAATAACAACAGACTACTAGCAGTTAACTGACATGCCAGCTCCAGACTTCAATTAAACTGACTGAAAGATTATGATTTCATCATATGAACATCAGGCACAATCCTTCCCGTTAGGGGTTTAGTATCATACCATCATAACATATATGAGAAGAACATAACCCGTGTCATGCCAACAACTGGTTTTTGAATAAATGTGTTTAGTTCCGATAAGTGAATCAATATTAACGCAAAAATATGCAATCTTTAATGACCTGATAACAGTATCGTAACTATATCCCTTCTTAATAAGTCTATTCAAAGGTTTTGTTAGTTTTTGAGGTGAATACTGACACCTTTGTGCTTTATAAAGAATATTTCCATAAAAAAATTGGATGTGAAATACCTGAACGTATAAGAAGTCTGCATGTTGAGCTATATTTACGAATGATGTCCTTATACCGATGATAAAATTTAGTAAATGTTTTGACTAGTTTGTGATATCGAAAACCCTGGTGTAATAATTTTTCAGTAATACAAAAATTTCTCTCGTTAAAATCTAAAACATTGTTACATACACGAGCGAATCGTACAAGTTGAGATATATATCCACCGTAAGATGGTGACAAGGGAACGTCACCATCTAAAAATGGATAATTAACGATAGGAAATGAAAAATCATCTCTTTTATCATAAATTTTAGTATTCAGCTTTCCATTAGTGATATAGATATCAAGATCGAGGAAAGGGCAGTGGTCATTGTTAGTATTAGCTTTATTTAAAGTAAGTTCAACAGGATAAATTTCTTTAATATACATACTGAAGTCGTCATTATTGAGAGCCAAAATATCATCCAAATATATAAAAGTGTTATTAAATTTGTTTATCAGATGTTGTTTCGATGGGTCTTTGCTTATTTTTGTCATAAATTGTAACTCATAGCAATACAAAAACAGGTCCGCAATAAGTGGTGCACATCCCTATTGGAATTCCGATAATCTGACGATATACGGAATCCCCAAAGCGAACAAAAATGTTATCTAGAAAAAAATCAAGGGCATATATAGTATCAAAGCATGTCCAATTGACATAGTTTTTTTGTTTATCGCTACTAAAAAATGACCTAAAAGAGTTTGAACATATATATTCACATTCTGACTTTTTAAATGCCCATTTGATTAGGTGTGTGAATTTTTCTTAATGAGAATGTGAGGCAATGTGGTATACAGGGTAGAAAAATCAAAACTTTGAACAGATTCAAAATCACCAATATAAGCATGCAATTTATCAAGTACTTCCAACGAGTTCTTGACACTCCAAAAGTAATTAATTCTACTATTTTCGAAGGCCTTATTTGAACAATTTATTATTAGATTTTTAATTGTACCAAGTGTGCTGGTAAGAATAGACAATTTAGTAGTGGAACAATGGCTTGACGACGAAATAAATCTATATTTGTAAGGTGTTTTGTGTAGCTTCGGAAGCCAGTACATAGTTGGGACTTTCATTGTATTTGGCTCTGTTTGTAAAGCGGTAGCTAAAAGTTTATGTTTGTTACAGATGTCGTTTTCTGAAAATGGAGTCAGTTGGAATGTTGGTGAATTGGTGATTTCTTTTTTCAGAACCTCAATGTAAAATTTACGTCAAAGTACATTTGTACTTAAGGGGCAGGTATAAATCAATTTTCTTTTTTTAATATAAGATTTCGCTATATTTTTCTATAAATGAACTTTATCATATACTAAATAGAAAAATGAAGTAAAAAAATGGGGTCACCGTTCATTTAAGCTCACAATCTGCCTCCGAAAGAAACATACAAATTTGTTAATGTCCTTTTTTTCTGTTGAACTAATCGGAGAAAGAGAGGTAATATCGAAATAAAAAAAAGAACTAAATTACAGAAATCACTAAAATTTTACAATTATTTAGTTAATGTACAGCTTATTCGAAAACAATAATAAAATATATGTGTCACCGATGAGTTAAAAGATATTTCAATTTTCATGCCAAAAAATGGCATTTTTGCACCAAAGGGAGATAATTTTAGAAGTCATCTGGGACCAAACCGAATCCATTTTTAGGGGATTTTTTTTAACCATATAATAAAGTAATAACTAATAGTGTAATAAATAAAATTTGTAATGAAAAAACGATTTTTTTATTTTTTTGCTGAAATTTTTGTACCCGTGAGCCTCCTTAAGTTTGAACATCGGATGATTACAAGTTCTTGTGGATGGTCACAAGCACTTTTCTCAGGGAAAAAAAGTGACATCTCTATATCCGAAAGTGAGGTTAAGGTACATCGATAAAAAAAAATCTGAGACATTAGTTTGTGCGTGTATGATTAATATTTTACAGGGAATTCAACCTCACCATATAACTATTAAAATTGTACTCTAATTTGTTTTTCTATATTATATTAGTATTTGTATATAACAGTTACATGTATTTGTAATTTTCATCACTCTATTATTCTAATAGTTGCAAGTGCATGGTGAACATTCTTCTGTAATAATTCGGTTTTCTAATAGATTGGATTTGAGTAGACAATTCTTCTTTTCCTGTAAAACTATATTTGTCATGTTTATGTGTTACATATTTGTTTTTCGTTCATTTCTTATATAAATAAGGCTGTTAGTTTTCTCGTTTGAATTGTTTTACATCGCCTAATCGGGGCCTTTTATAGCTGTCTATGCAGTATGGGCTTTGCTCATTGTTGAAGGCCGTACGGTGACCTATAGTTGTTAATGTCTGTGTCATTTTGGTCTCTTGTGGACAGTTAGTACGGTGACCAGACCCAATATTTTTTAGATTTAATCGTCAAACACACTATATGGCTATATTATATATCATTAGATTCTGGAAAATTAGTACTTTTGAAATATCGATGTCGTCAAAAAGAAATGTGGTAACAGTTTTGCATAAAATAAGGTCAAAGATAAAAAAAAAAAAAAAAAAAAATTCCCCATACTTTCACAATTTAAAGATATATACAACAATTTAGGTTAAATTTCAGATCCAGACATTTTTTCTCGAAAATGTAAAAACAAATTGAATTAGGGAATCCATTTATTCTGGATATTGGCGTTATTCAAACACTTGATCTATTATACACATATTCTGTTAAAGTTACAGTAGTTACCTTAGCAATAAAGCATACATATTATTATTTTTACCTGAAGCCTACTATCATGAAGGCGTATTTTGCATAAGCTCATCCATATCATTCATTAAAACTAACAAACACTCAATACCTCGAAAACAGTAACAATTCAAAAATCTAATCAAAGAGATCCACACAACAGAATTATGCCAGGAGTATCTTCTTGTTCATCTGTCAAGGAACATAATTTAATATTTCTGCATAGCTCTGACCCTTTACAGGAGCAAAGCTCCGGACATGTAAGGTTTTGTCGTGAACAAACATTTTTTTTTACATGGATTTTTTTCCCTTCAATGAAAACACAAGATTCTGCAAGAATTCTGCTGATACTATGTATATGCCCTTTAAAATACACGGGGTGTAATGAATCATTGAACTCTCGCCAACCGTAGTGTAAAATTGACGGAATAGGGGGTTTAGCAATGTGTAATGCGGTCCTAAATTTTAGTTTGAAAGGAAGTACGTAAAACATGCTGTTTCAGTGCCGCCTCACACAGGGAGGTAACCTGACTAAACTTACATCTTTACTGGTGGCAAGCTTGAAGCGCATTATTATGATGGAATGATTTTAAAGAGATTTTTCTGATCATAAAGCTTTGAAATTAACTGTTATGCCCAAACAAGGGCTTCATCTTTGCCAATATTACCGAAATTCTAAAAACCACTGAAATAGTCGGGCGTATCTTTCAAAATATTGTAGACAGTTTGTTTGTTTACCTACTCCAAACAGAGACGAACTTGTGTCGCATCTGGTAAGTGCATGTACGGGTCCTACTAAAATGCGCCCGGGAGCGCCGGGGGGAAGAAAAAGCGCCCGGGGAAAAGAAAAAGCGCCCGGAGAAGAAAATATAGCGCCCGGGGAAAATATGTAGATATTTTATTGGCAGGAGACAACTTTGTTAAGTTGTGTTATGAACATTTATTTTTTTTTTTATTTTAGACAAGTAATTTGCAAATTCAGATAATAGACATTTGTAATAAAGCACAAAAACAAGTATAAATATTTCAATTTTAACAATAATATATGAATACTATTTCGAAAGACTGATAATAATGGATCACAGTTTATGCGGAAGATTTATAAAATGTACGACATCAAAAGACATGTTTTTCAAAAACGATATCAAAAGGAAAAATGTATAAGACAACTTAAATTTCACAGATAAATATTAATTTAATCAAAATTAAAAGAGGTACACATAATAATTCAGCAAAAAAAGCAGTACTTTACATGTACCGTAGTTAAAACAAGGGGGTAAAAAGCAGGTGTTTAAATTTAAGTCTAAGCATTAAAACCCTGATAAGCATAGCCATTGAAACAGTTTGAGTTTTATAAAAAGATATAATAAATCTATCTCAGCATCTGTATAAAAAAGCGTTCACCATGCAGTTGCAAAAATATTAGACCTCAGGCACCGATTATTTTTAAATAACAAAATATATATTTTGATGGAGGACAATGTCTTTCATGATTCTTCTATATACTCTTATTTATATTTATTTAATACTAAACTTATATACAATTTTGAAATCTAAAATGTAAAAGTACACCAACACTTTAGATGTAGCATCGTACATATCCCCATTTATATTAAGGACAAAACAAGCAATGATTAGTTATTTTTTAAGGGAAAAAAATATTGTTATAAAATATTATTATTTAAATTTCTTCTCCCGGGCGCTAATTTTCTTCTCCCGGCGCTAATTTTCCTTCTCCGGGTGCTTTTTCTTTTCCTCGGGCGCTTTTTCTTTTCCCAGGCGCTTCCGGGCGCTTCCGGGCGCTTTTTAGTAGGACCGCTATATACAGCAGGCAATAGTTTACAAATTGTTGGAGAAAGACAGACACATAGTTAGTGAATGGGTGAAAATCTTCGCCCATCCTTTACACTGCATTTGCACCCACAACTTGTATGTGTTTTATAGTAGTGAGCACACAGAACAATCGCACTTGTGTTAGAGGTCCATATGATAGTTCTTCCACTATTTCCCATTTCCCTAAATTTCGGAATTTACAAACGTTCTAGCTATGTAAAGTTCACATCAGGTGGAATCATTGAGGATTTGTCAAAGTTTTCCAGTCAGGAATACATCTCTCAATAAGCTGATACACTTTGTTGGAAGCTGTAGTCTTTGTGTGGCGTTCCTTTTCCTCAGACTTTATAGAGTGTCGTAGCGGTCAAAAACATCTGCTACTGTGTGCACTATAGAAGTTCATTGTGACATTTTTTTTAATAGTTAGCTACAAGGTCACCGAATGTTTTACCTTTCTTAACATCAATACATTGATGGTTCACAATAGCAATAACATGTTCTTCGTCTCTTTTCATTGCTGTTGGTTTTGTTTCCTCTTGTGAATTTGCCTTATTTGCAGCTTTTCTAGCCCTTTTCAGCATAACACGACTAAGGGATTCTAGGAAAGGGTCCATATAACAAGCGCAGACTTTTGATTTGTTATGCCTACTGTGCCACATGACCCCCTTGAGTCTTTTATAACGGTCTTTTCTGTTGCCATGTCGGTCCATATAACGTTAAAATGTCCAGGAGTCTAAAAGCAAAGTAGCCATCTATAAAAAGGTGATTGAATATTCTCAAAAAGTTGAAACAATCGAGTATGTAAACTAACATCGACCTTCAGCAATTGGTACGGTTGGTTACAAAAACATAAGGTTACATTTGAGATGACGATCTCAAGAAAGTGACCAATTTCCCTCTAGTTCTGCTTTAACATTTGACAGCAAAATGTCTACTGATTCAAGGAACATATCCCAGTATTTGAATGTAAGTGATACAGCACATTCCCATTGCTTATATTTAACTATAAGATGCTGTATATGAGCTTCGAATATCTCCGTCATATGAGCGTTAGAACTTGTGCCTGGTTTGAAATGCTGAAATAATGCTTCTGAGATAAATGAATTTGATACTATTGATTAATAAAGGTATGAAATATCATATAAATGTTAGTTATTTTACATTTGCGTTAAAAAAAATGATGAAATTGAATTGAAACGTACTCTATTAAATGCAAAATATTCGTAGTGTTAAACTTTTATATCAACTCTTTGATAACGGATTAATTTTGCTAAACTTTATTTGAAATAGATAAAATAAGGTGTAACAACAATGTATATAATAACCGAAATCATATCACGGATGTTATTTTACAATGTAGACCTCAAAACTTTTCTAAGTCGATTTTTCGTTCAAGTAAACTAATGTACTTTAAAGCCCATTTTACAAAAATTGCACCGTACGATTTTTTGACGACAAGTCAAAATGTTAAGTTTAACCTTTGAACTACCAATACTGTGATTTATAGCCGTATAGTCCGAATGCCAATTAAAATGCTTAAATAAGCGACATTTCCTTATTCGGTCACCGTACTAAGTTGTCTCATTGGCAATCATACCACATCTTTTTTATATACCATTTTTGGAAATATGCCAGTAACCGACTTGTGTACAATTTTGCCGAAAAATATTGTAAAAGTAAAAAAAAAACATTGTGTCAATGAATTTTTTTTAGCCCCTAATTATAGATATACCTTATACATCATTCGAAACCTTATTACGATAGGAACACAATGTATATAGTCAACATGTTCCGCAACGCATATTAGAGGAGAAATGAAGGACATAAATATCGAAATACGCTTGAACAAATCGAGAAATAGCTTATTTTGAATAATGGAATGGATATTTTGAATAAAATGTATATAGTCAACATGTTTCGCAACGTATATTAGAGGAGAAATGAAGGACCTAAATATCGAAATACACGTGAACATTGAGAAATAGCCAATTTTGAATAATAGAATGGACTGCTGCAACCCGTCAGCTTCTAATTATAAAGGAAAACATTATACACCAAATTAAGGCTTATTGATCAATGAATAAACTCAGTATAAACAATATGAGTCGCAATGACCACTAAAGGGGTTACGGAGGACCTACATGCCACAATACGCGCGAAAATTAAGAAATAGCCAATTTTGAATAATGAAATGGATATTTTGAATAATAGAATGGACTGCTAGGACCCTTTAGTCCCTAGTTATAAATATATATTATAAATCAATCGAAAGCTTATCAAGAGAGGAACAAAAGGTATATAGTCAATATGTTTCTCAACGGATATTACAGGAGTAACGAAGGACTTAAATATCGAAATACGCGTGAACATTGAGAAATAGCCAATTTTGAATAATAGAATGGACTGCTGCAACCCGTCAGCTCCTAATTAAGGAAAACATTATACACCAAATTAAAGCTTATTGATCAATGAATAAACTGAGTATAAACAATATGAGTCGTAATGAACATTAGAGGGGTTACGGAGGACCTAAATGCCACAATACGCGTGAAAATAAAGAAATAGCCAATTTGAATAATGAAATGGATATTTTGAATAATAGAATGGACTGCTAGGACCCTTTAGTCCCTAGTTATAAATATATATTATAAATCAATCGAAAGCTTATCAAGAGAGGAACAAAAGGTATATAGTCAATATGTTCCGCAACGGATATTACAGGAGTAAAGAAGGACTTAAATATCGAAATACACGTGAACATTGAGAAATAGCTTATTTCTAATAATGGAATGGACCGCTGCTACCCGTCAGCTCCTAATTAAGTGAAAAATTATACAACAAATTAAAGCTTATTGATAGAGGAATAAACTGAGTATAATCATTATTTGCCGCAATGACCATGGGAGGGGTTACGGAGGACCTAAATGCAAAAATACGCGTGAAAAATTAAGAAATAGCCAATTTTGAATAATGAAATGGATATTTTGAATAACGGAATAGGCTGCTAGGACCCTTCAGCCCCTAATTACAGATATACCTTATACTTCATTCGAAAGCTTATCAAGAGAGGAACAAAAGTTATATAGTCAATATGTTCCACAACGAATATTACAGGAGTAACGAAGGACTTAAATATCGAAATACGCGTGAACATTGAGAAATAGCCAATTTTGAATAATAGAATGGACTGCTGCAACCCGTCAGCTCCTAATTAAGGAAAACATTATACACCAAATTAAAGCTTATTGATCAATGAATAAACTGAGTATAAACAATTTGAGCCGCAATGAACATTGAAGGGTTACAGAGGACCTAAATGCCACAATACGCGCGAAAATTAAGAAATAGCCAATTTTGAATAATGAAATGGATATTTTCAATAATGGAATGGACTGCTAGGACCCTTCAATCCCTAGATACAGATATATATTATACCTCAATGGAAAGCTTATCAAGAGAGGAACAAAAGGTATATAGTCAATATGTTCTGCAACTGATATCAGAGGAGAAACGAAGGACTTAAATATCGAAATACACGTGAACATTGAGAAATAGCTTATTTTTAATAATGGAATGGACCGCTGCTACCCGTCAGCTCCTACTTAAGTGAAAAATTATACAACAAATTAAAGCTTATTGATAGAGGAATAAACTGAGTATAATCATTATGTTCCGCAATGACCATTGGAGGGGTTACGGAGGACCTAAATGCAAAAATACGCGTGAAAAATTAAGAAATAGACAATTTTGAATAATGAAATGGATATTTTGAATAACGGAATAGGCTGCTAGGACCCTTCAGCCCCTAATTACAGATATACCTTATACTTCATTCGAAAGCTTATCAAGAGAGGAACAAAAGTTATATAGTCAATATGTTCCACAACGAATATTACAGGAGTAACGAAGGACTTAAATATCGAAATACGCGTGAACATTGAGAAATAGCCAATTTTGAATAATAGAATGGACTGCTGCAACCCGTCAGCTCCTAATTAAGGAAAACATTATACACCAAATTAAAGCTTATTGATCAATGAATAAACTGAGTATAAACAATATGAGTCGCAATGACCACTAAAGGGGTTACGGAGGACCTAAATGCCACAATACGCGTGAAAATAAAGAAATAGCCAATTTTGAATAATGAAATGGATATTTTGAATAATAGAATGGACTGCTAGGACTCTTCATTCCCTTGTTACAGATATATATTATACCTCAATCGAAAGCTTATCAAGAGTGGAACAAAAGGTATATAGTCAATATGTTCCTCAACAGATATTAGAGGAGTAACGAAGGACTTAAATATCGAAATACACGTGAACATTGAGAAATAGCTTATTTTTAATAATGGAATGGACCGCTGCTACCCGTCAGCTCCCAATTAAGTAAAAAATTATACACCGAATTAAAGCTTGTTGATAGAGGAATAAACTGAGTATAATCATTATGTGCCGCAATGACCATAAGAGGGGTTACGGAGGACCTAAATGCCAAAATACGCGTGAAAATTAAGAAATAGCCAATTTTGAATAATGAAATAGATATTTTGAATAATGGAATGGACTACTACTGTATATGTTAAGAAATAACATAATACTAGCTAGACAATGTAACAGATTCAAACGTGCCTGAAGCCATCCAGCTGTGAAAAATATACCGAAATAGGTGAATATTTCGGTGTTTTGCATTTGCGCCGATTTTTTCTTTCATTTGCGCCGATTTTTTTATAGGTAAATTACAGGTGAATAGATATAAGAAATTGTGGTATGAGTGCCAATGAGAGAACTCTCCATCCAAGTCATGTTATTTTTCATTTATCATTATAGAACTCTTCCATTTGCCTCTTGTACAAATGTAATGAATTATCAATCATAACATGTATCCCCTGCTCACCACGGGGAGATGGAAGAATGCCTACAAGATACACCTCCAGACTTTTTCCTTGACAGTACCCGTAGTTCTTTATCCTCTGTCTTTCGGACATCTGCAACATAGTTATGCTCGATCTGTGTTTTGACAAAAGAATCCGTGGTAAGCTTCAGGACACTAACCTTCCGATATGTATGTCCCTCGATGATTAAAGAATTGACTAATCGGCTCGTTTCAGTGTGCAATATATCCATCATGTTACAAATAAGATCCAGAACAATATGAATCAAAATTAACTTAAAAACATAAATGAACAACATTTATAACCAAATTTAACGGATGGTATAGTACAGTACATGTACAAGTATTAACTTACCTGTAAATATCATTAGGAGCAAATATAAAATCGGCGCAAATGAACTTGTAGAAGGGATTCTGATCCCGAAATCCCGGGCTTAAAAACACGAAATCCCGAGGTCTCGAATTTGAATATTAAATTAAAATCCCGACATCCCAAAATTCGAAAAAAAGAATTCCCGGATCCCGAAAGGGTTAATCCCGAAATCCCTTTTCTCATCACTTGGCGTTCGTCGTCGTTAACTTTTACAAAAATCTTCTCCTCTGAAACTACTGGGCTAAATTTAACCAAACTTGGCCACAATCATCATTTAAAAAATGTGTCCGGTGACCCGGTCAACCAATCAAGATGGCTAGAAATAGAACATGGGGTAAAATGTCAATTTTGGCTTATATCTCTGTCTGAAACCAAAGCATTTAGAGCAAATCTGACATGGGGGTAAAATTGTTTATTAAGTCAAGATCTATCGATTCGGACAAACTGTTGTTAGGTTGATGCCACTGACTTGGTGATTTTAAGGTAATTTTGACGTTTTTTGTTATTATCTTGAATATTATTATAGATAGAGATAAACTGTAAACAGCAATAATGTTCAGCAAAATCTACAAATAAGTCAACAGGACTAAAATGGTCAGTTGATCCCTTAAGGAGTTATTGCCCTTTATATTCAATTTTTAACAATTTTTCGTAAATTTTTGTAATCTTTTACAAAAATCTTCTCTTTGAAATTACCAAGACAAATTTAACCAAACTTGTCCACAATTATCATTAGGATATCTAGTTTTAAAATTGTGTCCGACGACCAAGTCCGCTAACCAAGATGGCCGACATGGCTTAAAATAGTACAAAGGGGAAAAATGCAGTTTTTGGCTCATGATATCTCTGAAACCAAAGCATTTAGAGCAAAGCTGAGAAAATTGTAACTTAGCAGCAAGAATGTTCAGGAAAGTCAGATTTTCAAACACATCACCATCACCAAATCACAATTTTGTCACGAATTCATCCGTGTCCTTTTTTTTATATATATGCACATAGACCAAGGTGAGCGACACATGCTCTTTAGAGTCTCTAGTTCATATTCTACTGGTTAGAACAGGGTCGCTTTATCATGCCCTGCTGGTGAGAACAGCATCTTTTTATAACCAAAGTATATTTGTCTAGAACAGGATCGCTTATTTAGAATCATATTCAAAACAGTGTAGCTGTGGCCATTGATTGACAACCTTAAATTATCCCATTGATTGGGGAAGATTATGTGAACGTTTGTCTGTAACAACCGCTGCTCACTATGTACTTGTTAGAGGCACTTAAACTGTGGGGTCACAAAAGGTTCTCAACACCTAAATAAAGAAATTAGAAAAACTAATCAGGAATAACACGATGTTTTGATTTATATCAATAATATAAATCAAAACATGAAGTTATTCCTGATTAATTTTTCGAACTATTTTAAAATTAAAGGCGTAAAGAACCTTTGGTGACCCCACAGTTTAAATTCTATAATAAGTAAGTAGTGAGCAGTTGTCGTTACAGACACACGTTCACCTAATTTGCTCCAGTCAATGGGATAATTTAAGGTTGTCAATCAATGGTCACAGCCACACTGTTTTGAATATGATTCTAACTTGGCAAGATATAGTCTAGAACCCGGGTCTAGAACTGCATCTATATAACTGCATCTATTTTATACGGTCTAGAACAGGGTATGTTTTTCAATATTTTTGTTTAGAACAGGGTATGTTTTTGATCATAATTGTTAACTCCGGAACAAAACTATGGATGACAAAAGTTCTTGGGAACAAACATTATATAATCATGATTATTTTCAACTTCATAAGATATTTTCCAGTATCTGAAACACCTCATGATACTTTAAGCAAAGTAGTAGGAAATACGGCTTAACTTTGGCCCAAAAATAACTGCAAATTTAAAAGTTATCATACATATTCTTACATTACTGAATCAGATGAGAAAGGAAAGAAAGCACAAGGAAAACAATACAAGAACTAGTAAATAAAATAAAGATCTGATCAAACTAGGCTTTTTTTTTTGTTACTTAAAACTTTTAAGGCTTTATGATCAGTAGTAAATGCTAAAATAACAAAATGTACCGAACTCCGAGAAAAAATTCAAAACAAAAATTATGACCAAATAGCAAAATCAAAATCAAATACACATCAAACGAATGGATAACAACTTCTGAATCCTACTAAAAATCATTTACGGTTTCATTTATCATGGATGAATCATATTTATAGCAACTAAATTTATTAGAGATCATCGATTGTATAACTTCTGATGTTGTTTGTAATTTTACAGGGGATTCTTCATCTCAAACATCTAGCAATGAACTACCTGTACATATGTTGCTCATTAAATTAAACTACATCTAATTTACATATAATAATTTAATTGACAGTGATCTGACAAGGTAAAGTTTATCAAGTTTAAATAAATTACAGAAAATGTTAAATATTAAGAAACTTACAGGTAATATACTATGGCAAGCCGTTCTCGTCAAAACTATGTTTAAACCATTTTTCGAAAAATTTACACACTGAGAATTACAACAAAGCACACTGAGATTTAAAAACTTCAAAACGCACACTGAGAATTGAAAATTACACACTGAGAATTGAAAATTACACACTGAGAATTAAAAATTACACACTGAGATTTCATAAAGACGCACTGAGATTACAAAAATGAAAAACGCACACGAGAATTGAAAATTACACACTGAGAATTGACAATTACACACTGAGATTTCAAAAAGACACACTGAGAATAAATAAACTGAAAACACACACTGAGAATTTGAAATTACACACTAAGATTTGTACATATTTAATTAGCATACTTAATCTGAATCTATTACAAGCTTAAAACAACAAGGGGACATAACTCGTTAGTCCTTCGATTTGGTTCCAAATTATTAATTAAAAAAAAACTTTAGAAATACAAGAACAAGAAAAATACCCATTTACTCTTATTACAAAATATAACCAAATGGTGAAAAACTTTATTAAAATTATAAGAAAACATTGGAACAATCTGCAAAAGAATGCAGTGAAATTTTTACTCAAGTGTCTGTTATAGCATATAAACGTAACAAAAATATAAAAGATTAACTAGCAAAATCAGGGAAACAGTTGGAAGACTTTTGAAAAGGGACCCATGTTTAATTACTGATAGTAATGATCTGAATTATAGGCAACAAACTTATGAATATGAGCGGTGTTTTAAAGTCTTGAAATTTATTATGTTGGTTGAAGGAATCGCATTTTTTATTACAAGAGTTCTTGAGATCAAGATATTAATCTGTTGAATAATTCATCTCATGAATATTCATTAGTAATTTGCATATTAATCTCAGTGTGTATTTTTGAAATCTCAGTGTGTAATTAACAATTCTCAGTGTGTGTTTTTCAATTTATTTCATCTCCGTGTGTCTCTTTAAAATCTCAGTGTGTAATTTTGAATTCTCAGTGTGTGTTTTTTATTTTTTTAAATCTCAGTGTGTAATTTCGATTTCTCAGTGTGTTATTTTAGGTTTTTAAATCTCAGTGTGTATTTTTTTCGAAAAAAGGGTTTAAACATAGTTTTGACGAGAACGGCTTGCCATAATATACCGTGCTTCTGCCTACCGAATGAAAGCAACGGAGTGTATCAATCAAATCGCATATATATGTCGTGTACAAGTTACGATTTTGTACAGGTTATAATATGTACAAAAATATTGTACATGTTATAACTTGTATAATGCAAAAATACAAGTTATAACATGTACAAAAGTACCTCATACATGTTATAACCTGTACAAAATATTGCTTAAAAATGGTTTCAACTTGTACAAAATCGAAAAATAAGGATATGTTTCTATTATTGCAACAGATGTTATTGACCTCAATAATATTTTCATAACGTTTTTATTATTTTAATATTTTAATATTTTTGTACATGTTATAACCTGTACAAAATCGCAACTTGTACACGACATATATATTGAACTAACATATTCAGCTAACGCAAGTTTGGGGAGAAATACATAGTGTAATGAAAAATATAGAACGCTACAGTAAAACGTTACTTTACGAGCAAATAATGTAAATACAGTCGGTTTAAATGTTTCTATCGCAAAATTCAAATAGATTATTCAAAACGAACAATAGCTGTTCAATTCAATTCTTGATTACTTTCAACAATACAGTTCATCAGTATAGAATGCATAAATATACAATTAACAAGAGGCATAGCGTTAACATGTAGTTACGCATTGTGGCACCGTTAAAGTCCACAATTCCTCTAAAGTCCACAACACCGCTAAAGTCCACAACAAATCTCCGCTAAAGTCCACAACGCCGCTAAAGTCCACAAACTTACCGCTAAAGTCCACAAAATGACCTCCGCTAAAGTTCACAAGAAAACGCCGTTAAAGTCCACAATAACAAGTTCCTCTAAAGTCCACAAAAAAGCACCGTTAAAGTCCACAATTTTTTTTTTTATTATTAAAAACATCAATTCGTCTAGTTTTTTATATCTTGTCAGAATAATATAAACATGGGCCTTTCTTCTCGGTAGTTATTTGTTTATCAGTTTGATAAATGAAAATAACTTGATCTTTGTATTATGATGATGGTGGACAATTTGGACATCATTTCCTTAAAAGTTCGTAAATTCGTTGGTTATTTTATATATAAAACTTATTACATTATTACTGCATTCTTCAAGTACTGTTTTTTTTTCCTTATTCTGTGCATATAATCTCTTTTTGACGTAACTACAAAGCAAACGTGCCTCCTAATCTGAAACATTTGAACGGCATGCATTCGGACAATCTTGATTATATCATTAAGCAAAAAAATACTAAGTATATGAATCCTCAAAGGGGTCCCACAAAACTTTTATATGACGTTTTACGACGTTATTAATTCGGTGTTGGTTACAGAAAACAACGAAAAATACAGAAAACAACGAAAAATAATGTGTTATGATTTTCAGAACTGAAAATGAACTCACACCACATCTTCCTATATCTATGATAAATTCTAAATGAAAAAGAAAATATTTGTATCGATTAGTACCTGATATCGATGCGTTGAATATTGTCTACCAAAATGTCATGATACAACCTGATTTAGTACATTTCAATGAGACAGCAACTCAACAATAAATGTAATACATATTTACGCCATTCTTCCGGAAACCAAAGTGGAAATTTAAATATTACTTGCATCATACTTTTATCACATTAATATCAGTTAATAGTCTATTGACCTAGAATGAATCTATATTAACTTTCGCACAACAGTGTACAGTGTATGTGCTGTACCGTTTCATCACTGTTCCAGGTTAGGGAAGTATTTTGCGCCAGAAAAGTGTTTAACTTCACCACTTTCTGAATGTGCATGTCCCAAGTAGAGAACCTGTAACTCGTTGGCTGACGTTTGTTGCTGTATATAATATAATTTTCCAGTTTATTGTTATGTAAATATATCAGGCCGTTACTTTTCTCGTTTGAATTGTTTAACTTTTTTATTTATTTCGGGTCTTTTAACGATTACCCTGAGATATCGATTGTTTCTCATTATTTAGGGCAGTATGGTGATCTATAATAGTTGTTAAATTCTCTAGTAGAGGAGTATCTCATCGACAAGTAAGTGATTACTGTATATATACTTCTTTAATCGATCGGCATACCAGGCCTCTGAAAGTATTTACAGCCGATTTCATTGAGTGTGTAGGGAAAGGTAGAATCCTATTTAGGAAAAAGTCTGCACGTCGTTCTAGATAATTAGGGTCACCCGAGCCGTGTAGAATACATCATATATATACCGACTTGCTTGGTCAATAACTATAACGAACGGACAGACAGACGGACGGACGGACGAAAGAACGAAAGGACGCACAAACAAGAAAACATAATGCCCATAATATCGGTATATATATACGGTTTAATCTGCACGGCTCGGGATGACCCTTTAACCCGAACTTCTTCGTCCTTCTGGTTAATTAGGACCACCCGATCCGTGTAGAATAAATCATATATATATACCGACTTGCCAGTTTGTCAATAACTATAACGAACGGACGGACGGACGGATGGACGAACGAACGAACCGACGCACAGACCAGAAAACATAATGCCCATAAGATCGGTATATATATGGATTAACCTGTACGGCTCGGGATGACCCTTAAACCCGATGTCCTACGTCGTTCTAGTTAATTAAGGTCACCCGAGCCGTGTAGAATAAAGCATATATACCGACTTGCTTGGTTGATAACTTTAACGAACGGACAGACGAACAGAAAAACGGGTGCGTAGACCAGAACACATAATGCCCATAAATGGGGCATAACAAATTATGCATACACTAGTTGTTTAACTTGGTAAAGGGTTTTTAATCACATGTAAAATTACTCAAAGATTAATATTTATAAACTCACAAAACGCTAATTCTGTTCTATAGTAACCTATAAAATTGTAAAGAAAAGAACATAAACATTGATACTAGTATATATTTCGTAAAAATTTCAGCTCAAAATTTCATACAAGTCTTCCATTTAGCCATTTCAAACGAGTATAGTAATACGTTCGAGTATACTTATACGGTCCAGACCGTATGCGTACGATCCAAATACTCATATTGTCTGATCAAATTTATTGGGATCAAAAGTAGATACTCAGGTCCGTGTAACACCTATCAATTTAATATTAAACAGTTTTCAAATTTTTGATTTTTGAAATTTGGATCGAAGTTTTAAAATATCAAAATTTCAAACATTTGAAAATTTTGATATTTTGATATTTTACCAAATAGTTAAAATTTAAAATTTTTAAATTACGTTTTTATATTTGATAGTTCAGATATTTGATCAAACTTTAAAAGAACTAAACTTAACGAGCAGTTTTGATTATTTCGCTTTTTAAAAGTTTTAAAATATCAAAAATAGAAAAGGGTCGAATAAAAGGGCACCTGTAAACTACGAAACTAAATAAAAGCGAAACGAAACGAATACTTCAGAACTATTTGTTTTTTTTTCCCAGCGGCCATTTAGGAGTAACAGTGAATACTGATGAACCCGCAGTTAGCCAAATAGTATGGTATGGTTGAGTATGTATATATTTCTACTCAAGTTTAAGCAATACTGAAAATGGCTTAATATACACGTGTATTACTTTTTGTTTTGCTTTATCTTACTATCTGCAAGGATGTCGACAGATGAAATCATTGAATGTAGATTTTGAAAGATCATCCTTTAAGTTTTTATCAACTACTTCTTTATAAAATGTTGGCCGTGTAATAATCACCTTTAGTTCTACTTGTATCATTACTGATGAAGAAAGTTATAGAAAAGCGCTTCGGACGCATGCATTTTTAACGCTTTGTTTTCATTTTATATCGATTGCACGACGATCATATATTGTACATATAAGAAGATATGGTATGAGTGCTAATGACACAACTCTCCATTCAAGTCATATTTTGTTAAAGTAAACCATTATATATCAAAGTACGGTCTTCAACACTGATCCTTTGCCCAAACTTATAGCAGCAAGCTTTAAAGGACCTCAGTTCAAAGTATTGGTACGGTAGGAATACTGAATCCTTGGTGTCGCAATGAACTTTGCGCTAGCCGCGACTGTTGGAGGTTGTTGATATCTAATTTATACTTCTACCCTCTATACACGACGAATTTAAGAAAAAGATCAAATATAAGCAGCTTGAAACTGTTGTAAGGTATCTAAACTTAGTAATCTCATTATAGATACCAGGATGTAATTTTTTTATTTGTGCCAGACGCCAGTCTACAAAAGACTCACCAGTGACGCTCGAATCAAATTTAAAAAAGGTCAAATAAAGTGATATAAAGGGGGTATGTTTTTTTTGTTGTTTTTTTTTTAATATTTGATCCCTAATTTGCTGAAAGAAATAATCTGTTAAAGCAGATGGCAAACCAAAATCCGGATTAGTTTTAAATTTTGAACCAAATAATTTGATTGATAGCGTTGAAAAACTAGAAGAAATTGTTCGCGCGATAACAAAATTCTCACATCGAGAAAAAAATATCCCCCTTTTGAAGGCCAATGGTTTCTCTCTTATACTACGTGTGGACTGATATTTGTAAAAAGTATATGCATTTATCATATATGTTGCTCTATTAGGGATCCTAAATCCGCCAATGTTTACAAATAGCAAATAAAAGGAAACGGGATTTTTTTTTGTATGAAGGGATAGTTTTGTATTTGTTATTAATGCTGTTTTAAGTTATCGTACGACTATACATTTTTTCAATAGTTTCGGTTCTTATGTATTTTACTTGATTTTCAAATATTCGGTTTTCAGCGTTTCGCATGTAAATGCTAAACATGAAATTCAACGTTTATATGTCCTGGTTTTTCGACAGCAACATTGGTGTATGGCCAAAACGGCAAAAATTCATCGCGCAGAAAAGCTAGCGTGGCACTCTCTTTTCACACCCCATTTTTATGGAACGCCACGACTGCCTTATGTTAATAATCAGCATTATACGCAGTGTTCACAGCATTATATGAAGTGATCACAGCATTATATGTAGTGCTCACAACATTATATGAAGTGATCACAGCATTATATGCAGTGCTCACAGCATTATATGCAGTGTTCACAACATTATATTAAGTGCTCACAACATTATATTAAGTGCTCACAACATTATATTAAGTGTTCACAACATTATACGTTTTTTGTTGTATGATGAGATTGATGTATGATGAGATTTATGAATGATGAGATCATTCGGTAAACTTCGTTTTTTAGCGGAAATTACCGAATCCATAATTGGTAAATTACGGTGTAATGCCCAGCAAACAAATTTAAAAAGTTATTAAAATCATGTTATCATAAGGTAGCATACAATATTTAAAACTGATTGAAATAAGTAAGGAAAAGATGAAACTGAGAGGTGAATGATTGAAGTAGTTCTGTTCGTCGTAAGGAATACGAATTGCAAAATGTAAGTTAAATAATAAAAAGTTTATTTAATGAAATATCGTAGGAAAATTTGTATGATATATTCTCGAGTTCATTTCCTACTGAAGAAATTTAGCAAGGTGCCACTTTATAGTCCGAACTCAGTTTAAAAAGCTTAATTACCTTTTAAATAATACAGTCAGTTTTCTATAACACATAGGTGCCATATTACGCTAGCTAATATATGTCATGATAGTCATTTTTGGCATCGATTTTCAGAATTTGGCATTTTTACATGAATAAGTATCTAACAGATATGGAAAATGCAGTTTAAAGCATTTCACTGTAGGTGTTAAACATAACTTTACATCAATTATTCCATTTTTTTACAAGCTTTTTAGCACGGCAAATACTAAGATTGTCTTCTAAATATGATCAGCAGTCTTATATAGAAATTTAAACTTTCATAGAAAAAATTACCCTTTCAAGACCCTGTTTAACATTTTCATTTAAAGTTATCATCTCTTATGAAAATTGAGTTTGTGGGGATGAATAAAACGTTTACTACGTTTGTTCGTCAGTTTGCACGGTACATATATATATATAAAAGTGGTATGCTTGCCAATGAAACAACTTTCCACAAGAGACAAAATGACATCACAGAAATTTTAAACAGCTAAACGGCCACAGTACGACCTTCAACAATGAGGAAAGCCCATACCGGATAGTCAGCTATAGAAGGCCCCGAAATGATAAACGAAAAATATTCCTAATTTATGTACAAACAAACGATCGAAAAACTAACATGTATATAACACATTAATTAACAAGCGACAACCACTAAAATAAAGGCTCCTCCTGACTTGGGACGGCCACATATATGCAAAATGTGGCGGGTTTTAACATGTTAGCGGGATGTTGGTATCCTCCCTCTAACCTGGGACAGTGGCGTAACAGAACAACATAAGAACGAACTATGAAAATCAGTTGTAAAAGGCTTGTTAGTTTTCTCGTTTGAATTGTTTTACATGGTCGTATCGGGGCATTTTATAGCTGACTATGCGGTATGGGCTTTGCTCATTGTTGAAGGCCGTACGGTGACCTATAGTTGTTAATGTTTGTGTCATTTTGGTATTTTGTGGATAGTTGTCTCATTGGCAATCATACCACATCTTCTTTTTGTCGAGCCTTCGACTTTAGTCGAAAAAGCGAGACTAAGCGATCCTACATTCCGTCGTCAGCGTCGTCGTCGGCGGCGTCCACAAATATTCACTCTGTGGTTAAAGTTTTTGAAATTTTAATAACTTTCTTAAACTATACTGGATTTCTACCAAACTTGGACAGAAGCTTGTTTATGACCATAAGATAGTATCCAGATGTTAATTTTGTAAAAATAAAATTCCACTTTTCCCGTATTTTGCTTAAAAATGGACTTAGTTTTTTCTGCGGGGAAACATAACATTCACTCTGTGGTTAATGTTTTTAGAATTTTAATAACTTTCTTAAACTATCCTGGGTTTGTACCAAACTTGGACAGAAGCTTGTTTATGATCATAAGATAGTATCCAGAAGTAAATTTTGTAAAAAAAATAATCCATTTTTTCCATATTTTACTTTTAAATGGACTTAGTTTTTCTGCGGGGAAACATTACATTCACTCTGTGGTTAAAGTTTTTAAAATTCTAATAACTTTCTTAAACTACCATGGGTTTGTACCAAACTTGGACAGAAGCTTATTTATGATCATAAGATAGTATTCCTAAGTAAATTTTGTAATTACTTCATTTTTTCTGTAATTAACTTTTAAATGGACTTAGATTTTCTTCCAATTTACATTACATACAGTCTGCAGTTAAAGTTTTCAAAACATTTATTAGATTCATTAACTATCCTAGATTTTTACCAAACTTGGACAGAAGCTTCTTACAATCAAAATATAGTATCAAGAGGAATATTTTTATTGATTTTTTTCCTCATTTTTGTTGAGTCTGCGATTTACAGCAAAAGTAGGCGAGACACTGGGTTCCGCGGAACCCTTACAATTTTTTTTATATTAACTCATTAGATGGGTACAAATATAAATACATATGATCTAACAAGAAAATAGAGTGAACGTGCATGTGGGCGGGTACTTGTATATCCCAACAATAAAAAGACACTATAAGTACTGATCTGAGAGTATATATAACGAATATAGTACCATGCTGTTGATTAAAAATAACATCACTCCAGACCCTTTTGTTTTCCACATATTTAATATTGCCAATAATTAAGAAGTTCCGGGTCGAATCGATACCAATAATATATTCACCTGTTAACTATTACATTATCTGTACGTTCCGCATCTGACAGGAGTACCACGAAACGCTGTATTTAAGATTTTGCTATATACACGGGTCGTAATCACAGGGTTGAAACTACTTAATTCAATCATTGTCACATTGTTCCCAATTGTAGTACTTTAATCAGTATGACTTTCTAAGATGGCAATACGAATAATAAAAATCTGGACTTAAAATAAGGCGTATAGGTACAGCATGTACAGTTTTCAATTTGTTAGACGTAAAACAGCGAATCAAAGATTCAATTTTATTCATAACTCATAACGGACAAAACTGTTGATTAAAAAATACTCCTTTCCAGAGACTTTTGTTTTCCAAACAAAATCAATAATACCAATATTAAATTGACAAGTTCCAGGTCGACGGGTTCAAACAGAAAGATGTTAAAAGCAGAGAAAACTTCATCTTATAATCGGCATGACTTAATCAGATGACAATACCAATACTAAAATAAGGCTTACGCATAGTTATATTCTTTAATTCAGTCACAGACCCGCGATATCACGGATGTGTTCTAGTAAATATATATACATATTAAGTTGTGAATATGGTGAAACTAATCCTCAAAATAAGTTGAAAATGCCCTGCATGGTGTGGAATAAACTTGGGTTAAATTGATCATACTTCTTAATTTACTTACTCAATCCGTTTTAAATATTGTATACTGCCTTAATGATCACATATATAATAATAACTGTTTAAATTTGTTTGCTGGGCATTAATTTACCGTAATTTACCAATTATGTTTTCGGTAATTTCCGCTAAAAAACGAAGTTTACCGAATGATCTCATCATTCATAAATCTCATCATACATCAATCTCATCATACAAAAAAAACCGTATAATGTTGTGAACACTTAATATAATGTTGTGAGCACTTAATATAATGTTGTGAGCACTTAATATAATGTTGTGAGCACTTAATATAATGTTGTGAGCACTTCATATAATGTTGTGAACACTGCATATAATGCTGTGAGCACTGCATATAATGCTGTGATCACTTCATATAATGTTGTGAGCACTACATATAATGCTGTGATCACTTCATATAATGCTGTGAACACTGCGTATAATGCTGATTATTAACATAAGGCAGTCGTGGCGTTCCATACATTTTGACTGGACGTACTTGTACTTTGCTCAAAATTGATTGTAATACAATTACTTAATAAATGCGCAAATAACAAATACGGAACTATCCATTGATGCAAAAATATTCTGTTTCCTTTTAGTCGCTATTTAAAAACAGAGGTGGATTTAGGGGGCCACCGACCCGTAACGGAGCTACATATCTAATAAATGTATATATCCTTTTTACAAACATCTATCCTAACGTTTTCTAACTAGGCCCCAGGCCACATTTTCAAATTCATGGATATGCACCTAAAAATGTACCATCATTGAAGCCCCTCGTGTATCAAAGTAAAATATAGTGTCACCTTAGTGACAATATTTATATTTCCGATTTCGATTGGTCTCGATTGATCACTTCAACTTGATCCTATGCTTATCGTTGACTTTTTAAAATAGTTTTCAAATTACCATTTCAAAATGTCGACACCTACAAATGGATAGATGAGGACTTAACGTACAGCGGCAACTATTACATACGTATACAGGCTTAATGTTTTTGGTTTACGTTTACTAGTATATGGTATGAATGAAAAAAAATGTATCAACCTTCAAGCTACTGATATTTGATCTTACTCTTAAATTCAGCGTGAATACCAGATAGTATTGTCAAAATTATATCAACAACCTCCCACATTTGTGAATAGCACAACGTCCATTGCGACACCATACATTCAGTATTACTTCGATATCAATACTTTAAACTTTAATCAATTATAAAAGGCAATATATGATCGTCATGCAATCGATTTAAAAATTAAAACAAAACATTAAAAATAATATTGCATGTGTCGGGATCCACCTTTCAGTTCAGGCACGCTCAAAGCCGAATATTAGAAGGCCATCAATTTATAAAGAACCGAAATATTTGATTAAATGTTAAGCCTCGGTCACACCTTACCGGATAGCTCGAACGGACGCCTAAAGGATAACTTTTTTCAATCCGTTCATGTCCGTTAGACGTCCGTTGTTATCCGTTAGACGTCCGTCCATATCCGTTGCATGTCCATTAAGCGTCCGTTTTATCCGTCGACGTCTGTTCTGTCCGGTGGAAAATTTTAAGCATGTTCAAAACTTTAAACGGACGTCCAAAGGATAAAATGTGCGTTGAACGTCCGTTAGGTGTCCGTTTTGTACGGTACTCGTCCGTTACGTTTCCGTTTTGTATCCGTTACGTGTCCGTTATACATCCGTTGGAGGTCCAGAAGATAAATTCACCCACGGACTTCTACCGGACGTTTAACGGATAAAACGGATGTTGAACGAATGAGAAACGGACGTCAACCGGACGTATAACGGATAAAACGGATGATGAACGGATCTGAAACGGAAAATTTCGCGTCAGAAATGCCAATTATTGGTATGTCAGATTTCTTAAGGTTCATGAATTCTCATTATTCAAAATCGACCTTAGAGTAAGGGCGATTCTTTACAATCAAGCAGCTCTTATTTAGGTCAGCCACTGACCTTTTGCGATATTTTGAAGAATAAACCAAAACCACTTACACCTAAACATTTTGAATATTTATGCGATGTACATGTATTATTATTGTCGCTTTTAATTTTTCCGTATATATTGTTCATCCGTTTTATCCGGTACGCTTCCGTTAGGTGTCCGTTTTATGCGGTACTCGTCCGTTGGGTGTACGTTCGACATCCGTTCTGTCCGGTACGTTTCCGTTTCTTGTACGTTGCATATCCCAGGCGCGGATCCAGAGGGGGGGGGTTCCGGGGGTTGAAACCCCCCCTTTTTTTGGCCAATCAATGCATTTGAATGGGAGCATATAGCTGGAACCCCCCCTTTACTCTGGGTTGGGAACCCCCCTTTTTAAAATGGCTGGATCCGCCCCTGTATCCGGTGTGTGTCCGTTAGGCATCCGTTACACGTCCGTTTTATTCGGTCAGTACATCAACGGACTCCCAACGGATAACAATTTTGTCAACGGACAACTTTTATTTTCATCCGTTAGGCGTCCGTTCGTGCTACCCGGTAAGGTGTGCCCGAGGTTTTAAGTATTGATTAACAGCTGAACAATAGACAATATTTAAAATAATCAACACCCAGCCAAACAAATTGTCTTATGAGATACTGTAAAAATATATTACAAAGTTATAAACATGTATTATAATAACCATTTAAAAATTGCACGTAGATATTTAGCCATTGTATTGCTTACAGTTCCGTAGAAATATATACATACTCAACCCTAACATACTATTTGGGTAACTGCGAGTTCATCAGTATTCACTGTTACTCCTAAATGGGAAAACCAAATAGTTCTGAATTATTCATTTCCTTTCGCTTTTATTCCTTTTAGTAGTTTCAAGGTACCCCTCTATTCGCCCTTTTTATTGATATTTTTATATCAAAAATTTTAAAAATCAAACTTTCTAAAAGCAAAATAATAAAAACTGCACGTAACGTTTAGTACTTTAAAAGTTTGGGTCAAATATCTAAACTATCAAATATAAAAATGCAATTTAGAATTTTGAAATTTTAACTATTTGGTGAACATTTCAAAATTTCAAAATTTTTCAAATGTTTGGTATTTTGATATTTTGAAACTTTGATCAAAATTTCAAAAATCAAAAATTTGAAAACTTTTTAATATTTTGAATTGATAAGTGTTACACGGACCGACCTACTGAGTACTATTATCTATTCATTTATTAAAAATATACTTCAAGCTGATAAGAAATATTTTATAAGAACAAAGCTCTATGCTTTTTCTTAGATCTATATTATGGAGAGTAAAAAATCAGCGAATTGATCTTTTGATAATAAATTAAAAAAAATATTTGTAGACTTTAACGGTGCTTTTTTGTGGACTTTAGGGGAACTTGTTATTGTGGACTTTAACGGCGTTTTCTTGTGGACTTTAGCGGAGGTCATTTTGTGGACTTTAGCGGAAAGTTTGTGGACTTTAGCGGCGTTGTGGACTTTAGCGGAGATTTGTTGTGGACTTTAGCGGTGTTGTGGACTTTAGAGGAATTTTGGACTTTAACGGTGCCACAACGCATATATAGCAAACGTCAGAAATATCAGTCTCATATTATACAGTTTCTGAATTTCAGACTACATATAATATACATATATCTTAAATATTGCTTCTGCACTTAAATGCATAATAAGAAGCAATTTGTCAGAATGAGCATGTTAAATCTAAGATTTCATGAAGTCAAAATGTATATTGAGAAGCAAACATTTTGAAAAAACTTACAAAAAGTATATCCAAAATACCGAGCTTCAAGGTAAGTCCAAAAAGCTGTCAATATCAAACTTTAGACCTTATCAAGTGTTATTTTATACAAATATATCATGCTTACAAGGGGTATTTGCCAAAAATACCGGTTGAGAGGTACAAATGTTCAGAGCCGTTAGGCTAACGCGTCGCCAGTAAACTTAATTTGCGACCATCAAATCCCCAATTGATGCCGTCGGAGCTTAAAATACAATACAGTTATCTCCTAAATGAATATCGTCCATTTTTTACCCTCTCTGCCGTGGTATTTGCCAAAAAAATACTCTATCCGACTGGACGCTTGTAACGTCACGATCATCAATGCGTTTTTTTAACATTTTAAACATTCGGTGTAATTAAACAGATATAGCATGTTCTTGAGGGGTATTTGCGACTTGGCTCGCGAAATTTAACATTCTCTCGACTGGTATTTTTCGCAAATACCCCTCCTTAACATGATATGTCTGTTTAAAAACATAAGTTAACGTCGTTTAATTCCTTCCATATTTTCTAAATTAATGTTTGTTAATAGGCATCAGCCTGTTTGAATATATACGTTCAATCATAGAGCAAAGGTGTATTTCTTTGTGATTTGAAACAGAAACAAGCTCACAAATGTAGTGATAACGTCTGCGGGATCTTGTAATTCGTTGTTCTCAAACAAAGTTCCTGTTTGATTTCTATTCGATAAAATAATGCGTTTCTTCGTACAAATTTCTTTGCTAGGTATAGACACAGACGGCATTAAAAATATAATCAAATTTATATTTTTGTAGTGCTTTTGTTGCCTATTTAGGAAGTTCACATCAATATGGATTCAATGATGTCGAATTATTCACTTGCAAATGAATAAATCATCATCGATGTTTCTCTACTTATTTTGACAAATTGAACCATACTGGCTGTTAAAAGCGAATTATTATTTCGCTTTTATTAATAATTGAACGAAAACAAACCAAAATATTTTATTAGTTTTATTTCTCGTAGCTAGTCCCCTTTTAAAACTTACAATATGAAATCTAAGACTATATAAGAAAAATCTAATTACACGAGGTCACTATCTGACTATATTTATTTTTTTAGCATATATCGACGTATATGACCGTCGGCAGTCTTCGGCTGTTATTTCGATGTTTGATAAGAAGGCGTCTAGACAAAATTACCCACGAAATATTGATACATATTATCGAGTCCATGCATTGATTATTGTTCATTTAAGACTTTTTGGAATTTGGATATACATTTAAGAATGTTATAATTCAAATTTGAGAGTTTCAGTCGATGAACATCAATTTGACAGCTAATACCTCTTTAATAAGATCGTAAACTTTCACAAAAGTATTTTAAACGAGTTTTAATTTACCAGTGTGTTCATGTAATGTGACATCATTCTACATTTCGAGGTAAGTTCTTTGTTCATCTTAAAACTCTCAGATCCAAATATTGTAAGACATGTATAATAAGTTTAGATTATGAATAAAAACATCCATTTTCTTCGTCATATGATCATTTTATACAATCTGTATGGTGTTTATATAACAAACATTAAAGTCAAAGTATGTCATTTCTATCAGATTTAAATATAAAAAAGGGTATTGTTGTCTTGTAAAGAACTTATTACATCTTCATACGTAAAACATAAATACTTTAGTATTACTTTTAAAAATTGAAAGAAAACGATAGAAGTCTGTTCATAAATGTTTGCTATGGAACAACAGTTTTCAATGATTTTAAATTATAATCATCGAAATATATTATATCGATGAATTGCTTCATATTTTATTATCAAATATGTATTATATTGAATATAGTTGGACAGGTTTTATTTGATATAGACTGTGAAAGAAAGGGAAAAACTTGTGTATAAATTCATCATGATGTCAGAGACAGAGTAAATAAAACAAAATTAATAGAAGAGACATACATAAAGTTAAATATGATTATTTTCCTGTTGGTCTTTCTATTGTGTTTTTGTTCAGGAATTAAAACAATAAACGGTAAGTTTAAAGCATATAAATATAATGATACCCGTATCAACAGCAAGAAGGACACATTTTCATTTCACAGTGACAAATTTGAACATTGAATCTAAAACAGTTACAAGACATTTCGCAATGTTGTACTTATCTGATTTTGTTCTGATATTCAAATAAAGATAAAGGACAGAACAATTGAATATACTTAAATTTTTGGAAACTTTAAATTATCAAAATTGTGTTGATTAATAAGATAGGTGGAATGCCTTTTAACCTTTACTGTTATTTTTTGTAAGATCATTTTGGAACTGCTCGGTATTTATACATTCCGCCATTGTGTTTTTGTGCTATGGTTACTTTTTGTATTATTTATCCTTCTTTTTAAGGTCTTTCCTTTTTCTTTAAGGAAACCCCTTACTGTATTTCTTCTGATCATTATAATTATTCTTTCCGCCAAACTTTAACGACTTTTCCCCAAAGTACGCGACATGTTAAAATGTATCTCCCCTAACACCGAAAACCTTGTTATCATTTTAACTTACTCCATAACCATAATAGGTAGAAAAAAAAACGAGCAGACCCTGGTTCTTCGTTACATTGGTAGGATTATGCCACTTTGAAATTTAACAAATGTCGTTTGGACACTTAAACTCAGAAACCGTAAGTTGTAGCCACCTAGGATCTTCACCAATGATCATCAATTCACGTGACCATGAAACTTGACCTAAGGTCAAAGGTCAAGTTCATGACCTAGATTTTAATCTAAGCTTGTTAGCAAATTTACTCAATAACCGAAAAAGATGGCTGATAAAATGTAACGGAAAAAATGTGTGTCTTGTCGAGATAAACATTTGATATGTTGGGTCTAAAATTATTGGACCAACTATCATGGACCTAGTGCACCAAAACGGTTTTTCGGGTCCGAAATGATGATTTTTTGCTTATAACTAAAAAGAGGTTAGAGATAGAAAGAAACTTTGAATTGCAAAAAATGTTCAGCATAATAAGATCTATAAATTTAGGTCAAGGTCAAGTTCAAGGTCCCTAGCAACGACATAAAATACCTTAGCAACCTTATATTTTTGAACTTAGAAGGCTATGAATAATATAAATATGCAATTTTTAATACTGGAAATGACATTTTTGTCCCTAGCAACGACATATAAGTCCTTATCAAACACTTATTTGTTTAACTTTAAAGACTATGAATAGTGCATATCACATTCATAATACTTGAAGTAATATTTTTATCCTTAGGAATGATTTTTGTCTTTAACAACTACTTGTTATGAACATAAAAGTCCTTAGCAACAATATTTTTTTTAACTAAGAAGACTATCAATAAAAGGAAAAAGGAAAGACCTTTCAATTGTTCATGAACAATTGACCTTTAATTGTACATGTGTTTTGTCTATAGAGTGTCTACATGCAATTTTATTTTTCTTTGTTCAAAATGTAGGTTGTCCTATAGTGATTAACGTTTTCATTGGTCAATTCAAACCTTCGACCTCACACCTGCGAAAATAGAACACACGTACTATAACGTTGAATGGACTGATCAATATTCACGTAGCTGGTCAAGGTCGTTTAAAGCTTCCATCGTCC
This sequence comes from Mytilus galloprovincialis, assembly GCF_965363235.1. Taxonomy (NCBI): domain Eukaryota; kingdom Metazoa; phylum Mollusca; class Bivalvia; order Mytilida; family Mytilidae; genus Mytilus; species Mytilus galloprovincialis. Next base: position 52,668,325 of record NC_134851.1, read on the forward strand.
TATTTGCGTACATGATTGTGTTCTTGATTATTTTAAGCAATCACAATGCTAGCTTTTATAAATGTGCATGTGAAATTCATTGGTTTTATAATTTTCTGCAATTGATAGTAAAATTTTAAACTTTAAAATCTTAACAGTTTTCACATCGAAATATTTAATTCAAATTTGTCCTCTGGATCAAGGGACGACATCAAAAGTTCAATGAAAAACTAAAAAAAAACTCAATCCACATATTTTTTTTCATTGACTCCCCCCACAAGTTGCTCATCCTGCCTTTTCTTTCACTCAATGGACTCGATGAATTAACGTTGTACTTGAAAAATGAAACCGTACTTTTCTACAAACACTTTTCATATTCTTTGACAAGTTTTAGGTATTCGACACAGGATAGTGATTTTTTTTCTGATTCCGTTTACTTGAGAAAAAAAAATTCCGAAATTGTAAGTAAATTCTTATATGAGGGGGAGGACAGGGGTAAGGGAGACTGGGAGAAAGGGGGTAGGAGAAAGGAGAAAGGGGGTGGGAGAAAGGAGAAAGGGGGTAGGAGAAAGGAGAGGAAGGCTGGGAGAAAGGAGAAAAAGTTGGAGAAAGGAGAAAAAATAAAATATCTCTCCTTTTAAAAAAATTTCTAATATTTCAAGAAAAAATATCTCAAAAGGAGATGTTTTATTCTAATGGGAGAAAGGAGAACGGGGTAGGAGAAAGGAGAAGAGGGGTGGGAGAAGGGAGAAGGGTACCCCCTGTCCTCCCCCTCTTATATGTAACCAACCATGTTTTGTTAAAAAAAAAAACGCAGGTGGCAAACCATGGCACAGGGGAATTAAATGTAGTTTACAAACTCCAACGATATACTTCATGAGGTTTTGCTATTCTCGGTTGAAAAACGAACGTAAATTGTATATAATAATTGTAAATATGTACATGTAAATAGAAACAATCAGTTTTTAAAAAAAAGTGTTTATTCATAAAATGTTTTGATAAAAAGGTGAGTTTCTTCTTGTACATGCATTTAGTCATCCTTAATTTCTTGATATTTTGTTTATCAGTTTATCATACATGTTTCGTTTTGTATTTCATTTTAAATACGAATACATACTACATGTACTTTAGCGAATAGTTCAAGAATGTTATGCAGCTCTATTCTTACAGTATAAAATTAAAAATAAATGTTCATCCATTTAAAATCGAAAACATTACATTTATATTTAAAAAAGAAGATGTGGTATGATTGCCCTTTTGACCCCTTCTGTCCGGTCCGCGTCCGTTTTTTACAGATGTGTTCTTAAAAAGTGGACACATCTTAACTGCGGGATAATACCTTGTTTACTATAAATATATATATAAAAGAAGATGTGGTATGATTGCCAATGAGACAACTCTCCACAAAAGAACAAAATAACACAGAAATTAACAACTATAATTACACCGGACAGAAGGGGTCAGAAGGGCAATCATACCACATCTTCTTTTTTAAATATAAATGTAATCACCGTACGGCTTTCAATAATGAGCAAAGCCCATACCGCAAAGTCAGTCATAAAAGGCCCCGAAATGACAATGTAAAAGAATTCAAACGAGAATTGTTCCTTGTAAACTACGACATTTCTCACAAGTATTAATTTATTATTTTGTTCAACACATGCAAAAGAACTGAATAATCTTCGCCGATGTAACTTTTCAATTTATTACAACAAGAAGCCTTCACTGAATTCATTCAGGTACACAAATGATACGATTAAAGTTATTTTGTTTCTATTTTGGGGGACACTTTCCTCCGTTTAAGGTACGCTTAGCTATTGTGTGTATGTTTTATAGCATGAAAATAATAAAAGAGGAATGTCAGTGCAACCCATCATTAATTATTGTATTGGATCAGTATTATGAGATACTTATTATAAGTGACTACGACATTGTTAGGATTATAACCTATCGTCAGTATGGAAGAAATTAAAAGTGGTTCATATATTCATTTGTATAAAAGCGGCACATGCATTTTATTTTATCCTTATATTTCTCATTATGCGGTACACGATAATTGAGTTGCTGCATGCATAAAGAACTTAGAATATTTACTGAATACAAAATATCAGTATAATATTTCGACCCCACTATTTGAAGTTAACAAAATATTTATTTAATTCTTTTGACCAAAGGTTTGTAAATTAAACAAATCCTCGTTTTTACGTTCGTAGTAACGTAGTACATTCCATTGTCGGTCACCTGTGTCAATTCACGTGCACACTGACTACATTGTTTTTGTATTTGAATCTTTCGGCCAATAAAATGAGACGTTACAAGTTGTTTGTTTATGATACGCCACAATGTTATCAATGAACTATCAAATGCTAAACTTCACTGCATTTCACTGTAATTAACGATAAAATACTCGATTAAATCTCAAATGGTCATCATGGCATGTCTTTCAAATCCAAGTAAGGGATAGTAAGTTTGCCATGGGTTGTCAGTTTATTTTTGACTTAGAAAGGATATGTTAACTTTCAAGTCAAAAGCATTAAAGATATCTTCCGCCTCTCTTCGATATTTTGATATTTTTGACTTTATCTTAATATAAGATGTGATATCAAGTTAGAAGCATGTTGTTTTTTCCTCCTTTCTTTGTTTACTTTACCTTCCGACCTTTTAAATTCTTGATAAATATATACATGTATCATGCTATTGATTGAAATAACAATATTCGCCCATTTCGCTGTCTACATTTTATTGATTTGATTTTTTTTATGACAAAATACATTTCGCCTTTGAAAGTAACTTAGTTTGTTTATGTTTATATTTATTACTTGGAATGATTTTGTTTAAATTCTCTCGTTTTTTGAAGAAGTAAAATTTCTAATGTTTACATTACATAATCTACATCACAAGGCATTTGAGTTTACTTTGTAAACCAATTTCTCGTTATTATACTAGTACAATCGTTTAAATCGGTTTGTATTGAATAGATTATTGAATGGACATTGTTCTTTTCATACAAGAAACTTAAACATCCTTTATAAAAGAATACCTGATCATTTAAGAACAAACTTAATACACTGTATTGAAATAAACTTCAGAAGTCAATTCATGAATTTATTTGTAGTTTTCAGTGGTTTTGATAATACATATTATTAATGAATTCGCATATCAGTGAATTGTATTATATTTAGATTGCTTAACCATTATTATGACTTTGCATAACAAATGGAGAATCTGTCATTAATGCTTTTACACCCAAATAAACTTACAAAAAGAAGCATTCATTTCTTAAATATCTTTTGTGTTACATTACAACGATAAGAATTAATAACGATGAGTTCAAGAGAGAAAAATAAACAAACGTGACAGAAACCAAAATGGTACAGCTATTCATGATAATGGCCTTTATTGTAATTCTATAAGAAAATTACTAGCAGAAATCCTTTAAATATATTTTACTAGAAGAACAAGTGTGGACACAGATGAGTGTGGATAGTATGTTTGGATGTTTGACAGTGTCTTATGACAAAAGGAGTTCTATGTTTTTCCTTTATGGTGTTATTTTTTTTGTCTATCTGATGAGTTAAGCCTTTTTTAACTGATTTTTATAGTTTGTTCTTATGTTGTAGGGGTCCCAGGTTAGGGGAGGCTTGGGATCCCACTAACATGTTTAACCCCGCCACATTATTTTTGTATGTGCCTGTCCCAAGTCAGGAGCCTGTAATTCAGTGGTTGCCGTTTGTTTATGTGTTACATATTTGTTTTTCTTTCATTTTTTTACATAAATGAGGCCATTAGTTTTCTCGCTTGAATTGTTTTACATTGTCTTATCGGGGCCTTTTATAGCTGACTATATATGCGGTATGGGCTTTGCTCATTATTGAAGGCCGTACGGTGACCTATAACTGTTAATGTTTGTGTCATTTTGGTCTTTTGTGGATAGTTGTCTCATTGGCAATCATACCACATCTTCTTTTTTATATTATTAACTGTGTTGCACGGTGACAACCAATTTGAGCATTAGAACTGTTATTTATTTAATATTTTTTTTATGTTCATGACAGGCATGGAGGAGACAGTAATAACACTAGTTACCGAATGATTATGATAGAATATGTTCTACATCTTTGATTTTGGATACATTTTGTATCTAGGAGAGCAACACATAATAGATTAATTTTTTCACACGTTTTTTTTCTATATGGGAGATGATATCTAGATTTGAGAACATGATATAAGGAGCATGTAACTCGGTGATTGTCGTTTATTTATGTGTTACATATAAGTTTGTTTTTTTTTTTTTTTTTTTACTAAATAAGGCCATTAGTTTTCTCGTTTGAATTGTTTTATATTGTCATTTCGGTGCCTTTTATAGCTGATTATGCGGTATTGGCTTTACCTATTGTTTATGTCCGTACAGTGACCTATAGTTGTTAACTTCTGTGTCATTTGGTCTCTTGTGGAGAACTGTCTCATTGGAAAGCATACCACATCTTTTTCATATGTATTTGCTTACTATTGGTATGGTTCACTAGATTTAGTTAAAACAAACTTAAGTTAAGACTAAATAATTCTTCAATGTTTCCATTTGTAAAAGGGCATAACCCTAGAATGATAATCAAAGTGCTTGTAATCACTGAATGGTTATTAAAGACTGCTTTAATTTATCAGTTGGTAGTAAAGTGAATTTTGCATTGTATATTGTATAAAGCATTAATTTAAGATGATTAAACTACTATTCTTGACAGAGAAAGACAACTCTAATTTTCAAAGAAGATTTCATAAAGCATTGGTTTTAGGTAATTCAACAACCATTCTGGACAATTTATGGTCTCGACTCTACAAACATGCTTGTTTTTGGCCCTCAATTCTTCGACTGTTTGCCCCAATAACCCTTAAAATATACCCCAACCTTCTACTTATGGTATTAAACATTATGGTACAATTTCAGAGCAATTGAAATACTTATACACAACTTATTGTACTGACACTAAATTAATGCTTGTTTTGGGCACCTTTGGAACCTAAACCTTATGGACTATAACCCCCAAAATCAATCCCAAGCTTCCTTTTGTGGTTATAAACATTGTGTTATAATTTTATTTATTTCTTTTTGCTTATAGTTAAGTTATTATATGGAAACCATCTGTCTTCGGACGACGACGACAGGATACCTATTTAGGACCGCAAAAATTTCTGTGGTTGTATAAAAATTTCAAGCATGAACAATGAAATATAGTTTAAGAAATCGATAAGCCTAGAATCATTTTTTTAACATAATTGAACAAACATAATATGTTTGGTTTAAATTAAAATAGAATGCTTTTATCTCCCTAATACTTACATTGTACATAAGAGGTGATACTACTTTGACAAATCCTTGTACATGAGAGTTGTCTTTCAAATCTTTATTTTACAAAGAAAGAATTGCATAACAATGAACTGAGCTCAAAGCAAAGTAATTTAATAATACACTTAGACAAAGAGCTAAATCCAGTGATATACTTTGTACTACAGGTCCTTCGTGAACATCCATCGACCAAAACCATATCTCAAGAACATTCCATACTACATGGTTGGATTCAGAATTCCTGAAAAAGACATGATTGTTTTATCGTATTTTAAGTATATATATGCACAGGTTAAAACTTTCTTGTGGTATAATCATTCAGTATCTAGCAACTATCAATTTGCTTTATGCACATATTGATATAGGTTTAGTGTACATCTGTTGGAAATAAGAACACACACACCTCCATCTAGTTTTAGTCAACTGACAAAATATTCATAACTATAAAATGTTATCTAAGACCATAGGTGGATCCAGGGGGGCCGCCCCCCCCTTTTATGGAAAAAATTTGGTTGATTATATAGGGAATCACTCACTGAAGCATGACTGCCCCCCCCCCCCCCCATGAAAAGTTCTGGATCCACCAGAGCTCCAGATAAGGATTCACAAATTGGGGTTTTTACCCACCATTTTCTTATATAATTGGGTGATAAAGTTTTTTTATTGCATTATCAATTCCAGTTCACCCCTCATGTTAATATCAAATTGGGTTTTTCACCACCAAGCTCCTTAATGTATTGGGTTTTTTCATCAACACAATATTGAATATTTAGGCAATATCAACCCCAGATTTTTTTCCATCTTAAATGTGTTTCTTTCTTTGTTTAGCTGTTTTATTTGGTTTAGGGTTATTTGCTAGCTGTTTTATTTGGTTTATTCACTGAGGAGCAATAGTAGGTTCAATTTGTGTCCCGTTTTAAACTTTCTGCCAGTTTTGTGTTTTCTCACAAAAATGGATATGTGTATTCACAGGCACACGTCATGTACCTTTATATAATAAATTCTGAGACCAGTGACAGTGCCTGTATATGTGTATTCATAAATTAACCGTAAAATGAAATAAAAATAGTATAAGAACTCTAATTATACATGAATGTTTAAGTTTTATTCAATTTACATAAATCTACTGGTTTAGTTGTCTTTTACTAGAACTTTAGGTTTCTGGTGCTTTATCATGTTTATCATGTCATAATTGATTTGGCCTTTCACTTTTTCCAACTGTTTTTTTTTTGACGAAAACCTGATGTTTGATTGCAATGTTCTTTTTAAGGTATGCATACACGCCCGTGCGTTCGAGGACGCTTCCTAATAAAACTGGTTGGGTCTTGTTATCATCAGAACTTTCCCTCAGCTTTTCAAAAGAAGCAGAAAACATGCTTCTATTCAATATTTTTATCGGACATACACTTTTGTTTGAATTCAATGTATGTTATGATAAATCCCGAGCAATTCGAAACAAATATGACTTCATGACACATGCAAAATATGCAAAAATAAACTTATTTCTTTCTTTAAATTGAATTTATATAAAAAGAAGTGTAGTAGCTATCTAAATATTAGTGTTGAAATATCGGAACACCCTCCCTACGGAAAGTCGAGTGCACCGCGACACGTGGATGAATATGGCTAATCTATCTATAAATTAACATCGCAAAATTATTAAATAAATCTAGAATCAGAAGAACACACTGCGGTGAACGATTGAAAAGTTTTACCAAATAAAATTCTACATTTTTATCTTAAAAATTAACCAGTCTACTTAAAAGGGGGACAATATTTAATCAAACATTTAGTAACTGACAAAATCTCGGCTATATATAGAGAGAGAGGAGAGAGAAGTAGACCTTACTCAAGTCACTGGCCAAGAGACAAACTTAACTTCGAAACGGCCGCTTTTATACCACCGTTGACCAATCAAATTAATTATTCAAATTTGTTTTCCTTAACCCATATTTAGCCAATGAAAATCGCGGTATCAGACATCATTCGGAATCAGTGCCAAAATGGATGACATAATAACATTTCAAGATTTCCAAAATGAAATATCGGAACTATCTACTTAAAAACACAATTTACACCCAAAAATATGTAAGACAAAGTTAAACTAGATGGTAAGTGACAACGTCTCTCCCTCTTATGTGAACACGAACTATAAAATTTAAATTATATACGAAAAACCGGCAAAAGTTATTTTTACAGGCAATTTTATCAAAACAATTAATTTGCATAAGCCAATTCCGCTACAGGATAAACGCCGAGAAGATTGAAATGTTTTAAAAAACACGTACTTATTAAGCAATGGAAAACTCCAACAGGGACCCATTTCAGCTACTTGATGCAGGGATTTATTTTTAGGACGAAAGGAAATTTCCAATTATGAATATTATAAAAAAAGATTTACGCAACGACTGTAAACAGATAAGGGTAAATAACGTAAACTGTAGCCAATAAAAGGGTTGAGAACTAATGTTTTTGCACAGGAGGTTGAAATCCTATCAATGAGGGTCTATAAATATGTCAACTCGACTATCACAGTAGAGCTTCTACGAGAGAAGCTCTACTGTGATAGTCGAGTTGACATATTTATAGACCCTCATTGATAGGATTTCAACCTCCTGTGGTTTTTGGCATATAATTGGGTTTCCCTTTGAATTAATTGGGTTATTGAACCCAACAATGGGCAATTGCATTGGGTTTTTTATTATTTGTATAGCGGGATCACGCAAATACGCAGCTTATCTGGAGCTCTGATCCACCATTGAAGACTTGTCAGTGTCTATTTATCATTGCCACTAAATCAGTGATATATGTACACATACATATATATATATATGTAATTATATACATGTATGGCTAAAATTATAAAGTACATATATAAGACTAAAACTGGCATTCAGCCTTTACTACATCTTCATACCCAAATATAAAAAAGAAGATGTGGTATGATTGCCAATGAGACAACTATCCACAAAAGACCAAAATGACACAAACATTAACAATTATAGGTCACCCTACGGCCTTCAACAATGAGCAAAACCCATACCGCATATATAGTCAGCTATAAAAGGCCCCGATAAGACAATGTAAAAAAAAATGAATGAAAAACAAATACATGTATGTAACACATAAACAAACGACAACCACTGAATTACAGGCTCCTGACTTGGGACAGGCACATACATAAATAATGTGGCGGGGTTAAACATGTTAGCGGGATCCCAACCCTCCCCAAAGTCATTTTCAAATTGGACTTCATGATAAAATAAGATTCTATATCTACTACCAATGAAAATGAAATATCCCTCTAATAGACTAGCATTTAAATCACTGTTTTCCAAACTGGTAGCTAGGTCACCATGGATCTTAAATATTTCAAATGCATGTACATTTAATAATATAAATTCTCCAAAATTCACTATATTTTCCCTTTTTTTGTCTTCTGTTTGATATACCATTTTTTGAGTCTATATATTGTCTATATATATATATATATATTGTCCTTTATATTGAGGTCATTTTTCGCAAAATAAACCCACTTAATCTGAACTTTAAATGCAAAAGACCCCTAAATGGCTAACAGACATTGCTATAAAGAATTATAGTCCATGATTCATATACATGTGATTTAAGAATTCATGAAATTTAAACTGATGCACAATACTTTTTTATGAGACCTGTTTTAACTTAAGGACGACACCAAAAGTTCAATGAAGGATAAAAAACTTAATTCACATAGTTTTTTCACTGACCCCCCTACCCCCTTCTTAACTTAATTTGGGAAAAACTTATTGACCCATATGGATATATTTTGCTGCAGTCCAACCCCCAAACTATTTGAATTAAGTTTTTTTATCTTACATTGATCTTTTGATGTCGTCCCTTACCGTAAAAACTTTAAACAAAATAATTTTTTACTTCAATTTTAATTTCGAAAAAAGTGGATCATACTATATCAACATGATTAAGGAGCCTCGAGGGTATAAAATTTTCAGAAAAAAAATAAACATTTGTTTTTCATTACAAATTTTATTTGTTACCTTTTGTAGTTGTTACTTTATCATATGGTACAAAAATCATTCAAAACAATAAATTTGTGTTGGCCCCAGATGACTTTTACAGGGACTAAACTTGGGAATTTCAAGCTAGGAGCCCAGACCAGATATTTCATAATTAGTTTGTATATGTTCAATTAAAATTGAACTGAAAGTTTAGGGGCCCAGCTCAAAATGTAGGAGCCATGGGCGACTGGGCCCCCTTTAAGTTTTGTCCCTGTTTTAGAATGTATTCATCATTGAAAAAGTTCCAAATGATCTCCCTTTGGTGGGTAAATGTCATTTTTTTGCTTTAAAATTGAAATATCTTTTTCAACTCATCTGTGACCTATATTTTTTAATATCATTTCCATATGTAAGCTGTACTTAAACTAAATTATTGTAAAATTTGAGCGATTTCTGTAATAAATTTCTTTTTTTATTTCGATATTAACTTTATTTCTCCTATTACTTCAACAGAAAAAAAACACTTTTACATAAATGTATGCTTCTTTGGAAGACTGATTATGAGCGCAAATGAAGGGTGACCCCACTTTTTTTATTTAATTTTTCTATTAACTATAATATAAAGTTCATTTATAGAAAAATATAGAGAAATCCTATATAAATGATTTAGACCCGCCACCCCCTTAAAGTTTCTTGATGATCGCTTTCTAAAGTTTTTACTCCCTCAGCTCTCTACTAAAAAAACTCTATTTTCAGCCACATGACCCAAACAGGGAGTTGTACATTTGACTGTCTTTCCCAGATTGGATTAAATAGCGATAAGGTGTATTTTTCGTATTTTCCGGGATTGTTGAAAACTTGCATATTCATCACTATCTGATTTTGTGGTTTTAACAATCCAGACAGACAAATGGTTCGAGACCACAATTGTTGTCCCTTGATTTTCGTTGTTCACGAATAAAGTCCCTAGTGTTAATAGTGGGTTACTTGCCATTAATTTTAATACCCCTTCCAAATTAATTTATCCATGTTTAATGCCTCAAATTGTAAGTAAGGGGGTGAAATTACACTGTAAAAAAATTTGGGTCCCGAATTTAAAAGGAAAGTAGTGATTTGTTCCAGGTGAAAAAGGTTGAAATATAGGACTTCGGAAGCTGTCAAAAGATTTCAAGACGCCCTAAAGATAAAATTGTTCTTATTTTGAATTAGAGACGATGAAGTTTTCTACAATTTTGATATAATTTGTCCAAAAAGTAGTACAACACACTGTAAAAGTTTCATTGAGAAAGCGCAGGTGGGATTTTTTTTATTTTCATTTATGTTCTAAAAGAAATGCGCTACCAATTAATTGTGTTCGTGAAGTCTGTCAATATAGAATCTGTACTTGGGCAACTTCCTTAAATGATTTGGTGGTGTCAATTTGTCAAATAGCATGAAACTAAAGGATTCAAACTTTTATTCTATAGAATTTCTACAAAAATTACCAATTTTGGCATTTTATGGTCAAAATAGGCATTTTAAGGCTTTTTCAATATTAATGCATACATGGCATCCTGACTTTCTATCGGACAGGTTTTCATGTGTCAATACTTGTGTTTCTATGCCTTTTCATCTAGTTCCTTTACTTGTTTATGAACTCAGGATCTACAGAAAGAAGATTATCTCAGACAATATGTGCAAAATGTGTTGTATAAATGACCCTTGTCTAACGCCCTTGTTTGGATGAAGTCAAAAGTGGGGTTCTTGGTACATAAAATTTGAAGTCCACAATAAAGACCTCACTAAATTTGAACCAAAAGCACTTTACAATGTCTATTGTACCTGTTCCATTTCACATATCTTTCTTTTCTTCTGTAGGATAGCAAGTGGTTTAAATATAAGCCTGTTGACACTAAAATTGCATTCAAGTTTTTCACTAAAAAGCCAAAAATCTTTGTATCAGACCATTCTCTCTGCAAGAAAAGTTAATTGCAAGAGCCTTTTTGTGCTCAGATTTGTTGTATCATGTCACATGAGTATAGAAATGAAAAAAAAGACAATCGGTCATTAATGTAAATGGACTAAAAGTATGACTTTTGAGCAAATTTAAAGGGAAATGACGGGGAAGGGGCAAATTAGTGTTCAAGGGGAGCAAATGCTGTTTAAATTAGTATGCGGTTTTAAATATAGAGGGAAAGTGGATCGAGTTATCTTTTTAGACATTAGTTAAATATAACTTATGTAGACTTATAGTTACCTTCTAATTCTATAAAAAAAAAACAAAAAAAAACACACAACTCAGAACTATTCACTTGGACTATACTGATATGCAGACCTAAAAACAAAAAGAAATATATCATAAAATAGTGATTGAAAGATTCATAACACTTTGAAAATATAATTCAGACACGTGTTACACGGGGAGCATATATGTTTACAAATAATAATGTCACGTGATCGCGCACTGACCTCCCATGTTGCATCGCCCTTACAATTCACTAATACATAACCATTTTCATGCAAACATGTAACGTGAATGTGATTGGTTATCAAACATTACAGAAATAATGCATGAACCGCTGAAGAAGAAATTATTTCATCAAATAGATGATCATAGATGCGATTTTCACTTTCGACACGAATAGGTCGGGTTGACATTTCTGTCATCGGAGATAGTATTGAGATAAATGGGATAAAACGAACCGTCAAAAAGGTCTAGAGAAGCACATCAGTAGAACCTTAACATTAATAAGTAATACTTACCAAAAATTCTCTAATTGATAAACTATATGACTAAAATTTCACGAAAATAACAATAAATAATTTTGTTGATGGTAATGAAGCTGCTTAAATTGGCGCGAAAAAATTCTTACTCCTATTGCTTCACGTAAAAAAAAATGTATAGAATTGAATTCGACTACAGTTCAGCATAAAAAAAACGTGAATATGCAAAAGTCTGGTAATATGTTAATGAAAAAGTGTGTATAAATTTTCGTAAACGAAGTTACCTGTATACTTCACCAAGAATTACATTTGAGCGCAAAGATCTGTATGTGTGATTCGGCTTATGTAACATCGTCAATCGGAACTACTCGGCTATTCACTTCGTGCAAGCAGAAAGGCCGAGAAGTTCCGACTGGTAACAAAGTACAACATGATTAATGGAATTTTTTGCGTTGCTATTAAATCATTGAGGCCACGTGATTAAGGCCATCTATTTTTATTGCGGGTTCCACATATTTAAATCGGAATTATAGAAAAAATGGAATGTTGTGAGCAGAATCAAAACAGAAATGATGAACACTGCAACATTTCCAGCAAAATATAAATGGGATGGAGGATCTGTGTATTCACATTATTTGTAAAACTCTCCTTATTCATGTGAAGCGTGTGCTTTACATCGAGGCTTATTATGCTAAGCACCGACGCCACAGTACTTCAACCAATCAGACAATGTTTATTTGGGGCATTCGATCTATTTTTACTCAGATTTTGGAATATTTTAATCGAAATTATAGAAAAATTGAATATTGTTAGTACATATAAAATAGAAAAAGATGAATACTTTTAGCTAGAGATAATTTGGATGGGGGTTCTGTGTATTCACATTATTTGCACAACTCTCCTTACTGATGCCATATTTTGGAATTTCCGTGACCTAAATGGTTCGCGAAAATTAATATTTTTATATATAGTATAGTAAATAAAAAAATCAAAATGCTTAAAAGTAAATCATATTAATAAGTTTTTGCGTCATTCAGATCTTTTTATGATTAAGCGTATCCGTTTTATTTCATTTGCAAACATTTTTTAAAAATAAAACAAAGTAAACGATATATAAAGGCAACATTAGTATACTGCTGTTCAAAATTTATCAATCGATCGAGAAATCGATATAATTGTCTTGTAGACTTTCTTTCCGAATCATCAAAAAATGATTTAAAAGCTCTCTTAAAGAATCGATAAGACTGTCTACATCGTTCAGTTTCTGTATCGAGTGGCATATACTAATATCACATATGTTCGTTCGCTCGTTTGCTCCTGTCCAAGTTAAAGTCTTTTGTATCGGGTGCTACTCCTGAAATGAGACCAACTTTTGTGAATCTTTCATAGAATTTTACTCTGATGTTGTTCTTTTAACCCTCCTATTTCATTTCTTTATCAAACATATTTTTGGAATTAACTTTTCCATCTGGATACTCCAGTTTACGTTTACATAATGTTATGAAATTCTTAGAATGTTCAACGTTTAATACCATTGTGTATCTCTTATGCAAATCATTATACCTTTTTTATTATTATTATTAATCATATGTACGACAGAATATGAATTTGACTTTGCATGTAAAAAGGTAATAATAATCCTATAGGTTGAAGCGCAAATCGAGGTGAGATAGGTCAAACAGGGTCATAAAAGAGGGGCGAAAGATACCAGAGGGACAGTCAAACTCGTAAACCGAAAATAAACTGACAACGCCATGGCTAAGAAATAACAATTGTCATAATTATCATCCGACTTTTTACAGAAGATATCGCCTTTAAATATATTTTTTACCCCTTATTTCATTTTGGACAAGAACACAAGAAGAGACCCACCAATATAAGATTAAGGAGATATGGAATTATAGACAGTTAGACAACTATCAAGTTAAGTTCAAATGCCCACAATACAGTAAATTAGGTCACAATTCGGCCCTCAACAATGAAGAAAACTCACAATCTTCATTTATTCGTATTTTGAATCAAAAGGTTTGTCTAATTGCAAATAAATCATTTATGTTAAGCAAATTATTTCTTCCATAGGACAACCATGTACGGTAATGGCTACTGTTGGTAGACAGAATACACAGGACAAAGACAATAATGATTATAACAATAAAGGAGGTAAACAACTGACATGGCATGTGTGTTATAGAGCTAATTTTGATATAAAATATAAGGTGATGTGGTATTATTGAAAATGAGACAAGTAGATTTCGAATGAAGTGGATATAAGCAATTATTTGCAACTGCAGCGCCATTTACAACGTAGTTGGTAATAAGTTATAGTCGCCATCACGTAAAATTGGCACAATGTTTTTGGTTGAAAATTTTTAAACTAACAACCGCATTCATTCAAGATGACATTTTTAAATTAGCAGAATCAAATCCGATAATTTAAATACGTCATCTTGAATGAATGCGGTTGTTTAACAATTTTCAACAAAAAACATTGTGCCAATTTTACGTGACGGCGAGTATAGTTTAAATTAAACATCCAGCACAGAAATTATGCTAATATTTATTTGCAATTGGGTGGATGCTTTAAGGTCATCGTCATTATACATCACCTACTCGGCATGATGTCTCTATTAATGACTTGCTGCCATTTATAAAAAAAAACAAAAAACGTTAGGTATTCATCACATTCTCACGAAACTTCATTCTCTGTTCAATTTATGTTTGGAAACCACTGTTACAAGCCCTCATTCAAACCAATACAAACTAACAGCTATAATTTCGGATATTGCAAGTCACAGAATTTTCAAACCAGTCCGCATTGGAAAAGACGAACAAGAGAAAAGATCTACTTTGACAACAAAAGTCTCGATGGCGTCAACTTAGGCAATATCTTCATCATAAATTAGTTTAGTCGAAAATACCTCCTTATTTCATTGATCAGTCTGTCCCAATCATTTCTTATACCTATACCAAACCTATTACAACTAAAATTTTCAATTACAAACACGTTTTGCAGGATCTCAATATTGACGACTTCAAGTCTAAACCTCCTGATTGCACTTGTGCTAGTTCCCAATTCACATATAATCCGGCTGGCCACGTTATTACCGGTGACCTCAACATTGTCAATATCACTTCCCTGCGAAATGTGTTATCGAAAGGCCCGAAATATCGTGAACCTAAATCCATCAATTGGAAATACAACTTCAAAGTTTTGATGGATTCAGTCGAGGATTATGCCAGGCAATGGGCTAAGCGCGAGAAGGAAGACTGAGACACTCTATCCGAATAGATTAAGGCAGTGAGGTCGTTGATACAAATAAGAATTTAAAAAAACTCAATGGGTCTATCAATGCCCATGCTGCGTCAATCTTTAAAGACCCAAATGTTGCAAAACACTTATCCTACCTCCATGACAAATATGTTGTTGTCCCCGCAGATAAAGCCCCAGCAACATCGTTTTTGTGTGTAAAACTCATTACAATAACTGCTTGATAAACGAATTAGTTATTGACAATTCACTTGGAAACTCAACATATACCCTCACGATAATTCCAAAGAGGGAATCTGGATAATCATAGGTTTGTTCTATGTTCCTTTGGAATTTCAACCAAAAGAACTGGATCTTTCATCACTGTATTGGATACTTACTACACAAGTGTCCTTGCCGACAACGGGTGCCACATGTGGAGTAGGATCGGCTTACCCTGCCTGAGCACCTGATATCACCCCTAGTTTTTGGTGGGGTTTGTGTTGCTTATTCTTTAGTTTTTTTATGTTGTGTTATGTTTACTATTGTTTGTCTGTTTGTCTTTTTCATTTTTAGCCATGGCGTTGTCAGCTTAGTTTCGATTTATGAGTTTGACTGCATTTTTTTATAACTTTTTCAAAGTATAATAGAATCAATGACAATAAATATTTAACTAAATTAATAAATAATCTTGTAAATATCATTGATAGTTAGTAAGATATTCGAGTTCTATTCAATGATATGTATTCCATAATCCTTATGATTTGAAAACAGTGATCTTTAATTATCTAATTCCTTCACCGTGAAATAAAATCCTTTTTCCAAGTTTCAAGTGCATTATATGACATTCATGATTGCAGAACTGCTAAGAGAGTATTATGGACATATAGCACAGAACTAAGAGAGTACGACATGGTATTGTACAGTAAGAAAGTTGTAACTTGTTAATTGTTATGCAATCAAGTAAGGTTAGAAATGCAGAAAAACCAAAGACACAAAGATTATTCAATTTTTTACAGTTACAAATAGGGAATAACTTTAATCTTGTTTTAAGTGAATGCTGTTCTGCTTAATGGCAACCGATACCAGTTTGATTGCTGTGGCTTTATTTCAACATGGGAAATATTTGCCAGAAATGGGGCAGCTGTTCCAATTGACGTAAAAGTACAGGTTTGGGAAGATACAGGAGGACTTTTGTGGAATCTTCGCGGAGAAAACACAATCACTGCAACCAGTAAGACCAGTCATTTAACAGTTTTGAACTTAATCAGATTTCTTTCAATTTGAGATTAAGTGTAGTTTGTTTTTAAGTCTTTCTGCAATAACGATCTGATCTATCTATGGGAAGTTTATTCTTAGTCTTATATCTTGTCGATTTAGTGATTTTCAAAAGTATTAAATTTCATAGGAATGAAAGTTAAACATACCAAGTTAAGAACAAAGTTAAAGACAATCCTCAAATTTTCTTGTCACCTTGCATCTTTTCATTGAGTCAAGGTTCATATGTAGCAGTATCTCAGGAAGACGGAAAATGTCTAGTTTTATCCTTTTATTTCGCGTTTAGCTACTATTATATAGATGATGATAAACATTGCTTAGTCTTCCGGACCCTGATGCTCAGCCTTTAATTTTCAATGTAATTTTGTTGACTCATGGAATTCTTTTCGTTTTATATCCAGCTCACTAATGCAGTGTGGGATAATTTTGATTCACCGAGTCAGGAAGAATTTCTGATTTCATATTATTTTTTTTCCTCTACAATATAACGAGTTTAAATAAATATCTATTTATGTTTGTAAATATTTTCATTAATCTATTTATTTTCAGCTGATGATGCTGAAAATGTAGTAATAATAGCAGCCCCCAATAGGATTCGTGCAAGAAAAGACGATTTCATAGGCTTGTATGTTTCCCAATTATATAAAATATTAAACAAATATCAAATCAAAAGTTTACAGGGACATTAGCTACAACGAATAAAAAAAAAACAATCAAAAAGATGATTTATTTGACAAAAAAATATATTATACAGGCGGAATATAGAAATGATACTTCGCTTTTAAAAATCAGTTTGGTACAATTTCTTCAAACTAATCTAAAACACATCGCTTGACTTGATTTGGTCCTTTGAATTCAATTTTTCACAATTTTTCATAAATTTTTGTAATCTTTTATATATAAAATTTAGTCCTGGAATCTATGATGAGTTTATTTACAACCACTGATTCAATGCCACTGCTGGTGGAGATTTATTTCCCCGAGGGTATCACAAGCCCAGTAGTCAGCACTTTTTGTGATGACATGAATTCTTATTGATATTGTTATATTTATAAATTAACTGTTTACAAAATATTGAATTTTTAGAAATACTAAGGCTTTTCTACCTCGGGCATAGATTACCTTAGCTGTTTTTGGCAACACTTTAGGAATTTTGGATCTCAATGCTCTTCAACTTCGTACCTTATTTGGCTTTTTTCATTTTTTTTGGATTCGAGCGTCACTGATGAGTCTTTTGTAGACGAAACGCGCGTCTGGCGTATATATAAAATTTAGTCCTGGAATCTGATGAGAGAAAGGCCACAATCATCATAAAGGTGTTGAGATTAAAAAATGTATCCGATGACCCCGCCTGCTAACCAACATGGCCGACATAGCTAAAAATGGAACATAAGGGTAAAATGCAGATTTTGGCTTATATCTCTGAAACTAATGCAAAAGTATAATGGCTGCATTATTTCATGCATCAATTGTAAACAAAAAGATCAGTTGAGCGACTCAGGCTCCTTTGGCATATTTGTTTGTTTTTATAGTAAAAAAGATTATAACACAATGTTGACTGCTGTACCCCTATTTTCGACATTTGTTCCTAGTATGAATGTTTGTTTTGTTCACACATCTTTGGCAGTATGATAGAATGTATATGCGACTGTCATAAAATTGAGAGGTTTAGCTAGCTATGAAACCATGTTTAATCCACCGTTTTCTACAAAAGAAAATGCCTGTACCAAGTCAAGAATATGACAGTTATTAGTCATTTGTTCGAATTTTCCTCGCTCTGTATTTGTTTAAAAACATCATCAAACATTATAACTCATATGCCATTCGTAATCGCTTTTTCGTTATTAAAGCATTTGAAAATAAACCATTGATTTCATACGTATCATAATTATACTGAAGACTACTTCCTTATAAAATATGGAGACGTCATATGATCGCCGATGAAACAACCATGATGATCAAACAGAGTCATTATGAGTTGCATTTAAACAGCTAAAGGTCACAATATGATCTTCAACAATGATTATCTCTAAAAGGCCGTGACATGATTAAATGTGCAACGATTCAAACAAAAGAGGTCAACGGCTTCATTCAAGTTAAAACAGTAAAATAAAGACAGGCTGCTGATTTTTTATTTTCTTCCTGTTTTATTTTTTGCGTTTTCTTTTTCATCCTGTAAAGAATGTGTACTAAAACCATTTTTCCTCCAAAATTATACATAAAATTGACATTTCTCTATTCTCGCTTGTTAAATCGTTACATAGATCAATTGTGTTGAATGGAAACATGATATAAGGTTCCCTTCAACAGACGGCGAACCAATGAATATACATAAGTTTTTTTTTTTATACAGCAAAATGCTTTAAGTGTGTAGGTAAAGGTAATAGCTTAGTTTGCTTGTTAGCTGAACCGTGAAATCATTATCAGGTAAGGTATACTACACTCCTTTCGGAGTAGTGTAGTCCTACAGGAATATAGACTGTTTGACTAGTCTAATAATAAAGGAGGGTAGTACATCTAACTTAATAATGACTTCACGGTTCAGATAGCAAGAAAGCTTACGAAAGATATTACCGTTACCTAAGACAATCTTATAATTAAAGTTGACAATGAGATGTTTTAAACAAGAATACGTACATGAACATCAGATAGTTCTTTTTCTTTAAAAATTCATGAACATATTCAATTGAGTACCTGTATTTAAGATTTCTTTGAAAGTAATTTGTGATTTCATTCATTGATTTAATAACATTAACAGTACCAATTTTCCTGCACCAGATGTGCATTTCGACAATACATGTCTCTTCAGTGATGATCGTGGCCAAAATATTTGAAATCCAAAGCTTATATAAAAAATGAAGAGCTGTAATTCAAAAGGTACAAATCGGATATTTCAAATTTTTTTAAAATTAGTTTCTACTTGCCCGCTGGAAAGGCTGTACCCAGTTTTCAGTTCTATATAACGTAGAATGTAATCATATGTTTTGAACATGTTATCGTATTGTGCATGATGAACATGTTATCGTATTGTGCATGATGAACATGCTATCGTATTGTGCATGGTGAACATGTTATCGTATTGTGCATGATGAACATTTGCCGTTGTCACCAATCAATAGAAAAACAGATTACAAATGTACATCCTCATCCGGTAGGAATTACTGTTCCAAATGTTTTGAATATTTTTGTAACCCAAAACACAACTTTCAGATTTGACTATATTTATTTCCATTCTAGTTATGAACCTTTTGGGTCTGTGGTCACATATGGAGGTGGAAACAACTACAAGACAACAAACTTTGTCACAGATCAAACATCGTATGATTGGGATTCAATAGGTCAAGGAAACAACAGGGATCATGCGATTCATGCCATTATAGTTCCAAGTATGTTACATGTATGTTACGTGATGTTTTATGTTTAATTTAGTAGCACGGTGCGCATCGGATTATCATAAGAGTAACATTTCGTGAGTTTTACATTTTCAAGTATCTTGTACAATTTTCCAAAAATATTATGTAATGTTTGATATTTTATAAGATTTTACTCAATTACTCTGATAAGATAGTTTTTTTCCCCGAAAATAGATTTCAAATAAACTCTTTGAGTTTGGTCTATAATCAATTGGAAAAAATGTTATATAATGAGGCGAACAAATTTCACTATGGTTGTAGTAGTTTATAGCCTTTTACAAAATTCAGTGAGATATTTTAAGACTTTAATTTATACAGATACCGATGATAATGCTACGGCAAAAATGTATACTTTTCTACAATGTATTCTATATTGTAACGTTCTCTTTAGGTCAGATTCCAGTGTTCACGAACTTAGACGATACTGTAGCAGTGAGTAACAGTGAAGTAGCAGGAACTGTATTGTTTACCCTTACCATTAGTGATGGAGATGCTGAGGATGATTCTACACAATTAACTTTATCAAACACAGTCAACACGGGATCTGCTTCAACTTTGTTTGAATATGATTCTCTTACATGTACGAGCATTATGTATATGGTTTGAATTAGGTGTAGAAATGTGATCATCTAGACGTTTCTAGTCCAGCAGAAAATAAAATAGAGAATGTGAAACGGGAATGTGTCGAAGCGACAACAACCCGACCAAAAAAGCAAACAAAAACATCATAAGGCCACAACTGAGTCTTCTAACCTGTTTAACCTGTTTAAGTCCGCACTCACCTCATGTTTAAATGTAGGCCGCAAAAATTACACGCTTTCTGCATGTTAAAAGAACTCTTGCATCAATTTTTAGATAGCCTGCTAAAATGCAAAATTTCTGCCCCTATTCAACCTCAAGCCGACTTGGATTTTATAGCTCACCTTTGTAAAAAATATGTTATCGTCTTATATGATTTAGTTTCTTAAAGTTACATTACCCGTATCTGATCTTTTTTTAACAGTAGAAATCAAAGTGAGGGCTGGTGTTTCTCTGACTCCTGGAGATCACTCAATGACATTCAGTATTACAGATCCATGTGGACAGTCTTCAACAGGAACACTGACTTTACGAGTAGAAAATGATGTCAGTATATATATGTTTAGATCAAAATACATGGACGCAATTATTTTTTTCTGTCTACTTTTTTTCTTGAAATCCAAAGGTCGTTCTGACGTAATGGATAGGAAACTATATATATTTTATGTATAAGTTTCACCAGCAATCGTAATTCTTATATTGATAATATTTGCCAGTAATTCAAATGCAATTTTAATCATTGATATAGAATAAAAGTTTTGACATGCAATCAGTTGTCAAATCACCATGTTTGATACAGTGTTGGAATCTGTATACCCGTGAAATTTCGACTAAGAAAATAGAAACTTATCTTAAGGCATCAATTATCATGTTTTATCTATTAAGTGTAGATTACATACAGAAGCAATAAATAGTTTTTGACTTGTAATGTTTGTCACAGTCATAGTAAGACTTGCTACTGCATAAGTAATCTGACAAAATCAACTGCATTTTACGTCAAAATGAAATGTTGACTAGTGAAGAAATGAAATAAATAAAGTTCATTATAAACAAATATCTTTAAGGATGTACTAAGGTGAGGTTTTGGAATTTGTGTTATTTGTTCGGACTCCTTGGTGTTTTTTCATACAATGCAATGTAAAATATTTTGCCCCATAACACCCATTTATTTTTTCATATAAGACTTAATGGAAAGGTCATTTACCGAAATTTTAGAAGATTCTTAATTTTCTTTCTTCTGTTTTGAGACATAATAATATCAATGCAAATATAAGGTAAAAGTCTGAGTCAGCCTTTTCCCGCAATATTTTAAATCTCAAATATCTCGAAAAGGAGGTCCATGACCTATCATAATTTTTAGCTTATGTTTATCCTTAATTGATGCTCTACCAGCTTAGAGTATCAATTTTAACTTCTTAATTTATTAATTTTCACCTAACCTCACCTAAGTACATCCTTAAAATAAGAAGTATACATTTGTTAGTTATATCTGAAAACGTTTTGACAATCAACTTATGTTGATAAGTGGAAAGTTATTACAATACGCAATGCTAAAGGAATGTGTTAATAATTATTAAGATTGTTTTCAATATAATGGAACTTTATGCGACTGTCATACAAGACGAAGTGAGAGATTTGACTAGCTATAAAACCAGATTTAATCCACCGTTTTCTACATAAGAAAATACCTGTACCAAGTCAGGAATATGACAGTTCTTATCCTTTCGTTTGATGTGTTTGAGCTTTTGATTTTGCCATTTGATTAAGGACTTTTCGTTTTGATTTTTCCGCGGTGTTGTGATTTTACTTTTAAATACATATATCTAATACTGCAGCCACCAGTGATAACGAGTCTAGCTACAAGTAATAATAAAACTATATCCGAGGATCTGACAACAGAGACTTTACTACATACTCTCGAAGTCACTGAGGCGGACCCTTTCACATGTCAGATAGATTCTACCTTAGTTCCATTTGTCATCAAAACTATATCTGGATCTTCCAGTAAGTTACAAATTATAATTATAGGATACTATTTAGATAGTACTTTCAGATCGGCTTCATTGGGACTCTGTTTCTAAATAGCCCTAAGCCCTCTGAAAACTGACTCTTTTACTCAAAGCTTTGGTTTATCACGCCACTATTAGCCAATGGTGCTTATGAAACATGATAGAACCATTCAGGGATATTAGCTGTCAAATTATCCGGTTCGAATTAAATTCTCATATTTGATTTATAAAATATTAAAACATATATCCAAATTATAAAAAATCTAAATTAACAACGTTAGATGTATTTACTCGATAATATATATCAGCAGTACGAGTGTATTTTATTTTAAACGTCACCAATGTGGCATCCGAAGACTGCCGACGGTCATAAAATCTGATACATACATGAATATAGATAATAAAAAAAATAGATAACAGACACGTGGATTTTTTTATATCTCGTACTTAATACTACTTAAAATATATATGTATATTATTTTGCAATGTTTAAGTTCTATTTAGGACAAAACGATAGACGGTAGAATTAGAAATACTCGTTAGTGTTATTTTTAAGAAACAAATTAAAATTACCGATATGAAATTGATAATTAATGTATATAACCGTTCATTTTGTTTGTTACCCTGTAATAGTAAATATTTATATCAGCTGCATTCAAAGGTTACATACGAATATAAGTAAATGTTTAACAGTTATCAATCACAGGTTTGATTGCCTTCATGAATTATTAATTGTTTATCTCATTGTTCAATTTTGTTTTGAAACACATGTACAGCTTTTTGGGTCATCACTGCGTAATTCGTGCTGTTCTACTTTCTGTACATTTAATCCACCAGATATCATTTACGTATTCAAGGGTTTATTTTCATTTCGTATTTACTGGTTATTCATGCTATACTTTATTTTTAATTTAAAATACTTGATATTAATGGCTGAAACATTAACATTTTTAGAATATGGAATTTTCCTATCAGCTGGTGCATCCATGGATTATGACACACAAAATGCCTACGTTTTAGATTTATCGTGTACTGATACTTATGATGTCACAACAGGAATATATACAGTCTATCTTAAAAGGAACAATGTAAGAAAATCAGTATAACTGTATTATTAGGCAGGTATTACCTTTGTGGTGAAGTCCGTAAAACTATAAACTCTCGCCATTTTTCATTTTGCTTTTCAAGATACTATTTTTAGGGAAACTGCACCTTTCTTATGCTGAGGTTTTAGAAAAAAGTCCCCAAAAAAAATTTCATCAAGGATTTCTGCCTAAAAAAAAACTTATTTAATAGAAAGTAAACGATAATTTATTCATAAGAATATAGTAATAGTCTTCTATTATACTGTTTTGAAAACTTCACTACATATGACGTTCTATAAATCCGGTAAAAGGTTGAGTATATACTACAGTCAATTAAACCATATTGTAACTTGGGTGGAGAGTTGTTGAATTGTCACATATACCACATCTTCCTATTTATATAGACGGTCTGACACTTCTTAGTACACAGTATTAGACGGAATGTCCCATTCCAACTGGACGCGACTGAGTTTTCTATACATCCTGCACAGATAAGAGGACACCTCTTAGCATGGGTCACACTATAGTACAGGAGAAGTCATAAACCATACTATTTTACCCCAATAATCCTTTGAGTGTCATCGGGAGAATCAAATTGCAGTCAATTCTAAATAGATTTGTTTTTAACTTGGATCTCTTGTTAATAAAACATAAACTCAAAGATGAAGGTATGGGCGGAGATAAATTACTTAGCCTAGAAACGGGGTACTGTTTTTTAATTTGCAGGCATGTCGACCGTGATTTTTGGAAGTTGAAAATTCAAGATAGCAGATTTAATGAAAACATTGCCCAAGCAATTTTTTTAATCTGTTGTGTACGGATTTTCATTCTCCATGTTATGCCTTGAGTTTTTAGCATGACTTTAATCAAATTTAATACTTAATTAAGACCTATTTGGTTTGATAGATTTTTAATATTTGTGCGATAATCAGTATAGTTAATCATTTTTATTTAGCCACCTATTATTAATGGACTACCTTTAGCAATAGATGTACAAGAGGACAGTGTTGTAGAAACCACTCTTTACACCATGTCTGTTACAGACCCAGAAAACACTGCTGTAACATGTTCTATTCCTACAATTACACCACCAACAACTATACTATTCCATAAGCCATCTTCAAACTTTAACGGTTAGTACTCCAGAAATAAAGCTTCTTAACTGCTATGACAAGTAGAACAAAATATGAATATCATTGATATATGCATAAATCGGCTGCTTTTCAAGATAAATATTTCCCTAGATGTTCCTCTCTAGAAAACTTGGTTGATAAATTTTGACTTTCTACAGGCAAAGTCCAATGAAAGCGTTGGTTTTGAACTACGTGCTATTGCGTATCATTTATCCGTTATCACTCTTGCATTCTCTTTAATTTATTTAATTTGTTCTATTGAACAATCATGGATAAACTTTATTTTAGAAATATTATTATCAACAAAACAACTGTTACATGTAGCACTTTAAACAATATAAATGTCATTAAAATGCGCCACACTAGATGCTACACACTGAACGTATTTCTTGACTTAATCATTAATTTTAACATTACAATTTGTTTTCTGGTTATCCATCAATTTGAATATTACAATCTTTTTTCTTGTTAAAAAGCCGAATAATTTAAGAACGATTCAGTTAAATACAACAGTTCATTGCAAATATATAGCTAAGATTCAATTTAGTCTGAATGTGATTTGCTTAACCTCTAGTGTCAAATATTTCACGAATGATCGCAACGAGAACACATAAATAATCCATATAATACGTCGTCGAGCATGCTGCAGCAAGGAAAATTAAGAATATCATTAAAAATGAGGATATATTGGGTAGGTAAAGAATTAAGTCTTACAATAGGCCACACTTAAATCCTTTAAAGAGTTGCTTGATTTCCATTGTATTAAAATTTAAATGTAGTAATAAGTACATTTCAAAACCTTCAATAAATGATTGTTTTCTTCCAGAATTTGACATAGTTTTGCAGTCGAATCCCAATCTTCAGTACGATTTAGTAAGAACTTTCCGACTTGATATATCATGCACAGACGGAAGACGAAGCGACACTGGTGTCTTCTTTGTGAATGTTCTTCGAAACAAACCCACTGTATTTTTAAATCTGCAGAGTAAGTTTGTTAACTGTGTGGACCCTTTGTTTTAAATATGATTTCAAACATTTAATTTTCTTATGCCGTGGTCCCAGGCCTGCCTAATGATGGTTAACAACAGTTCCGTGGTACAAGGCTTGCCTGAAGAGAGTTACTACTCGTACCTTTGGTCCATGGGTTGCCGGAAGAGATTTACAACTTTTTCAGAAATATATGCTATGCTCACGGAAAACATACAAAACATGTCTCTTTTACAAACGTATTTATTTAGAAATTTTAATTTGAATTTAAACTGAATAAATGAGAAGTAACAAAACATTATAATCTTTATTTGATCTGCAAAGATCATATAACCGTTACCATGAAAATATTTCATGTTTGCTATTGTTCGTAAAGTTAATCTGTAAACTACAATAACATCTACAAAACTGACCATTTTCTCAATTAGTTATTACTTTACAAATTGAAGATAGTATATACTACATTTGATGCGAAGTATTAGTTTGAGGTTATTTCTATTAAAGATATTTTGAGGTTATTTCTATTTAAGATATTTCAGAAATTAAACACTAACTCACATGTGTAAAACCAACTTTCTACAAGTGTTATTCTAGATAACACGTTAGTGTTCTATATAGTTCTCAATACATTTTTTTTTAATTTTCAGACACAACCACAGTGTCCAGCATATCATCATATATTGGACAAATAGTATTTGATGTAGAAGTAACTGACCCAGAGAATGACCAAGTTCAGTTTTCCATGTCATGTGTGCCGTCTACCAACTCTCCGTTTGAAATATACCACTGTATGTTACATTTACTTTTTATGATAGCGGATGTCATTAAACTTTTATTTGCACTCCTGACATAAACAACTTTTTGACTAAATGTTACTTAATTTTCGACATAAAACATTTGCCATACATAAGAAGCATTGAAACATTCAATATGCCAGCATTACTAGTTAGTGTCGCTCAATATATTATTTTTTTACACACAGTATGATGTGGTTCGCTGTATTCGCTGTATATTTGCGAGAAAACATTCTTACAGCATGTAAATTATAGGGAATATCGATATCATAGCAATAAACAATCGCTTTTCACCAAATTACAAGCATTCCTTTTACGCGTTAAAAATGAGAAATTTGTGTAATGATCAGTTATCAAAAATGAGGGGGGGGGGCAAGGGGGTCCCAATAACAGCAAAACAGCAAATTTATTTGGCTTATAACAGATTTATATATAACAAGGAATTAAAATGGACAAAAACAGATAACAGTAAATGAAATATTAAAATAAGTCGGGTCCTTGACAAAATTCAGTATTTCTTATTACGGGTATAATCCTTTGTAATAAATTCCATTTTCTATGAATATGGTTTTTAGAATTATGTATCTAGATATGTATTTGGTATATTCTTGTCCGTCCGTCGTCAATATGTCTGACATTAACTCAAACACTCTTTAACCAATTTACATAAAACTTTGGGAAATTATTTACATCTATTGACATGAGCTCCCTATAGTTGTTTTTTTTTATATATATAAATTTTAGATTTTAAGTTTCTCAGTAATGGGGGTTTATTCAATAAAAATTTTGGTTTTTTTTTCAGTTTTCTGAGATCCTTTCACAAATTTGCAAAGAATTTTGGTGAATTGTTTACTATATCTATTGACATGAGCTCCCTTTCAATTTTTATAAATTTTAGATTTTACGGTTCCGAGTTTAGGGGTTTTATTAATTAAAAAGGGGAGATTTTCTAGTTTTCGGACATTAACACAAAAACGTTTTCAGCAGTTCTCATGGAACTTTGCTGAATTGTTTATATCTATTGTTGTAAGCGCCCTTTCGATTTTTATAAATTTTATGTTTATTCAGTTAAGGGGCTTATTCATTAAAAAAGATACGGTATTCTCCAGTTTTCGGACAATAACTCAAAAATGTTTTCAGCAGTTCTCATGAAACTTTGACTTATTTTTTATATACATAATATATATTGACTGATTTTTATAAATATCTGATATGGCATTGAGAAGTTATCGAATATTTCAAAAAGATGACGGGCGTATCATGCGCTCATGGCGTAGCTGTTAATTTGTTATAGAATACTTTTTTCAGCATTTATTTTTGTACAGTTATTGAAACTCACACATGCTTGTAATTTAAATAGTGTGTAATAAAATTAAGAATGGAATGGAGGAATATGTCAAAGAGACAAAAATGATATCTAGTAAATATTCAAGGGTAGTTATGGTATCAAAGTAGGCTCAATTGACATAGTTCTTGTGTTTGTTGCTACTTAAAAATGACCTAAAAGAGTTTGAATATAAATATTCACATTCTGACTTTTTTAAATGCCCATTTAATGAGGTGTGTGATTTTGTTCTTGAATAAGACTATAAGGAAAAGTTGTCATGATGATAATGGGTAGAAAAATCAAAAGCACCAATTATAAGCATGCAATTTGCAAGTTAGTACCTCGAACCAATTTTGACACTCCAAAAGTAATTTATATCACTATTTTCAAAGGCCTTATTTGAACAATTTTTTATCAAGTTTTTGATTGTACTGCTTTGAAAAGAGCTGAGTCTATGTAACAGGTTAACTGGTTGTAAGGACCTAACTATAATCCTTAATTGAAGTCCTTGTCAGAAATTCCTGGCCATATGTTTTCCTTTTTGTCATATTAAGAATTGTTCTAATTTGATATGTTCGTACGGGATAATTCTAAATAAATGGAATATATTACAAAGGACAATCATAAGATATACTGGAATTTTTCTGGACCTCACTTCTGTGATGGGTATATGTTAATGGAATCCTTCTCCGGATACGGGACCAACATATTAGTAGTGGTAGACTCTAATGTCCAATGATCTTCAATTTCTACCGAATTTTGGCTGTCAAAAAAAATGCCAACAGTCCAATTTTCAATAACAGTTAACAGCAAATACATTATCACAATAACAGATAACAAAAAAACAAAAAGCCCAATAACATTTAACAAAGAATAAGACAATAACAGCTAACAGCAAATATATTTTCAGAATAACAGATAACAAAGAATTAAAATGCCACATAACAGCATAACAGCTAAACCCCTTGCCCCCTCAAAAATAATATCATCAACTTTTTCCAGCTTAAAATCAAACAGAAAATAAACAAAGTATCATAGTCTAAAAAGCGCACAGATAGGTAAGAGATCGTTTTAAATTACAAATATACGTTTCAAAAATGTTGTACATGTTACAACATGTATAATGCAAAAATACAAGTTATAACATGTACAAAGTTTAAGTACCTCGAACATGTTATAATATGTACAAAATAAAAACTTTAAAATGGTTTTAACTTGTACAAACCTTAATGATAAAATGTGTATCTATTAGTACAACAAATGTCATTAACCTCAATAAAAAGTAAAATCACAAAAAATACTGAACTTAGAGGAAAATCAATTTAGAAAGTCCATAATCACATGAACTTTGAACTTACTCAAAATATGATAAACAAAATGGAATTCAATGTATAGACTATTTCTTTTTTTGAAGCTGGTGAAATATTGTTAAAAAGGTCCATTGAAGGGGAATTCGTACCAGCCTATGATTGTTATGTTGAAGTCAGCGATGGAAAGACCACAACAGGTCCTAGGTCATTGACAGTTCACGTTTTAGGTAAAATATCAGATTGCTAACGATAATTTTCGACATAAATATTTAATATGTGAAAATACGCAATAAGATATGACCATGCAACATCTATTTCATTTTTACTATTTTTTGTGAAGATGACACCACTAACAATTATTGTCTATGCACTGATCTTTGTCTTATTAAAATAAGATACTAAATTTCTTAATTCCATACTTACAATTTATTAATGAAGTTGTTATTCTAAATATAGGTTTCATTGTAGCGTTCTTCGGGTGGGGTTATAGATTTATGTAAATAATAAGGCGATTATTCATTTTAGTAAAATTTCCACATGTCATATCTATGAAAATAATTTATACGAGTATGCTTTATATCAAAGAAAATTTTGAATTCAATATTCACCAGATATCCACGAAAAAGCTTGTTCCATTATTCATTAGAATGATATAATGAACAATTTAATGCATCCTGTAATTTTAGAAAATAGAACTCTCTTTATTATCGAGTTTATCCTTATCATTTTAACGCAAAATGGTAAATTTCCATGTTGCTTTACATCCCTGTATTTCCTTGTTATTAAATGAAACGGAAAGTTCTGCATATGAAAGAGAGAGAGACAAAAACACATTTAAAGCCATTTAATGCGTACATAAATGTGAAATATTTTAGTTCTTTTCAAGCGTCAGCGGCCTCTTTATAGGGTGCCATATCCGACTTCAGAAGATTAGGGGTTCGATACATGAATTTAACTGGATGTTAAGCATTAGCAGTGTCTTTCTATGTATTAAAAGATTACATGCCTACAAGTTTTTTTGTTTTGTTTCAGATATAAATTATGTTCCCGTGATAAGAAACCTGCCTCTTCCTTCACCTTTAGTAGTGTCTGAGAATTCGCCTCTAGCCATGAGTGTATTCCAAGTATCCATACAAGACAACGACGGAGAGGATACTCATACATATACTATGACATCATCACCACCTGATGGCATTTTGTATTTTGATATTGATTCTGCAAGCAAGTATTTGGGGTTTTAGACTTATTAACGAGGTATAAATCTACAAAGCATTTAGCCATTTTTTTTTTTTTTATAAAAATGCAAATAAAAACAAAATGGTATCTTCAATTCGACATTGACAAAAGTCTTAAATGAAGAACTGAAAGACAGCGATGCAGAACATTGGCAAAATTAAGTATCTTTCTATCATTGTTGTCGACAGAAACGGGAGTGGCTAAAGGAGACGTACAGATCCTTCATTATGAGGTCGGCATCGGCGTTGTAGACATCAATTAATTTGGCAAACCTTCATGGCTTTCATTTTATGACACTTGGGCAGTGTGGAATTTTTTAATGATAAAAAGACAGTAATGCGAAATACTTTTGAAATGTTTATATTCACCTTTTTTTACTTCTAAACTATATTTATGCAGTTTAAGGAAATATTGGTTCAGAAATAATAAATTTGTAAAAAAACCTTTTCAAAATTTTACGAAACATGGAAAAATACCTTTTCTAAATCTGAAGAGAACACCTAGAGCAATATTTTTATTATGTTTCCGCTTTTTCATATTTTACTAATAAACGGCATTTGCATTTATACTACGAAGTTACAAGCTAACCAGAGTAATTGCATTAACAATGCTTTGATCTGGTGTTGTGACGAACCTATATTTCATACATATATATATAATTGAATACTAGTCATACTGTCAGTAAGATACAAGCAATAGAAACTCCTAGCCAGTCAACTACTTTCACAGCACGTTTCTTGCAAAGTCTAAAATGTGTAAATTGATATCCTATTTTATGTTATAGCTGGACTTGTGAGTACTTCAACAACAACTATTGTAGATTTTGAGGCCGTATCATCAACAGATTATACGTTAACAATAACTGTCACTGACACGAAAGACTCTGCTACACAGAATCTATCTCTTACCGTTGCCAATGTAAACGAACCTCCAGTGTATACAAAGAAGTCGTATGTACTAAGTGTCAATGAAGGTTCGGTATGTACCATTATTTGATGTAATTATTGTTTTGCTCTTTTTTCTTTAGTCTTTGTTGTAAGTATTTCTCTTATGTAAAAGTTCGTTGAGGACCTAAACTGATAACTTGCCTCTAGGCAAAAAAAAAAAAGTTTTAAACATTTTCTATTTTTATTTTTGCTAATGCTTCCAGTTCTTTAGAACATTTAACTTTGTATTCTTTTATAAATTTATCATGCTCAATAAATTTACGCGTTTGACGTTTGACGTGATATGGAGAATGTGTGGTATGTTTGAAATATGCTTTGTAACATGTTAGTTTACAATATAAAACTATAATGTCCATGAAAATGGAAACATTATCAAGTATCATACATTGTTAATAAATCAGTGATATATAAATGATTAAGGTATCTTGAAAACCCATTTCGAAAGATGGCAAAATACATTTTATTGCATTAATTTTTTCTTAATTAATTCTAAACGAATAAGAGCTAAGTATGCTGTGTAACTATAACAATTTGGTGTAAACGGTAGCAGCGAAATGAAATACAGCTGTAATAAATCGAAATACATCCTCACGGCCAGCACTTCTCCTAAAAATATTAAAAGAAAACAAGTGAAACTGCGAGCTACTGCTCACTGATGATACCCCCGCCGCAAGTGGATAATATTAATAGTGTAAAAATATGCAAGTGTTCGGTAAACAGGAAGTTGTCGAGTGATGAATCTGAAAACGCATCACACGGTATAGCTAACTTATATAAATCCTGAAACCAAATTTCAGAAATCCTTGTATTGTAGTTCCTGAGAAAAATGTGACGAAAATTTTCAACTTGGCTATCATGTGTAAAATCAGACAAGTGTGCGGTAAACAGGAAGTTGTCCAGTGATGACTCTGAAAACGCATCACACGGTATGGCTGACATATATAAATGTTGATACCAAATTACAGAAAGGGTGGATGTGTAGTTCCTGAGAAAAATGTGACGAAAGTTTCATGGGACGGACTGACTGACGGACTGACTGACGGACTGACTGACGGACTGACTGACGGACGGACTGACAGACAGAGGTAAAACAGTATACCCCCCCTTTTTTAAAGCGGGGGTATAATGACAGACAGAGGTAAAACAGTATACCCCCCCTTTTTTAAAGCGGGGGTATAATAATGGTAAAGATAGTGGCTTTCATAATTTTGAATGAAATAAAATGAATACATTCATTATTTATCTCAGCTTGCTTTGCCTTTTATGGTGTAGACCATTCAGTGATAACATCAAAATAATCATTTCTTTTACATATCCCATTTATAAGTTTATAAAATACAATTAATAAATGGATAGTTGTTGTCCGAAGGTTATGACTATTATGGTTCTTTTTCACAACTTAAACTTTTGTTTACATTGAGTAGATTGACAAACTATTAAACATTTTTTTAAAACTATTAAACTTGCATCGTATGAAAGTGTTGTATTTCAAACGACTGTTTGTCAACTCTTTTTACGTGGTTTGATTAATTAATTAACCTATCTTCCCCAATTCCCAGGCTACTTAGTAGTTTACATTTTTTTGTTCTTAATAGTTATCAAAGGTACCAGGATTATAATTCAGTACGTCAGACGCTCGTTTCGTCTACATAAGACTCATCAGTGACGCTCTTATCGAAATATTAAGTTCTCGACTTGGAGTTGTACCAGAAGCATGTGTATGTGACCTGCATTGCTATGTAACACTTAGATTGGCCAGTGAAGCCAGCCATGATATTAAGATAATTTTCCCCGAAAAAACATACACATGGAGATTATTGTTGAAACAAACTAACGTTATAACAACCTCAGTCATTTGGCAATCGACTGAAGACGACACCAGCTGTCCAACCAAAACCAGGGTATTGCATTGTTTACTTATAAGGATTTCAAAAAACACTTCGGTATTGATCGAACCTGAATGATTTTATTCGTGAAAACAAATCTATGGTATTATGTATATTTAGTGACTGGGTATGAGTGGAATAGTAAGTTTATTGTCCCCGATGTGCATCTATTACCCTGGGGCGTAGCTGAGGGCAATATTTGTATCCGAGGGGACAATAACCTTACTAATTCACGAATATCCAGTCAGAAAGTGTTTCATTATATCGAAAACAAACAATGGTGGGGATAAATCAACTATCGTGATATAAAAAGCAGAAATCTAGCCATTCTGTTTAACAATTACTCCGTATATTCTAAAATACTTAGGCTTCAGCATGCACTGACGTCAACCCTAGATACAATAGGTAAAACGCGACGTCGTGGTATTTTTAAATTCCTCCAATCCCGTAGCTGCTTTTGAAATTCTGCGAAAGATAATAACGTTTGCGGTCAAATAGTTTCATTGATGTCCAAGGGTTAAACACTTGCAATTTGACAAATAGTGAAACTATTGTGTTCTTATCTCATATAGAAAATGTTACCAGAGGTTATTTAATGATATTTTATAGATTTCAGCAGCATTTAACAATTCTCTATTTGTAAATAGCAATGCTCATGTATATTGCTTCCTATCTTCTTTTTATTTTTAAAGGCAGGTATTATACTTCCTGATCCTGGATATTTGTATACAGACGAGGATACAGGCGACACACACAAGTTTTCAATGACTTGTGGATCAAACGTTGGCTATTTTTCTATTTCTTCCACCACAGGACTTATAACCCTCGCTACAGATGTCGATGTTGATGAAGCCGGCTCTGCTGCTTCTTATACCTGCACCGTGATAGTATCAGATAGTGTCCTAACTGATAGCGCCACTTTAACAATCAATGTAAACAATATAAACGACAACACTCCAGTATTCTCCAATAATTTATTCACTTACTATTTGGACATCAGTTATCCTTTAAACACTGTTTTTGGTTCTGCTGTCGCCACTGATGCCGATGCTGGAACGTTTGGTATGTATATGAATAAACAAAAAACAGGTTGTATTGACGAGTTTGGTAGGATTATTCTACGAAAATGCATTGAAACTAATTCTTATATGACGTGATTCTCTCGCTTTGTAGACAAACCCATGCTTTAAATCCAATAAAATTTGTTTGCACATGCGTATATTGACTTCTTCAGAATAATGAATTTAATCAAATTATCATGCACTTAATATATTTCCTTAACTTTAAAACACTTTCAAACTCTTAAATGGCGCACATGATGTGACTAATTCATTTATTATGAATGTAATGTGTTGCATTCCAAAATTGACATATTTGACCTAGATATGACAACCAACCGTTCATGCTGGCTGTTCAAACTCCTCCCTATAAAAAATCACTATCGCTCGGGCAAAAATAATCACGAATATAATGCCTACCCATATTAAAACTTCAATAAAGTGTAGCTTGCATCAATTATTTCTTAAATAATCCTAACACTATTAATTTTGTCCATCCCTATATCGCATTCCTGGATTTACCTGCATCAGGAATGCTCAAACCCAAACCCTTGAAAGTTGCAAGGTATAAGGTCACTATTTTTGACTCAAAAGAAAATTAAATGAGAAAATAATATACGAAAAGATAATTATTTCAAGTAGTTGAAAGAAATGAAATAAAACTGAGACAAAGACAAATCTTTATTATTGTTTTATTACATAACAGAGCGTATTTATATGTGTAAATTATACAGTAATTTTCTTTATTTTCTAATTTAGGAACATTTGCTTATAGTATTGACCAGACTTCTTTAGGAATAGAAACATTTGGGATACAGACAAATGGGGACCTATACTTAAAAAATTCCTTAACTAGTTATGGATATGGTGCAAGTCTGAGCTTTACCATACAGGCAACTGATACCGGAAGTCTTCAAGGAACGGCCACGGTTTTTGTTGTAATACCACAAACAACAACTACATCGACAACAACAACGAATCGGTATATCACGTTCTGGGAATATCCTGCAAATCCAGCTTGGGTTGTTATTCTCAGTGTTCTTGGGGTTTTCATTTTGTGTCTACCATGTTTTATGGTCTGGAAAAACAAGGGATCTTGTACATATAAAGGAAGGTAAGTCTCTTTCGTTTTCAAAGAATGTGCAGAACTTAACGTTTTGATAAATATTGAATAAATGCGGTTGATTTGAATTCTTTCATTCTTTTGTTTTTAATATACTTATTGTTTAGTTATAACCATTTGATACCAAACAAGAAATCTATTAAAATCATTCAATATACAAATCAGAAGATGTGGTATGATTGTCAATGACACAACTGTTCACTGGAGATCATATGACGCATAAGGAAAACTCTTCACTGGAGAACTAATGACGCAGAACGTTAGCACTTATAGGTACTTAAATTCATTACAGAAAATACGGAGTAGGCATAAATTAGCAGTCACAATAACTAATTTGTTGTTGATTTTTTTCTTTTTTGTAGAACTGATGATTACAAGGAGAGAATACGAGAACCAAGCGAAGGTAATTATATATCTAGTAAGACTTACTTATATTTTATCACATATGTGTTTCTTTAATTAAGAAATACAAACTTCACGAAAGTGCAAGAACTTGTTCGTTTTTCAAATATACATTTGATCTTTTTATTATTTTTTTCTTCAATTATTCTTCTAGGAAAAACCATATAATAATAAACAAGTGTTCAATTTTGATAATTTATGAGAGAAAATGTAATCTTAATGGAATACGATTTAAGAAAAAAGAAAGTGAATGAACAGAACATTTTGTAAACGTTAGTGCACCCGAAGGTCTTTTCGTGATTTTCCTTAATCAGGTATGGTTATAAACAAAACATATGAAAATTGAGGATGTAATCCTACGTGTGGGGGATATATAACCAAAGAAACGAAGACAGAAGTACCAATACAATAGGACTTTTTGAAGGATTTGGAAACTTATTTATTCAAATAATTTCTGAACTCATCAAGGGAAGCATTTAAGCACTATATAGTATAAATCAGGGGATGGTGAATGAAACTGAAAAAGGAAATGGGGGATATGTATCAACAAAGCAGGAAAATCCCACACCTTGAGTCGGGCCTAATCTAGCCCCTAAATAATGTGTACTAATTCAGTGAAAATGGACGTCATACATATAAATGAACTAAAATTGAAAAAAAAATACGCGATTTAAAAAACCAACCATACAAGATTAACAAAGGCCAGAGCCTCCTATCTTGTGACAGGCGAAAAAAATGCTGCATAATTAAACAAGTTTTGCGAGATCTCGACCCTCCACCTACTAGTATACCTCTAGCCAATGTACAATAAAGTAACACAATGCAATACGCACAGTAAAACTCAGTTTAAAAGAAGTCAGAGTCCGTCCGAAGCACTGGCTACTGGGCTGATAATAAGCTTAGGTACAAACAGTCAACCATCTGCGTCGTTCACCTATTGGTAAACATTAAATTGTTACTTGAGATCATCTGCAATAATAGACGTGAGTAAAAAGTAAAATCACACAAATATTGAACAATGGGGAAAATTCAAAACGGAAAGTCCGTAATCAAATGGCAAAACCAAAAGCTCAAACACTTCGAATTGTGATTTTACTTTTTACTTGTATGCGTTGGATACTATCCTCCTTTCAAATGAATACAAACAGTGTAAACAGAGACACCTTGTCATTATCATCATCTCAATTTAAAATACCACATTATCATAAAGTGTCACATTTCAATAAGCTGATACCTTATCATAAACAGCATAAAAAAATATCGACGTTGTATAATACAATTTTTATTTTACAATTTTGAAATAAATTGTAATATTAACTTTCAGTGTATGAAAATAAAGAGGACATGACGAAACAGAGAAAGTTTAATCTAAGATGGAAGCCATGGATGTGGTTTGAGCGAAGTTAAATTAACCAAAATAACAATTGAATGATTGTTTAGTGATTCCAATATTCGGTTTCAGATTCTTTTTGTGATTACATAGGAAACCGAGTAGTAATTTGTGTTAATGTTATACTATGTAGCCATTTACTCACATATTCCACTTTCAGTCTGGTTTTTATTCTCATAACTTTTTTCGTATTTTTTCCGTTTGAATTTAATGTTTTACAGAATGTTATTTATAATGCTTGACAATATAATAGTGTCTTTAAAGTGATATTGTTTTGGGGGTATATACCAATGCTAAGAGATACTAAGACAATGTTTACTTACAACGATGCTGTTTATATCTTTTTATCATATCAGACCATTTCCCTTGTTTTCGTTATTTTCTATATCAGTGATTCTACCATGACGCAAGGCCAATTTTGGCTAATAGACTTTTCTATTCTTCATTTCTATTTTAGTTTTAGCGTCATAATTTCTTGCTGCCTGTTTTTTTTTTTTTTTTTTTTTGTTTGCACATATATTGTTTTCGTTTGTTTTATTTGTTCTTTTTTTATTTGCTTGTTTTTTAACAAATCAATAATTTTGTTCTTTGTGAAAAACACAACATTGTAAAACGCAAATATGATATAGAAAATGCAATCTTAAAGATAATAGTTGCTTTATTTTATTGTTAGTTGTTTGTTCAGTAGTGTATGTCATTAACTTTTAAGGACAAAAATGTTGATTTGAAAAAAATATGTATCATCTTTTGAGGTCACCTGGCCCCAAGGGCCAAGTGCGCTTTTTTCATCACTTGGCGTGCGTCGTCCGTCGTCGTCCGTCGTCGTTAACCTTTACAAAAATCTTCTCCTCTGAAACTACTGGGCCAAATTTAACCATACTTGGCCTAAATCATCATTGGGGTATCTAGTTAATAAAAATGTGTTCGGTTGCCCAGCCAACTAACCAAGATGGCCGCCATGGCTAAAAATAGAACTGGAGGTAAAATGTATATTTTGGCTTATATCTCTGAAACCTAAGCATTTAGAGCAAATCTGATATGCGTAAATTTGTTTCTCAGGTTACAATGTATGATCTATCTGCCCTGAAATTTTTAGATGAATCAAACAACCTATTGTTGGGTTGCTGTCCCTGAATTGGTAATTTTTACGGAAATTTTGCCGTTTTTGGTTATTATCTTGAATGTTATTAAAGATAGAGATAAACTGTATACAGCAATTATGTAGAGCAAAATAAGATCTACAAAAAAGTAAACATGACCAAAATGGTCAGTTGATCCCTTAACGAGTTATTGCCCTTTAAAGTCAATTTTTGTCAATTATACGTAAATTTTTGTTTTTTTTTACAAAAATCTTCTCCTCTGAAACTACTGGGCCAAATTTAACCATACTTGGCTACAATCATTATTGGGGTATCTAGTTTAAAAAATGTGTCCGATGACCTGGCCAACCAACCAAGGTGGTCGCCATGGCTAAAAATAGAACAAAGGGGTAGAATGTAGATTTTGGCTTATATCTCTGAAACCAAAGCATTTAGAGCAAATCTGACGTGTGTAAAATTGTTTATCAGGTCAACATCTATGTACCGTGAAACTTTAAGATGAATCGGACAACCCGTTGTTGGGTTGCTGCCTCTGAATTTGTAATTTTAAGGAAATTTTGCCTTTTTTGGCTTTTATCTTGAATATTAGTATAGATAGAGATAGACTGTAAACAGCAATAATGTTCAGCAAAGTCAGATCTACAAAAAAGTCGAATGACCAAAATGGTCAATTGACCCCTTAAGGAGTTATTGCCCTTTATAGTAAATTTTCGTAAATTTTTGTAATCTTTTACTAAAATCTTCTCTTGGAAACTACAGAGACAAAGGAGTAGGTCCAGTAAGACCCCTTTTTGGCCCCAAAATATAGCAGTTTTACAAAATTGTTAAAATGTAAACCTTTAGTTATTTATTGAACAGTAGAATGCTTCTGCTACATAAATATGGGCTGTTTTTGACAATACAATGCACATATATCGGGGTACTAGCACCATCAAGTCATGCTAAATTACTGAAATCTTCATAATTCTAGCATTTTAGTTAAATTTTAGACGGTTTCCGTGTAAAACGAAAGTGGCCGCATTCGTGTTCACCCTTAATATTGAAATGTGAGTTGTATTTGATGATAATATATAACATATGTAAAAGTTGAAGATGAACACGGATGCGGCCAGTTTCATTTTTGACAAAAACCATATGAAAAGTGACATGTTTCGGCATATTTGGTAGATTTTTCATATTTGAGCTTGATTCGGAACGTTTTAATGACTAAATTAATTAAAGTCTGTCACATAAACTAATTGAATTAAATGACATAAACTAATTGAATTAAATGAAATAGACCCTTAAGTGTTTAAAAAGTGGTCAAAATCATTCGTCAGATGAACATCAATTTTGAGGCCAAAATCGGTCCTTACCGGACCTACTCCTTTAACAAAACTTGTCCACAATCATCATTAGGGTATCAAGTTTAAAAATGGGTCTGATGACCCCACTTGCAATCCAAGATCACTGACATGGCTTAAAATTGTACATACGGTAAAATGCAGTTTTTGGCTAAAATCTCAGAAACCAAAGCATTTAGAGCAAATCTGACAGGAAAAATTTGTTTGTTAGGTCAAGGTCTATCAGCCGTGAAATTTTCAAACCAATCAGGCAACCTGTTGTTGAGTTGCTGGCCCTGAATTGGTAATTCTAAGACAAATGTTGCAGCTTTTGCTTATTATCTTGAATATGATAATAGATATAGATAAACTGTAAACAGCAATAATGTACAGCAAAGTAAAACCTACAAATAAGTCAACATAATCAAATGGTTAATTGACCTCTTGAGGAGTTATTGCCCTTTATAGTCAATTTTAAACAATTTTCATAAATTTGGTAAATTTTTACAAAAGATTCAAACTTCTTGGATAGATTCATAGGTTCATTAGATAGAGATCATTGTAAGCAGCAAGATTGTTCAGTAAGGTAAGATCTACAAACACATCACCATCACCAAAACACAATTTTGTCATGAATCCATCTGTGTCCTTTGTTTATGATATGTACATAGACTAAGGTGAGCGACACAGGCTCTTTGGAGCCTCTAGTTTTTTGTATCTGCAGAGTTTCATGGTTATTTAGGAAATAATAGTTTCCTCGTCTGTCAGTAGAAGATTTCTTCATTGAAAAGATGCACTTCTTTTAAATCGCTTGTTAGTTCTTCTGCTGTTGGACAAGCAGACTCCAGGAATACTCTCCAATGATTTGATGCTTGAACACATATATATCAATAAAAATGTTAACATTGATTTTTCGTGTCGTCAATTATACCATACTATTTTAATATCGCTGGGTCAGTAATGCTAATGGATGACAATCAGCGTGGTACCATTCGACTTATATCCTGTATTTGGTATTTGCATGCATTATACTATAACTTGTGTGAACACTTTCAGTTCAACAAATTTTTCAAATGAACTATTAAAACATTGAGTAAGCGGTCAATGACATATGAACGATTTTAGATGTTTCTGTAGACTTTGTGAACCAGATCTTGGCTTTTTCCTACATAGTTAATGTTATATTGGTCACACCTGATGTCACACTGAAATAGGTATTTAAAACGCTTAGATTGTCTAAGTGTAAAGTTCTCCGAAAAGGTAAAACAGTTCCTGTTCTTCTAGTAGCATTATACTTAAAGATAGTTATCACCTGTTACCTTGAGTGCAAATACATATAAGATGTGTTATGAGTGCCAATGAAAACAGACAAATCTATGATCGAGCTGGATAGTTGGTCAACACTAAATTTTATGATATTTTCAAATATTGAGATACCAGATCGATCTAAATATTTCCTTATATGATGAAATTATGTCACTATCAGATCATGATGAACCCTACCGGACAGACATATACAAAAAATATTCTAAAAGACAAAAAGAAAAAGCACCTTGCGAAATTCTTTAATTTTACTTTCCGATATATTGATGATGTTCTATCATTGAATAACCCATATTTCAGCCAATACTTACATCTCATATATCCCAGTGAACTTGAAATGAAGGATACTACTGCTACTAGAAGGACTGCTTCATACCTTGAACTTTTCCTCAATATTGACACAGATGGACGACTTCACACGAAAATCTATGATAAACGGGACGATTTCAACATCCCAATTATCAATTTCCCATTTCGCAGCAGTAACATACCCTCTGTCCCTTCGTATGGTGTTTACATATCTCAATTGATACGTTATTCTCGTGCTTGTTCACACTATACGGACTTCATATACAGGAGTGTGCTCCTTACGCAAAAACTGCTCCAACAAAGTTATGAGGAGGACAGATTAAAATTGACACTCCGTAAATTTTATGGACACCATCACGAATTGGTTGATCCAAACGATGTTTCTTTGACCAAACTAGCGAAGGACATTTTTACCACATGGTAGATTGTGGTTGGTCATTACGTCGTCTAATTTTTTAATTACCGAAAGTGACTTACTCTCGATTGTGACTGTTTTGCTGAGTGTGAATTCGCATTACTATAAGACGTGTTACGGTACTTTTTTTTTATCCCAAATTCATGTATTTAGTTTGATATTATATTTGTAATTCTTATCGGATTTTGTCAGATGTGTTGACTTCTTTTTTATTATATTCATGTGTTATGGTAAAGAAAATTAATCATCGCCTTCATTTATTAGATTTGATTTGGTTCAACGTAGTTTGTACGATGTTTTACGTTTACAGTTAGATTCAAACCAAACCGGACATAGCTATATAATATAGTTAATTGCTACCTCAGTTTGCTATTATTAAGTATTGCAATGTTCATTGTTATTAAATGTAATATCAGTATTTAGTTCAAATATAATTTTAAATCAATCCTAATTCTATCTTATTTTTTAGAAATAGTTTAAGTCATTCAAATGTGACGTCTATTTTTGAGTGCTGTTTTAGAATTTCAAATGTGACGTCATTTTGTGTGCCTTTTCACCACTTTGTATGTGACGTCACTTTTTATCACTTTTTGCGTTGAGGCCTTGACTAGGTCGGGTACGTCTATTTTTTTTTTGTTGATTTATGTAATGTATCCGGGTTTTGTTTTCTGTAATTAGTTAATCATGTATCTCGTTTATATTCATTTGATAAAATTTACTGTTTGCAATAGCATAAATTGTTCTAAATAATAAGGATGTTCTAATCCCAAACAGAAAACCCTAGCCGAATTTGGCACAACCTTTTTGAACTTTTGATCTTCAGTGCTGTACAACTTTGTACTTGTTTTGACTTTCGAACTTTTATATCTGGGCGTCTCTGGTAAGTCTTGTGTGGACGAGGCGCGCTTCTTGAGTATTGAATTTTAAACCTTGTGCATTTTGTTAGCTATTATTCATGTGTGTCTTTGTCTAATATGTTCTCCTATTTATTTGTATTAGTCCTGTAATGTTATGTTGTCATTTTAATGTTATATTTAACATTGCCATTAAATCGGGAGGTTTGGCATGCCACAAAACTAGTTTCAACCCACCATTTTTTTTCTTTAAAAAATGTCCCGTACCATGTCAGGAATATGGCCATTGTTATATTATAGTTCGTTTCTGTGTGTGTAACATTTTAACGTTGTGTTTCCGTTGTGTCGTTTGTTTTCTCTCATATTTGAGTGTGAATTCACATTACTATAAGACGTGTCACGGTACTTTTTCTATCCCAAATTCATGTATTCCGTTTCTGTGTGTGTTACATTTTAATGTTGTGTCGTTGTTCTCCTCTTATATTGCATGCCTTTCTCTCAGTTTTAGTTTGTTACCCCGATTTTGTTTTTTGTCCATCGATTTACGAGTTTTGAACTACTGTTGCCTTTAATTATATACACCTTATAATCATGCCATACCCATGTATACATGATATTGCATATGGTATCCGAGAAACAGATCTAATAACAAAAAATGAACATTGACGGATGAGCCGTGAAATCGAGGTCAATATCAGATGAACAATGCCCAACAACATGGTCTACGCTAATATTAATATTTAAACGAAACAAATAAGTATGGTTGACAACAACATTGAACACCAACTGATGTAAATGTTCGTTTCATGGGTCGGGCACAAACAAGATGTGGCGAAGAAATCATGTCTGTGAGCGCAAAACAACCCCTGTTTTTTTCATCAATTTGTTGTACTTACTACTTACAAGATGAATGTTATGTCTTTATCGAACTCCCCCTCTCCCTTCTCGGTAAATCAGAAAAGAAGTTGTCATACGTTGTACTTGTTAAAATGTAATATTACATATACAGTAGACATATAGATGCAAAAATTGAAAATCCAGCAATCAAGATTTTATTTAAAAATCTGTAGGTACGAATTAAAATCTCGTCATACTCTATCACAAACTCAGAAATATTATGTACATTATTCATTGATTGACTGTTTGGTAAGTGTTTAACGCCACTTTTCGCACTTTCAGGGTCGGTCACTTCTTATTGGTGGAGGAAGCCGGATTGCTTGGACATTACTGACTTTCAGTAGGAAATGTAACACTATCATTATGATTGCTGAAAATTAGAATAAACCTACGATATGAATGGTATGTCAGTACGTGGGGAAATAATCAGGAACATAATGAGGGAGCCTTAAGATATTTCAATAGATAATAGGGTCTAATGTAGGTTTACCACACCTTCCTATATTTATTAACGTCTCGTTTTATATCTATTTGGTATGATATAAACACTAACAACAAAGTTGGTTTCTGATTATGGTAAAAAATATATATATACTATAACACACCCGTGATATCGCGGGTCCGTGATTGAATTAAAGTTTATAACTATGCGTAAGCCTTATTTTAGTATTGGTATTGTCATCTGATAAAGTCATGCCGATTATAAGATGCACAGTTTTATCTGCTTTCAAAATCTTTCTGTTTGAACCCGTCGACCTGGACCTTATTGATTATTGGTAATATTAATTATTGGAAAACATAGGGTCCTGGAATGGAGTATTTTTTAATCAACAGCATTGTCTATCTATATTAGTTATAAATAAAATTGAATTCTTTTATTCGCTGTTTTACGTCAAGCCCGCTAACCAGTTGAAAGCTGTACCTATACGCCTTATTCTAAGTCCAGATTTTTAGTATTCGTATTGTTATCTTAGAATGTCTTAATGATTAAAATACTACAATAGGGAACAATTTAACAATGATTGAATTTAGTAGTGTAAACCTTGTGATTGTGACCCGTGTATAT
This sequence comes from Mytilus galloprovincialis, assembly GCF_965363235.1. Taxonomy (NCBI): domain Eukaryota; kingdom Metazoa; phylum Mollusca; class Bivalvia; order Mytilida; family Mytilidae; genus Mytilus; species Mytilus galloprovincialis. The sequence goes on from NC_134851.1 coordinate 52,712,836, forward strand.
AGCAAAATCCTAAATACACCGTTTGGTGGTGCGCCTGTCAGATGTGGAACGTACAGATAAGGTAATAGGTAACAGTTGAATATACTATTGGTATCGGTATCGGATTCGACCCGGAACTTGTTACTTATTGACAATATTAATTATGTGGAAAACAAGAGTCTGGAGTGGTGTAATTTTTAATCTATACCGTTGTCCTCTATTAGCTATATATAAAGTTGAATTTTTTGATTTTTCGTTTTTAACCGATGACGGCTGACAAATTGGACCTCGTTATTTTAGTATTTTAGATGTGTTCAACTCAGTTATTTTGTTGTTGTAGTTACTTTTGTTTATGTCACAGGTATAATTTTACTTATATGACAATAAAGAATTTTATAAAATAATGCTTCCCTTGTGCACATATCTTCTATATTTTTCTACAATGTACGAATTTATTTAGTGCATACCTATGCAAAAAATCTGTTATGTTAGTCCATTCGCCAGTTAAATCATCTGATATGTTAGTGCATACCTGTGGAGAAAAAGCTTAAAAACTTCTGTTTCCAACCACTTCTAAAATCCAGTACAAAACATTTCGGGTAAAAAAAATGATAAATAGAACAAAAACGTAGTAAACAACTACCCGTCAAAACCCTAAGGACAGGGCTTTAAGCCGGCATTAACATTGAAGAGCATTTTAGATTGCTTTTTATGTAGGCATCATATATTGATTGTTGAAGACTGTATGATGGCCGTTAGATTTATGTGCATATGTGTCTTTGGATTGTTTTCACATATACTTATACCTTACTACTTAAACCGGGGCAAATTATAATCTCTGCATGTTACATACTAGTGTACATAGGCGGACAGTTTAAATCATTATCATATTGGAATAAAAAATGCATTATTGTGAATTACAGTACTGTTTGAAATTACATAGATTAGACATTTATATATTGGGCACTTGGACGCAAATTATAAAATGTCAAACCATTCACATCATCGTAATGTCAAGTGTAACGACAAAAAATTATTACAAATAGACTCATTATTTCCTACAGCAGTCGTTTACTGAATTTGAAAAGTCATTCAATTGTCAATTATATTAGATGAAAGAAATTAAAACTTATCCCACAAATAAAAGGAATCAAAGTAAATCGTACAATCCTCGTTCATCGGTGTTAAATTAACCTGTAAACTTTTATTAAACTAAAAATAAATATAGAATAAAAGACTTGAAACAGCTATGTAGTGGAACTCAAAGATCTGATTACCTAAATCATTGTTTGAAAGTCTTTAAAAAGTTATTTTACCTTACATCCATTTTCAACATTTTTTCTTTCTTTTTTGCTCAAATTTCGTTATTTAAAAAAAATAGGTTGAAAACACAATTGTCAATTATATAGCACATAACCATGTAAAAAAGTTGTCAGTTGGTGTAATTATCAAACGACTCGTTGAAGAGATGTTCCCCTGTAATGCCTTTCTGTATTGCTTTTTTGGAGTTTTTAATTAGCTTTTTGATTGGAATCCTAAATCGCAGAATTAGTCAGAGCATCAATATCTACCAAATTTATTATTGTTTAATTACTCATTGGATAGTAACAAGTGCTATTATCAAAGAGGGACGAAAGTTACCTAAGGGACAACCAAACTCATAAATCGAAAATGAACTGACAACGCCATGGCTAAAAATGAAAAAGACAAACAGACAAACAATAGTACACACGACACAACATAGAAAACTAAAGAATAAGCAATACAAACCCCACCAAAAACTAGATGTGATCTCCGGTGCTCCGGAAGGGTAAGTTCTATTATCCAAACAGCGCGATTCGTACTTCTTATCCCTGTAGTCTTATTTTATTCATATATTGATATTAAGAATATTTCCTATATATTGTGTTACTATGCAAGTTACAACTACTAGTCTAAGATACGTTCTTAGTCCAGTTGACTTACTGTCAAAATGTATGGTATCATAGTCGATGTTGAACAGTTGAAACTATTAAAAAACACATTCTTTATTTACATCATGAGAATTACGGTTAGTTTTCAATTTAAATATATTTTGTTTCTGTATAAAGATGATATTTAAACTGTATTTTAAAATTGTTAAATATATAAGACTGGTTGTGAAATGTGTAGATTTTGGATCTGTTCGTGGGAAAAGACGTCTTAGCTATAATTTTGTGTTATATGTAAACCTGATTCTGACCTGTAGTTGTGATTGAAATGCTAATCTTAATATTATTCTGTATGTATTTAGCACCACGACACAAGATAATAGAAAAACATATCATTACGTGTTTAGCACCCTAATACACGATCTTATAAATTTCAGTATATATAACTACCATATAAGAGAATCCAAAGCACAGATAGTAAAAACGCTGAGGAAAAAAACGACTAAAAGCCGTCATGGTAAGTATTTTTTAAATAATAGACCATTTTTTTTTTCTCTCATTTAGTTTAAAGGAAAGTTTTTTAAACAGTCAACGGGTAAAATAGAAGAATTGTTCGTTTAAGGTAGCACAATACAAAGATTTCATAACTCCAACTCCCAAGTTTTAAAATGCTGTAACTTTCTTAATAATGCTTGAAAAAATTTATAAAAGTGGTAGTTTTAGATAGCTAACAGATTACTCTTTCAAATTAATGCAATGTTAGTATTATGCAACAATTATGTTACCAATTATAATGTTAACTGTGTCTAAAATATTTTTCACCAAATTTCCACTTTCAAATGAAATTAGTTTCTGCATAGATATTCCTAGATGGTTGATTTTATTAAATGTTGTTCATAGGCCATTATCTACAAAAGGGTGTCTCATATTTCAGATAGAATGTATAAAACAAATTTTACACCTAATTAAACATTATCTTAATTCTTTTGGTTAGGATGTTTACACTAATTACAGATTTATGAGAGAATGGAATCCCATAGGGACAATTTGAGACACCCTTTTGAAGCCCATGATGTGTTGATTAAGATTTCGTTAAAATTTTCTGTATAGTTAAAGAGATGATAGAGCTACATTCATTCAAGTGAAGTGACCGAGATTTTGTCACTAATTACATAATAATTGATTACATAATGATTGCATAATAAAAATATTGCATTCATATAAAAGATTAATCTTTTCTCCATCTATATATACCTCTTTTATTATTTTTTATGCATTCATAAGAAAGTTACAGCATTTTAAAGGTTAGTGATTGGAAGTAAAAAAATCTTTGTATTGTGCTACCTTAATGTAACAGTAAAGAACTTTATTTTATTCAATGGCAGTGAAAATATTTAAAACGGGGAATAATCCTAGACAGGAACCTGTGATTTAATTATTGTAGTTTGTTGCTGTGTATAGTTATCAAAGGTACCAGACTAATAATTTGATACGCCTGACGAGCGTTTCATCTACATGAGACTCATCAGTGACGCTCAGATCAAAATAGTTAGAAAGCCTAATAAGTATAAAGTTGAAGAGCATTGAGGACCCCAAATACTTAAAAGTTGTGCCAAATACGGCTAAGGTCATATGAATAAGAAAATCCTTAATTTTTTCCGTAGTTTGTTTTACATTTGTCATTGTTGGGGCCTGTAATTCATTTGTTGAAAAATCAAGGCAAATTCATATATCTAAATCTTTCTAATGGCGTACAAGGGCAGTAAGTAAGTAAATCTTTCTAAGTATTTTGTCATCAGTAAAATCTGTTTAAGTTAAAGAGTTCAACCAAAAGAAAGAAATACCCGTACCATTCTGTCAGACGATATCAGATATCTTACGCTATTTGGCTGTTTAATGTCGATGGTGACTCATTCATATTGTCGAAACATGCATATACTTCAGTGTTTCAGTGCGTCTTTGAGAGAAAATTCTTCCTTAAGTGACATAGATGTTACAATAACCATATTCATTTTCACAATATATAGGAATTTTCATTGTGAAGTTTAGACATCGAGTCGAGTGTAGAGTGAGTTAAGGCGAAGTGTACGTAATTGCACGCCTCTAGCGGAATACGGGATTAAAAACGTTCGTCGTTAGTTACGCAAGTTATCTCCCTTACTCCAAGAAAGGACACACGAAAGAGAAACTACTTTCTGCGGTCTATAATGAATCCAACAAGCACGCCTGTGCTGTCTTAAACCTCATAGAAATTATCTAAATAACTCCAATTAGAAATCACAGCATTCTGTACATTGTTCTGTGTGCAGCCTGACTTAATAACACTGTGTTTTGTTTTTGTTTTAGACGCGTAGAAGGCATTTTGTGTTTATGATATCAACAGAAAGAAAAAACGCCTCACAACAAAATTATAAACAAATAAACAAATAAACATGTAACAATTTTTCTTCTATTGATATCAAATTAATTAAAATGAAACCTGAATTGACCCAACAATATCGTTTTAAAAAGCCGTAGTCTTGAACGAAAAACACAGTACTCAACGTAAAGTTTTATAATAGGTTACAAACAATGATCAATAATTAATGAAAGACGTGTGAATTTAATTGTTTAATTAAAAGACGTTGAAATGTTCGTATTTTGGGCAATTGAAAATTTAAGGACATGATTTATATTCATATAAGAAATCAGACGATACCAAGAGAATAATTTGACCACTAGTGCAAAACTTACCAGTCGGAAGAACAAAGACGGAAAACAAACAAAAAATAAACAAATTATGCCCCAAAAATTACTCAGTCACTTAAAAATTGACTCACTCTAACATTTATCTTAAAATAAGTAAAAATTATGTCATTCAACTCCCAGTTTTCAACTTTTTCTACATGTGCAGAAAATAAACAGGTGTCTTCTATTCCGTCCGCAATTTATGGGAAAATTAAATCTAAATTTAGAACCATATTGAAATTGAAAGTACACATGTAAGATAAAATATAACATGTCATTTTTTCTTTCACAAATTCCAATTTCGAAGAGATATATAGCAATTCAAGATTATGAATGAATAGAATATAGAATTACGGGGGGAGGGGAAGGATTAGGACCTTTATCGGAACTCCGGGATCGGGTGTTTTTAAGCTCGGGATTTCGGGATTGACCCTTTCGGGATACGGGAATTCTATTTTCGAATTTCGGGTAGTCGGGATTTAATTTTTTTTAAATTCGGGACCTAGGATTTCGTGTTTTTAAGCCCGGGATTTCGGGATCTGGATCCCTCCTTCCTCTATTATGGTTAAAGAAAAGAGGTCAGGGAAGTTTTGTGATACTTGTAACTGCAAATTAATATTTAGTGGAATGAGAGGTGAAATGTTCTCAGACTATTACATTTCAATTTTTTTTTTAAATTTAACCAAAGTTTACTGCAAGGGGTGTTTACGACCTCGATGATTATCCATGAGGATCTCGCACTCGGTCAGCTCCAGGTTTTCACCTAGTTCATGATCATACAAATATTGAGAAGCCTGTGGTTTACTAGTCTTATAATATGAGACTTTGGAGTTCATATAATTTACATTCAACGTTTTTTATCGAATATTTCAAGGCTTTTTGACTATCAATGTTGACCTCCCCCTTCCAATTGATTGGATAAAATGAATGGATTGCCGCCCCTATTTCAAACTGAAGTCCTATAAACTGACTGGTATTCGAATTTGTTAAAAGAAATAATTGGTATCTCTATTGATTCAATACCGTAATGCCGAAATACAATCATTTGTTTCCGCGAATTCCGTACAGCTAGAAATATATTCCCGAGTTTCAATTTGAGTAACTCGAATAATTCAAGCCCTTCCCATGTCCGATTTTCTCCCACAAGAGCAATGTAGCAGTCGTACATCAGCTGAATATTACGACTGAATTATTCGGGTTACAATTTGTGTAAATCCCGAATGCACATAAAAGTAAAGGTCCAGCCCGACTTTCGGAAAAGGACTGTTCCAGAAATAAAAATCATACAAAAATGTTTCATGCAAATATTCGTCTTCAGACGTGTAAAGTTATACAACGGTTACTAGCCGGTCTGGATTGTGATACAAAGAAGCGCATGCAATGCATAAAATATATAATGTCGTGGATCAGGGATGTGTTGAATTATAGAGATGCTTATGCGGCATAAAGATAAGATTAATTTACCCAAATGTACTAAGAATTACCACACAACTTAAATTTTCTTAAATATTGATTTGTTATCCTGTGCTAGACTGATGGCTGATATTCTGAGAAGAGACCTTGATGAAATGAAGTTTTATGGGAACAAAGATTTTGAAAACACGTCGCAGTGTTTAGATTTTAACAAAAAATAAGGCATCAAGATCGAAAATAGTTCTAGTTCATAAAGAAGAAAATGTCAACCGTTCTCTAGTTGGCGATCTCCGCACGCACCCGAATATAATAGACAAATACAATACAATAGTACACAAAACGTAACATAAAGAACTAAAGACCGAGCAACACGAGCTCCAACAAAACGGTATATATTTCATACAAGTATAGGACTATATGATGCGTCGTAACTGTTGCGGCGACGTCAATAACGTTGTCGTTGTTTTTTGTTTTTTTACACCCAAGATTCAACTTTAACAGGGTATAGCTTGAAAAATAGCACGGTTGCTAAGGACTTTCTTTGCACCAATCGATTCCTCAGACATTTTAGAATCGTCTCATAAATTTAAAAAAAAAATCGATTTTCTAATATAATAGAAAATCTTGGAAATGTAACAATTCCTGCCGAATTTCAAGATTTTCCCTATATATCCTTTGTAATTTTGGTGTATGATGCTGTTAACTTCAACAGCTCGTATCTCAAAAACGAAAACGGTTACCCCCTTTTTTTATTTTATTTTCAGATTTATTTTTACAAGCAGAATCTACATGTAAAATTTTAAAAAAATCCATTGTGTAGTTTAATTACGTACACTTCGCCTTAAACAAAGAGTAATCCACTTATGTCATCTCCCATCCTAAAGTGAATATAGTCACTTTTCAAATATTAGTTTCCAAGACACTTTGACAAAAAATGTGCATAACAATCACCAGATTAACTTTTTTTTTTAAGCGCACTGTTAACAAGGTTTCTTTTACGTTACAGAAAATGAGACACGCAGTAATACTTGTTTTGGTGTGCTGTGTTATTAACGTTTCCTACAGCCGGAAGTTACCCAATCTGTCGGGGGAAGATAAAAGACCTCATATACACGATCAACAAAGCCAGAAAGCACCTGAATCACACAGACAGTCAGTGGAAGCGAAAAAGCCTCCGCCAAACAATGAAGACATCCTGGAATTACCCAGCAAGTCTGTGGAAGCAAAAAGGCCTCCGCCAAACGATGAAGATAACCAGGAGTTACCCAGTCATTCAGAGGAAGAGAAAACCCCTCCGACAAACGATGAGCAGAGCCCAAACGAACATGGACCAACCAATAGAATAGGCGAAAAAACCAGGCCTGCAAGAAAGAATAGGAAAAAACCTGGATCACTCGATCAGTCAGATGGTGAAAAGACTGCTTCAGAAAAAAATAAAGCAAAGGGGAAAGGTCGTCGTCAAGGTCGACAGCCAGACAACCGTAAACGTATTAATACAAACGGGAAACAGTGAATGTTCCAACAGATTTGAAAAATGAAAACGAATCACTTAAAAATGAGCAATCGAACAACAGCCTTGAATCCTTATACATGGAACTTTTTAAATTTGAATTGACTCTCTTCCGTGCTTTCAAATTTGTCTATCCCCTCTGAACATACTTCAAATAAAGAACGTCCTCGCAGAGTTGGTGGTGTTTTTTGGCTGTTTTTTTATGATGGTTTTAAATAAGAAGATGCGGTATAATTTCCAATGAGACAACTGTGTAAGTCAACTTACCAGAGTTCACACCCTACCTGCACTCGCTCCAATTAAGCGAAATAACATACACAACTTTAAAACGGCAACATTTTTTGTGGTTTATATTTCATGGATTTTCAAACGAGACGCCGTGAAACATGCAAAGTATCTATTTACCCTAACATATCAACCTTCTTTGTTATACTTATGGTAAAAACTTTAAAAAAGAGTGTTAGTTACTCTAATATTACATTTCCTTTGTCATATTCAAACATATTAAAGGTGATGTATGGAATAGACTAGGGCTATATAGACCATGAACTTTCAGTTTCGTAAGGCATTTCACAGTCATTTTCAAATTGACAGTTTGAAAACAATTTTGGCTTCTCCTTTACCTTTTGGGAAAATTCCACAATCTTAGATCCGCTTCTGTAAATGTTGAATGCCAAGCAATTGTTATAATGTCTTATGTAGAGTTTGAACTGTTAAAAAGGAGAATTAAGAGCACATCCTATTTAATATTACAGATTGTATCACAGCTGGCTCAGAATGTGGCCTTATTTTCTAAACGTTCGACATTTCTTTCCATAGGAAATTTTAAGCGTACTGATGAGTATGCTGCCTAACTGGTGATCTGTCTATCGAATTGGTTACTTTTTTCCGTCTGAAAAATCGTTTGGTCAGAAAATATAAAGGCGAAGTAACTGTGATTAAAACTTGGTCTAGTCTTTAACAAAGAAACAAAACTACTTTATGGGATTTTGCAAAGAGCTCAGCAGAAATATCTATTGGAAATACAATATAAGCATATATAAAAGGGTAAACTTAACATTACATGTCTCTATAAAAAATTATAAATCTATGGTCAGGCGGGTCTGAAACACGCGTACGGTTTTCATATCGATATATACACATGGAAAAAAGTATTGCAACACCAAATTGAAATTGAAATTAAAAAAAACACTCTTAATTTTTTTGTAATATAATTTGGTAAAATCGAACTAGTTAAACATTATTAAAGTATCACCTGAGTTTAATAAATAAATATCGACTCGATAAGTTTTTATCTGCACATGCAGCTACTGTACCCGTAAACAGCAAAACAGATGTTTTTATCCTCATTGTTTTCAACACTTTAAATAACCAAGTTTTTAAAGTTATGTGATTGACACCTTGTAATGGGTCCTCGACAACTTTTAACTGCAGCAAGATGGCAGATTATCAGCATAAGAGAAGCAGGGATGTCGCTGTAACAACTGCACGTATTGTTGGTTATCACTATTCCACTATAAGTCGTTTTGAGAATAAAAATCAGGCAATAAACGCTGTTAAAGACCTTCCGAGATAATGAAGACCCCCTATACCATTTGCTAGGGAAAATCAAGCATAATGAAGGTTCGTCAGAAGGAAACCCATTGCATACAAGACAATCATAAAAAGAGAGTGGTGGTCATACAGGAGCCTTTTAACAAGAACTGTTCGAGATCGACTCATCGCTACTGGTTATCGTGCGATAAGACCATTTCGGAGACATTTGCTAACTAGCAGACACACAGTTTTCCGTATCCAATGTAGTGCAGAGCTCGCCAAAGTTGGAAATTAGCATCGTGGAGGAAGATCCAATGTTCAAATGGAATTCGGTTCATCTTCCTTGGCCCGATCGTAGCCCGGATTTGAACCATATCGAGCATATTTGGGACACCATTGGGCGGAAAGTGCGTGAAAGGACACCCCAGTTCAAACACATCATGAAATAAACAATGCCCTTCATCAGAAATGGTTGTTGCTACCTTAGCAACAAATTAGTCGATTTATGGCAGGAATCAGAAGACGTTTAGATGCGGTTGTCCGTTTGAATAGAAACTGCGCACAAAGTACTAATGCTTTGGCGCATAACGATCAACCATGATGTGAACAGTCATCTGAAGATTAATTTTGAAATGTCTGACATTGTAAAGTTCGACTACAGTTAAAGTTGTAAAATGCATTTTTTTGTACAAAAAACACTTCATTTTGTTATTAAAATTGTGGTTATATAAATCATTTTTTTTTTCAAACATTTTTTGTGCGTTTCAATGCCAATGTTATCATAAACTATGTTTCAATAATATTAAACACATATTTTATTATATTTCATCCAAAAAAAGAGGCTGATTTTTCAAGTTTGCAACTTTATGATTTATGGTTTTTGAAAGTGTTTTCGCCTTGCATGCGATGTGTGTTTTATAGAATAAAAGGCTGCTATACAACTACACTTTTAAATTAAAAAAAAATTGCAGATCCTTGAAGAAACAAAATTAAAGACCTTATTTTTGTGAGACAGATAAATCAAATTTGATTCAAAAGATAACATCATGATTATAACATTAGCAGGCGTTGTCTGCTGGACCATTGCGAATCAACTGTCAACAGGGTTAGAGGTACAAAATACCAAATAATGCGTATTTGTCAATTTGTTCTATTAGAGGCAAGTTATAGAATATATTGATTTTATAAAATGAATCAGTGATTAATGATATCTTGAATAAGATAAAAGAGATAAACAGCATTACATATACTAATGATACAAATAAAAACGTGGCATCTGGGTTTTTTTTTTCGGTTTTAGTCTACCAGCAAAAATAAACAACTTGACCAATAATATGCATCAAGTTTGATTCTTATCCCTTATTTGACTTTATAATGTCTAATAAGGGTTATTCGCCAAATAATTATTTCTGCAACTGAAAAGCAAAAAAAAAAAAAAAAACAGCGGTTACTTCTTCGTTAGACAACAAATATGGTTGGACATGAAATATTACGGGTATAATTTGACTTTGTTATATTTTTCTATCCACACCTTCCCTCGTTTTACAAAATGCCACTACTATTTAAATATACGGTTATTTGCCATAATTTCGTCCTTATCAGATATGAGACTTAATGAAATTAAATGTCAAAATAAATTTTTAAATTGATAACAATTTGTGAAAAACAATATAAATTGTCATATTTATGATAATACTGATACATACAAAGGTCGTGAGGACGGTAAAGACTGACCAGTGAGAATATCATAAAACTGGTAAGAATTTACAAAATATCTATTTATTTAAGGATTTGCATAGTTACTACACACATACTTGATTTATTGTATAAATATAGATTAAAAGAATAGGGAGATGGAATTATTGCTATTATTACAAGACAACTATCGGCCTGACTCCAATTGAAGTTGATGTTAAAAAAATGGGCGTAGAATACTTTTCCGAAATAAAAAGATACCACCTTTTCGCATTTTTACCTGTATTTCACCTGTAAAAAACTGGTAATAATGATGTAAAAGACTTTATTTTATTAAAGTATTTTTTTCTTCATTTGTATTTTACTATGCTAATATAATTCCTTCAACAGGTAGTCATATTCAAATTTATCATTGTGAGAATTTTTCAAAAGTCACCAAGTGGAAAGTAACCCCATTTGCGTTGAATTCCGCATTTTGTTATATCTTTTATATTCATTTGCATATGTTTGCATATGCTGTGGCATCCTTTACAGTCTCATCTATCAGGAAAAATCGTACTCATGCATTCATTTAACTTTTAATTGATTAATTTATATATAATACATATTGATTTATTGATTATGATATTTTTTTAATTACCTAGCCATTGGTCTGTTAAATAAAGAATAGGTTTAAAAGCAGTAGTGTACACTATATCAAAATCGTAACAATTTTCATTGAGTTTTAAGATAATACGATATTGTCAATTATTGTAAAAGAAATTCTCAATTCCTCTGGGATGACAAAACATTCATGCTCCGTTTTTTTTATATTGGTTTCAACTTTCAATTAAATTTATTTGTTGATAGTACCATACATTATTGTGTATCTTATTCATTTACAGCATCATACATTTATCTTGATCGAAAACTCTTTAATTGAACTTGCGTTTTATTCATTTTTTCTTGTTCCTTTTGTGTTCAGTTCTTAATGAGGATATATTAGATGATTGCCAATGAGACAACTGTCAATAAAGACCAATAGACAAAGATGTGCATGGACACAGATGTGACCAATAATTAAGAAATAAACTCATCATAGATACCATGATCAAATTTTGTATTTACGTCAGTCTACAAAAGACTCATCAGTGACGATCGAATCCAAAAAAGTAAAAAAGGCCAAATAAAGTAACATGGATAGGCATTATATTTGTCTATATTTTACACTGAGCGTTAGTGATGCCTACCCATGATCAAAAGGGTCATAGAGCACGACATGAAGGAATTATGTCGATTCTGAGAGGATAAATACGGGATTTTTATAGGTAAAAGCGTACGAAAATACAGTAGAAATGTTCGGCTATTTCCGTTTCTCCCCATGAATTGTGTACATTGTATTTTCTAATTTAATAAGTTAATATCATAAGAGCATGGTTACTAAATAATATTTTTTTTTAAATAACAGTATATCATGAAATGTATGCAAGAAGATAAAATAGATTTATATCGTCAGGATAGAAATGAAAATAATGAGAAAATAAATAGTGAGTTTGTGCGCATATTTCAAACATATTTTGTACTAATTAGAACACGGCTTCGTTTACAAAGCGTAATAAGGGGGTCATATAAGAATAGGTCACCGTACAGTCTTCAATGATGATTTTAACACAATAACGTAAAGTTATATACAAATATATCATGCTTACAAGGGGTATTTGCCAAAAATACCGGTTGAGAGGTACAAATTTCCAGAGCCGTTAGGCGAGGAAAATTTGATTACCTCGAAACCGGTATTTTTGGCAAATACCACTTGTAAGCATGATATAATTGTTTAATTCCACCGAATGTTCCACCTCAGAAAGTTTATTATAATCAGGTATCATATGAAATTTCGACTTGAATGTATAATTTTTGTATACACTGTAGCTGTGCTCTTTGCGCAGTCAAATTGAATTGACTGTATAATCATTTCTTATCATTTTTTTATGTACAGTCACTGAATGTATATACATGTATATATATATCTCCCTTTTTATGATAATAAGCTGGTTCTCGGCTGACTACTTCACTTTGTTCATCAGTGTCAGTGAAGCGTAATACAAGTGGATTCCAGTTTTATGTGACCGGTTGACAATTCGTTTCCGTTGAGTTTTATTTATGACGTCATTCCCAGAATGTTTACGTCATTCGCTCCAAATTCAATAATGATACTTTTTATCCTAAATATTTCATCTGGAACCATATATTTAGAATGACCATGAATTTGTCATATCAGAATAGAAATAATTCATTGAGTTATTTTTAGACATGGTATTCCCCATCTGCCATGGTATTTGCTAGGGTATTTCCCATCTGCCATGGTATTTGCTAGCAAATACCCCGGAACATGGAATTCCCTAATGGCAAATACCCCGGCAGAGAAAAGAAAATCTCAATATATAGAAATTGGTGAAAAATACCATGTTTCTCATCCAATCAAAATACAGCATTATTACATAAGGTGGAATTAATTATAAAATACCCCGGTTTGACAAAACATGTAACATTCAAACGAGGGAACCAACGGTTTAAGTATGGTTTTACTATTTAAATTTTTTTTTTAAGATCCACCATTTTCTACATTTGAGAATGTCTGTTCCAATTCAGGAATATGACAGTTGTTTAAAATGTTTGATGTGGTTCATCATTTGATTTTGCCATTTGATTAGGGACTTTCCGTTTTGAATTTTCTTCTGAGTTCAGTATTTTTGTGATTCAACTTTTTGTTATTTTTGTTATTTTTTTTCCATAAGGGTTACTCCAGAAAATTGCATAGTACATCGTTTCTGTGACATACAAGGTTTATGCAGGGAACGTACATTATTATTTATAACGTTCATTATTATTTATAATTTTTATTTTAGCATCATGAAGTTGGAACTTGTAACCCTTGTTATCCTTATTTCTCTGATGTACAATGTAGACGCTAGACCTGCACAAAGAACGACAAGGGTAGGTCTTTTGTTATAGAGTATACGTTATAATGCGTAAAATAAAATACGCATGTTTCCCTGTATATTTTATGATGTTGCCTTACAAAATAGAAGTACAGTCATCGATACTCATGTGGTCGATGGCAGTATAATTTATATCAGAAGATAAAGTCGACATTTTCTTTTATTAATATCGAAATCATAGGTAAAATGTAAGAAAATTTCAATGCATCAATAATCAATGTAAGAAAGACAGACAATGTATTAACAAAATAAATATCATATTTAAAAGCAGTGAATGACCCCTACGACCTCTACACAGAACCAAACATTAGCTATCTACTAGACGTCTGTATAGAGGATGCGGATATAGAGATCTAAATGGGTTTCAGATTTTTAATACATTGATCACTATAAAAAAATTAACTATGATCCATTCCATGAAATTGAAACAATGCTAAAATTGCAAAAAAATCAAATTTATTTGCCGATGATAATTCCCATTAATCTGTTAGAAAAAAACAAATACATATAACACAAACGTCAAGGAATCGCTATGCATGCATCTTGCGTTATTAGAATCTATACTCTGCACATGTTCTTAGTTGTCTCGATATTTCATTTTAACTGACAGCGTGATTCTTGCACTTTTACCAGAATTTAAAAATACCTTTTCAAACATCATAATAGATGATATGGATAACGTTGATAAATTGTTTTATATCTTTCATGTCGGTCAGTATTGCAGTATGCTGCTTCATTTCTTTAACGTCATGGTCACACCAACTACATGATATCAGAGACATATACTTATATGTATCTGACGATCTATACATACGTTTATTATGTCTCTGATGATATATACATACGTTCATTATGTCTCTGATGATATCTACATACGTTCATTATGTCTTGTAATTTTATTATTCTTGTGATTTTTTATTTACTGTGGTATTTTGTTCACTTTGTGTATGCCACCAACCCCATTTTGGCATAGCTGTGCAATTTATTTTAATGAGGAACATTTTTTATAAAGTTAATTAACGCCGTCATGAGTTGATCGGTCGTTATAAAATATCTGTTTCACAGATGACGACGGATCTGTCAAATTGTCGTAACCCAATTCTGTCCTTGTCCCCCTGAATGTCACATTTTATCTGCGGTTTTGTACTTACATGAACAGCATAACACGGGTGCTACAGGTTAAGCATAATTTGCTTAAGCACTTGCGATCACTCCGGGTTTGTTTTTTTGGGGTTTTTTTTGGGAGGGGGTAGTTTTCTATGTTGTGTTTTATACCTGCTGTTTTCCTTTTGATCCTTTTCTTTCACTCTACGAGTTTGAATGTCCCTGTGGTATCTTTCGCCTCTCTTTTATCAGCGGTATATATGTACTTCGTGGATACTTCCTTATATTGTATCGAGGTACACGTTTAACTATCACTCATTTACTATTTATATGTATGGGAAGTTCGTTTTTCGTTATTGACTGTTTATATACAAGGAAATAAAACTGAACCGATGCATTGTTAAGTCTCTGAGTAAAAGTATTATATCAAATACGGTGACACTTGAAATTAGATACATTTTTTTTTCTTTTAGGGGCTGTTTGGAAGTCTGTTTGATGCTCTCAAGAGTCAAATGGGGTAAGAATACAAGCATCTTGTACGTGTCTAATTATTAGTTAAACAAAATAACCAAAAAAAAAATATAAAGACATTGTTTAAATGACAATTGTATAAAGTATATAAAATATATAAATATATTATTTTATTCTGACAGACCATCATATCAATTCTTCTTTACTTGTCTCGGTTTTAAAGAAAAAACAAATATTCCAAGGGTTCTTTAATAGATAACATAATTATGTTTAATATATGTAAACTGGGACATTGGGCCTTTGTTACAATTTATGAATTATATAACGGAATACTTCTTCAAAGATGTTTTCAAATATTATTTCTGATTTTCCTGATTTTAGAGATGTCATAGAGAAGACTAAAGCTATGAATAGTCAAACCGAAAATGACATTGAAAACGCAAAAGATGAAATGGGAAATAGATTTAAAAATGCTTGGGAAAAAACTGGAGACGCTTTTGGTAGCCTTGGAGGTAAAATGGGTAACCTTGGAGAAAAAATGGAAAGTGGTATGGAAAATGCTTGGGATAAAACTAAAGACGGATTCGATAGCCTTGGAAATAACATGGGTGAATTTGGAAATATGATGGGAGGTGGTATGAAAAATGCTTGGGATAAAACTGGAGACGCTTTTGGTAGTCTTGAAAGTAAAATGGGTAATCTTGGAGAAAAAATGGGAAGTGGTATGGAAAATGCTTGGGATAAAACTAAAGACGGCTTCGGTAGCTTTGGAAATAACATGGGTAATTTTGGAAATATGATGGGAGGTGGTATGAAAAATGCTTGGGATAAAACTGGAGACGCATTTGGAAGCCTTGGAGGTAAAATGGGAAGTGGTATTGAAAATGCTTGGGATAAAACTAAAGACGGCTTCGGTAGCTTTGGAAATAACATGGGTAATTTTGGAAATATGATGGGAGGTGGTATGAAAAATGCTTGGGATAAAACTGGAGACGCATTTGGAAGCCTTGGAGGTAAAATGGGAAGTGGTATTGAAAATGCTTGGGATAAAACTGGAGACGCATTTGGTAGTTTGGGAAACAACATAGGAGATGCATTTAACAATGTTTGGCCATAATACCATCACACATACAAGTATTTGCATATATGTTATAAATAAAACCTTAAATATACTTTATTTTCTGAATTTTTGAATAAAACATTATTTCAGTTTTATGTCTTTCATCGGCATTGTATTATTGTAACTAACCCTATATGGTACCTGACCCTAAACTTTTTTTAGGTTTAGGGTAACTAACCATATATGGTACCTGACCATAAACCTTTTTTTAGGAAAACGAAACTCTATATCAAATATATAAAGTCACCACGTGTAGTCTGTTAACCAATCATATCCCAATAAATCTATAGGAAGTAAGATAATGCTGTTTATTTCCATAAAACAACTTTTATTCAGTCAAGTAAAACGATTTTAAGATTCTATCAGAATAGTCTATCATAATAAATGGAACTTTAAAAAGATAGGCGAAAGATACAAAAAGTAAAATCACAAAAATACCGAACGCCAAAGAAAATGTATTGCTACCTATAACCATTCCATTATATTGGCAACGATGTGTTAACAAAACAAACAGACACTCAAACCAAACAGACATTCAATCTTATAAGTTGAAAAAAGTTACAATGCCATGGTAAAAAAAATACTAAGAAAAAACAAACTACAGTATACAACACACAGCATAGAAATCTGATGACTGAGCAACGCGCATTTCATCGATGTTCAAGAGGGAACGCGGGTGCTCTGGAAGGATAAGCAGATACTGTTCCACATTTGCACCTGTTGATTGATAATTAAAAAAACCATCGAAGACAAGAACCCAGTTTTATTTTCGTTTTGTTTAATTTCATTTTGGCATAACCTTATTCTGATCTTTATTTCCTTGTTAGAACATCAGAACCAAACTGCTTCCTTTAAAGTGCAATAAAAACAGAAATTATAATTTTAGATATGTTTATTAGCTTCTCAGTTTTACTATAAATATACACAAATGAAAGAATACATATTATAAAAAAAGTCATCGTTTTATTCATAACTTAAACAGCACATGTACAGCAACAACTGTTCACGCTTAATTTAAAATTAAAAATGGTAAAACAAAGAAAAAAGAAAATCAGAGATCTATCAAAATAAAGAACAGTTTAAATTAATCTTAACAAAATATAATATGCAAAATTTATTATAGAGTTAGATGTTAAGCAGATAAACATAAAATAGTTTCTATCATGAGATCAATTTGTCAATACCATTTGTAATGACTTTGATGTTTTAGTAATTGATCATTTAACAAATAAAAGGCTGACCTATTTTTCTCTACCAAAAACACCCACACTTTCTTGTATTGCATTATAATGCAATAACAACATAGAATTTAAATGATACTATACACCTTATATAGATATAGGAAGATGTCGAATAATTGCCAATGAGACAACTCTCCATCCAAGTCACTATTAATAAAAGTAAACCATTATAGGTCAAAATACAGTCTTCAACACGGAGCCTTGGCTCACACCGAACAGCAAGCTATTAAGGGTTATATAAAATTACAATTGTAAAACCATTCAAACGGCAAAACCCACGGTCAAATCTATATAAAAAACGAGAAACACTTATAGACCACTTAAAAAACTTCTGAACATCAGATTCCTGGCAGGTGCAAACAGTTGTTCTTTTTTTTTGTATCCGTGAGATAAGTAAAACTGTTCATTTTTCGTGTTTCTCAAGTTGTTTCATCTTTTTTCGGTGTCTATATGCAAAAATACAAATCATGTTCCAAATCTAATAAATGACACGGTATAAATATTGAATTGGGTGTTAATTTTTCATAAAGTTGTGTTGTGGGTATGCTTTGTTTACGTTTGACATGATGACTGATCATATCTCCTAAGCACTAAATTTAACTACTAGTATCTGAATGTCATTCATAAATGATATTAACCTCTTCTTATTTTTCTTTGGAGGCTTCTGATATTCGGGAGTCCATTGATATTTTGTAGTTTCCTATTTTTGCGTGTTTTGATATTATTAAGACAAGTGAATTGTACTGGAGACCCTACACACTTCTTGCCACAGCTGTTTGGTTTAGGCTTGTTACAAACTCTCATTTTAACACATCTGTTTCTCTTTACAAAACTTGACCATCCACCATCAACACAGTTCTTCCATTTCTGAAGATTCACGCCTGGCAGTGAAGAACAACTTATCTCGGGATTAATATTACTGTAAAAGAGAAATAAAAAATCGTTATTTTTAAATATTCGCAGAACATGGTAGAAAAAAACTATACTACTGAAACGAAAATGAAATAATATTAGTTTTTAACATTAACTATTTGTTTCGATCGTTTCGATCGAAGCAAATAATTCATCATCCAAAGAGGAAATATGAATGTCTGAGAGTATATGTTAAACTACCAATATGCTTCTTTGAAGGCCTTCATGAAGAGTTATAAACAAACATTTCTTGGTAATGTTTGTTTTGAGCCAAGGCTCCGTGTTGAAGGTTGAAGGTCGTACTTTGGCCTATTATGGTTTACTGTTACAAATTGTGACTTTGATGGCGAGTTGTATCATTGAAACTCATACCACATCTTCTAATATCTATTTAAAATCTAATTATACCGCTGGTAATATAATATTTTACCTGGAGGTAGTCTTTCTGAAAACGTCCTTAGGAATTCTGTTGATGTTAGTATTTTCGCAAATAATTTTAGCCATAGTTGCCTTCTTAATTTCTGTCAGCTGTGCTGGAGTAAACTTAACGTTAGTATTACTTTCATAAAAGAATCGATCACCAAATTTCAAGGCACGGAATTGTAATCCTATCATACAGGCAAATGTAGGTCCGACTTTCCCTCCTGGTATTGGGGTTTCTGATACACCACCGGTAAATAGGTCGATGTCCCATGGCGAACTAATGAAAAGAAACATATAAGGGTTATAATTCAAAAATGAAAATATGTTGTAAACACAAAATGATGTCATATGTCCTTTTACTTGTCTATTTCCCAAATTTATGCAATGTCTGCATTTTAAATTTAATGTTTGTATTTTATAGCTTTAAAATAAACAAGTGATAAAATATCCAAATTGGGATATTGATAAAATTCTTTATTAAAAAAAACAATCGAATTCATTACTGAAAAATGTTTGCCTCTGGATGTGCTTTTCTTATTGCCTCATTAGGATCGTGCAAGGTCAAATATTTCAAAAGTCAACTGAATTGTGAAGAGCAAAATTAATATGCTAAAAGAAAAGGACCAAAACATAATAGCTGTCACCTTCCTGACGGAAATAAGCTTTAGTCTCTTAATTATTTATAAATATATAAACAAATGTACGAAAATGACTAGTAAATATGAAATTACATACCTGTAAGTATTTGAAAGTGCCAGCGCTTCAGCTGTCGAATGATGCTCTAATCCTCCTGATACACCTGCTGTAAAATCATCGGCAGGCGTCAATTCACACACCATTCTCCAAATATTATAACTAGCTATTCCGTGATCTCTTCCTCGCTGTACGTTAACGGCTGCAAGGTCACCTCCAAAACCATGTGTTCTCTCAAAAAGCCTTTCTGTTAGTTCCTTCGTCATTTTTCTGTCTACCTTTTGAGAAAATTCTTCATAAAGACCCCTTGTTACAGAACTTATTCCACCATTTGTATCATATATCTTATTTGGTTTTAAGAATTCATCATGTAGAAGGGGGCTTTGATTAGAATGCAACGGGCCATTATATGCTAATCTCTGTCTGACCATGCTATGTCCAAATCTGAAAGCTGCGGCTGAGAAGCCATTCCTAATCTGTGGTTTGGTCGTGGTATCATAGTCAGTAAAATATCCGGATGGTTTTGGTTTCAAATCTAGATCTACCATTTGCTGATCACCAAGGATATGCGGTAAATATTCATTATAGGTGACGTGTTGTATCATGGCACCAATAATTTTTCTGGTTTCTTGGTAAGCCCTTTCATCAATCCATCCATTCATCTGTGTAAGTGTGTCAGCTATGCGATTGTGTTCTTTCATCCAAATTGTTTGTAATGCTATCAATGCTGGTTGTTGGTTTACTCTGGGATCGCCTACCGAATAATTGATTATGCAACTCATTTAATATGGGAAATATATTTTAAAATGTATATAAAAATGAGGAGATGTGGAATGATTGCCAATCAAACAAACTATTCGCCAGACATCAAATAACTTGTCCCTTGTTGTCTGGTGGATAGTTGGTCTTAATGGCAATGAGACCACACCATCACAATGATTAAAACATTACTTCAGTTTCTTATTCAGCCATTAAAACTATACGAATACGAATACTATATTCAACCTGTCGTCGGCCCATAAATCAGGGCAGTCTATTCGAAGATGTGTGTAATAAGGATGATTGCCGTTATAATTATTACTGATTTCTAATCACCTATCAGTGTCACCAAAACATTATATAATAGAATAACGACATATGCAGCTTTTGAAACTGCTGTCGTTATAGAGTTTTACTTTCATATCCACAAATTCCCAAATGTGACAATTTTTACATGTTTTAAACTCAACTTTACAAGAAAATGAACGGCTGTGTCTCATTATTTATTTTGCTAATACAAATATAGTGTTTACATATTTTAACCGGATCAATGACCATAACTGGACACTTCATTGATGAGTTTATCCCAAAACACCAGTCTATATATGGACTGGTCTATAATGAGCGAACGGGATAAACTCCGCCCAGTCAAGTGAAATAAATCAAGTAATACCTGGATTGAAATTTTGTATAAAGGCATGTTACATATACATATACTGATTATGATTAGACATAAGTCCAAAAAAATATGATAATGAAAATATGAAGTTAACTATGGAAGTGGTTTTCTTCTGGTCAAACATTTATAGGATCTGCTTACCCTTCCGGAGCACCTGAGTTCACCCCTAGTTTTTGGTGGGGTTCGTGTTGCTCAGTCTCAAGTTTTCTATGTTGTTTCTTGTGTAATATGATTGTCTGTTTGTCTTTTTCATTTTTTAGCCATTGCATTGTCAGTTTTTATTTATGAGTTTGACTGTTCCTCTGGTATCTTTTTATTTTGCCATTTGATTTGACTTTCCGTTTTAAATTTTCCTCGGAGTTCAGTATTTTTGTGATTTTATTTTTTATTTTTGTACCTTTGTTGGTCTGTGAAAGACATTAAATCCTTATCAAAATTTCGTAGAAGTGTACTACCTGAATTTAATAAAATTAAGAATTTTGTGTTGATGGCGGATAGATTTTGTTTAACGCAACATTAGCTACGAGGTATATGATTTTTTTTGTGTTCAATCATTAATGAAAGTGAAATAATAAATCATTTTAGCAGCCAGTTTGGTTAAATGCATTTTGTTGTTGTTGGTTTTTTTATGTCTCATTGGGACATTCTTCAAATCTTTTATTCATAAAAGTCAAATGTTTTGAAAACGTAAATATTTGTTTTACATAATTACCTGCGTGAAAACACTTAATATTTGGATTTGCTGCTGGTAAGATACATGATGCTTTGTTTAAAATGTCTTTAGGAAGTAGTTGATTATTGGTAGACGATTTCAATCGACCTGAATGGCAATATAGGTACAATCATACACAAGGTTATCTATTCTATTATAAGATAACAAAAATGGTGTTTATCAATGAATCAAAGGCTCAAATAATATTGGGTTTTAATACTTTCGGTTTTGTATTTGAAAGGAATGAAAACGGCAACGACGGCGGTACTAGAAAAGCTTGAGGGATCATCCATACAAATGCTAGCAACAAAAGTTTATATAAAAAGATGTACAAATACGTAAAATTAACCAAAAAAAACCAAATAATATCTAAAGCAGACATATTTTCAAAATCGAATTCGTAATCGGAAAATTTATTCTTCTAATTGAAAATGCAAACGCTTTTTTTAACAATCACTTTCTGTTATTTCACTCGTGCTGACACTTTTTACCAATTTGACACATAGAACTATTTCCTGAAAATTGTTGGGAAATATGAAAGGTTGTAAAACATTAAATTATTTATCATTGGTTAGAATAAAACATACCACCAGAAAATTGACGAAGACTGTCGGCAGTTTTTTTATTAGAACCATAAACAGCTGAACCATCCAAATAATGTGTATTCATATTCAATTGTTGTCGTGATCCTGGAAAATAATAGTTTGCAATTAATATATATCATAAATGCGTAATTCTTCGTCGTCTGATTTAAAAAAGGGTCACCACAGCCGTGCATTACATATAATGAATTGGAATGTCAACAATACACATGTGTACAAGAACAAATAAATTTGAAGCGCATTTCTGAAGAACAATAAATGTAAATTATATTATATATCATGTTGTATCCCGCTTAAGCACCAGTCCCACTAGACCACGATCGCACAACGCTCACCGCGATCTAAAATAAATTCAGATCGTGGTGAGGTCGCGCTTATTCTGCGACCTCTCTACGCTTATCAAGATCTTTCTACGCTCTTCACGTTCTCACTACGATCATACCACGAGTTATCCAATTGCAACACGATCTTATCACGCTTAAGGTGGCTCGGCCCTTTAACAGTGCGCATATTTTAACGCATGTTTCTTACGACGAGTGCCTTGGAAACGGTCGCTTTTAGGGGTCTTCTCAAAAATAGCTTTGACGACCTTGGAACGCGGGCGTGTATGAAAGCACCCTTTACGATGTAAACAAGCGATGAAAAACGTTCTACAAAACAGGAAATACGTACGGTCAGAAATATACAGTGCTTTCTTCATTTTTTCACATAAAATTTTAAAAGGACATAAATTAAGCATAACATTAGAAAAAAGAAAATATAAATACTGACATGTACGACGTCGACGGCATCTGGCACACACATTCTCATCATACACGTTCCCCCTTTTAAAAAGTCCGTTCATACCCTATTTTCATTAGACTACCGGCTAAATAAAATGATGTCTTGAAGATTTACATATGAAAATGTTTTGCCAATGACGCAATGTTTAACAGTAAAGATATGATAGTGATGTAAACAACTGCATGTTATCGTACGGCTTTCAAACACAAGTAAAACCCGTATAGTATGCTTTAAAGGCACCGGGGTTTATTTTCATGCTATCTTTTGGTGTTTTATAGCATTTTGTTACTGTCATAAATCTCTTGTTTTACTTGAAATATCTTAATTTCTAAGTTTTGTTAGGATTTAATCCCGAGAATGTGAAATATTTATCCACTGCAAAATTTTAATAATAGTTAAGTATTTTTTTTTTTTCCAAAAATATTTGAACAAGTCATATCAATTTTTTAATAAAGACTTACTTAACAGTAACATTTTCATTTAAAGATTTATTTACTATATCAAATAATCATGGCACGAAAAGTCTAACAAATTTTCTCGTATCATTATTCTATGAGTTACCCGAACAATAGTCCTATATATAAGACCTCGGCGTAAATGTTTTCTATTTAATATGATATTTTTCTATTACATATTTTGCTAATTGTTATTTTGTTAATTTGCTATTTTCTGTTGTGAGGAAATATCAGCGTAAAAACTAAAATAATTGAATCCTGAAGAAAGTGTTATTACCAACGGATCCAGCAACACTGACACTTTACTAATTTGATTATTTGTTTTACGCAGAAATACAATAACATTTTAATAATTTGCTGTTTTCACTTTTTTATGTATATGAAAATTGACCAATAGTAACCGGGAAGTAGTATTCCGACCTTATATCGGTATATGATATTATCACTCAATACCGCATGCTTTGCAGAGGACCGCAACATATGGTTTGACATGCATGTCGATATTTTGCGTATAAGGACACACACCCGCAGTTTACCGGGAAGTTCCAAACACTACTAAAGACTTTATAAATAAAATAAAACTATACTACTTACTAGGTTCAGGAAAAGTTTGGATTGTAAATTTAAAACTTCGCCCAGTACAGAGGGACACTATATTACTAATTAGTCGGTGATGTTGGCAAACTTTACAGCTAATTTCCTAATGCATGTAAAGCAAGACTTAAAGTTTGATTAAGCTTGCTTGCTTTGCTCGTATATTGTACTAATGTAATTGGGGAAAACGTCCAATCAAATTTAAATATATTATATACAGATTGAAAGATGCCTATATATATATATTGTTTGAAAATGTCAATGTTAATTACAAAGCTTGAATTAACGTTTATACAAACAGAGCCAGCAAGCTAGCCTACCAAAGTTTTACTCTACAAGCATTAGAAAATTAGCTGTAACTTCTGTCTTACTTTTTGACATTCGTTTGTAAAAGGGAAGCTAATAAGGAAAGTTTTTAATTAAAAAATTAGAGTGGAATGTGTCATTGCGGCCAAAAATATAAATGACAATTTTCTTTGTGAACACTGGTTTGATCCGCCTGATGCAAAGAAACGTAATTATCAATCTATGCATAATGATAATAAGAAGATGGTTTTTTTTTATGGTATTGACTTTTAAATTTGAACTTTTGTGGATAGTTGTCTCATTGACAATCTACTTATTTTCATATCGTATAGGGTTAACATAGAAATATGACAAATCTGACAGATAGTCCCTTGCTTAGACAGAGTGGCACTGACTGACAAAGAGAGGCCGACTCCAGTTATTCCCTGTATAATCAACCAATGAGCCACCCCTAAATTCGACTCTCTATAATCATCCCATCAACCAAATACTTTAAAACATATTATTTAGTATTTAAGAAACAGACAAAACCATGAAAATAAAGTTAATATAAAATAAAATCCTCCGATGAGCGCAGCCTGATACGACCACAGAGGACGAACCCTGAGCAGTTTGGGCAAATTTGGACAAAAACACTAAGCTTGATACTGTCTGAATTTGGATTGTGATCAAATTTTTGACATATTATAGGTTTCTGACACAAAATAAACGTGGTCAAAGATCTTACAAATCTATCTCAAATATTGTCAGTGTGCAATTGAAGCTTTCATCTTGAAACTTTTCAAAAAATTGAAATTTGAAAAAATAAATATGAATCCCTTAAAAAAGTTTTAAACAAAAAATCTCCCCCCCCCCAACTTATCGAAACCCCCCTTGGAACAATAACCCCAAAACTCAATCCCAGCCTTTCCTTTGTAGTATGTAGTACAATTTCAGAGAGATCCATAGTCCATACACTAAAACACAATTATTGTCTAAATTCTAGAAAAATGCTTCTTCTGGCCCTTTTTAGGCCCCTAATTCCTACATGTTTGAGGCAATTAACCCCAAACTCAATCCCAGTCTTCCCTTTGTTATATGGAACATTGTGTCACAATTTCAGAGAGATCCATACACACAAGTTATTGTCTGGAAACTAGAAAAAGCTGGGGTTTTTTTGTCCCTTAATTCCAAAACTATTGACCCCATAACCCCTTAAATTAATCCCAACCTTCTACTTGTGGTATTTAACTTACCACGATTGTACTACGTTCATACCGCGATCTTACTACGTTCTCAGTTCTAACGTCAACATCGTGTTCCATATCAATACAGTTCCATTCCTTCTTTTTCTGATTAATACCTAGATTTCTCGGAAACAATACAGTCATACCACCAAAATCTACTAGAACACGTGGGCGTGGTGGTAGCGGTTGTTGTAGAGGCAGAGGGAGCTCTGATAGTAACGAATCCTGATCAAGCAGAGATGTCAGACCGACCAATCAATACAACCTAAATTACAACCTATTGCTTTTCCATTAAGCTCAAATGACGATTTTTTTAGTGAACAGTAGCAGAGATGACACAGATGTATCAATAAATATAGGAAGATGCGGTATGAGTGCCAATGAGACAACTCTCCGTCCAAGTTCACAATTCACAAAAAAAAAACCTAAAGGCCTTCAACACGGAGCCTTGGCTCACACCGAACAGCAAGCCATAAAGGACCCAAAAATAACTAGTGTAAATCCATTTAAACGGGAAAACCAACGGTCTTATCTATATAAAAACGAGAACCATGTTTGAGCCGTTAGAGCTAATAAATAATTTCATACAGACTAACCAAATCTAGGGAGCTGTTTATATATATATATTTTATGTGAAAGTGACAATGAGAATGATGGTCGTAGTATGAACGTAGTCAGGTCGTAAGAAGAGCGTGATGAGGACGGCAAGGGCGTGCTAGAATCGTACTATGCATGGTCGTGAACAGCGTGGTATAGTCGTTGTGGAAGAGTAGTTGGGTCGCGGTGAGAACGTGCTGGTCGTAGTAAGGTCGTAATAACGTCGCTGTGAGATCGTAGCGCAGTCTCTCCAAATAGAATCACGCTTTCGCTGCGCTCTCGCCACGATGGTACAGCGATCTTTGTGATCTTACTACGATCTTAGTGCGCTCTCACTACGCTTCTACTACGACCTGATTTCGACACGACCGCACCACGATTGTTTTGAACATGTTCAAAGTTGGCCACGCTCACCACAATCTTAAAGACCTCACCACGACCGTGATACGACCTCACTGCGATCTACACGATCGTACTACGATCATCAAAATTTTAATTTTTTTTACAGTAGTGCGATCGTGGCCTAGTGGGACTGCGGTATTAGGTATTCAATTTTATCACTTAATGTATTTTAAATGTTCATCCTTTTCGAATGGAGCATACCTCACCAAGGTATTCATGACCAAAACAAACTTTTACAGTGCGATTTCCTCAAGTAACCAGCATTAACACAAAAAGCACTCATTATGTCATATTTGAACATTTCGCACTTACCTAGTTCGCACTCCAAATTGGTTGTTGCGAGTGCTCTTACAAAGTTCATACACGTTCTGTTAAAGGTACTGTAAAATGGATCATTCGTTGGCAATGGAATTGGAAAACAATTTCGCCTGATTAATGAAAGTAAAAGACAGATGTAAGATATTATGTTTTATTCTGGTCTGAGACAGGGTATATAATGTGACTATATCCCGGTTTAGAGTTTATATTCCCTGAGCCGTAGACCAAACTTTTGAAGTCGAAATAAATAAAACGTTATCACGCCTCAAAAGAAGACGAATCATTATCTAAACTCGGCTAAGTAAAAGTTAAACAGCTGTAAATGTTTAATCAAATATAAACAATATTTCATCATGGAAGTATGTCATTTCTACATATTTCTTATGTCTTTGATTTCAATCTTAATGAGACAAACCCGTTCCCCTAAAACAAAATAGTCCCCTTTCTATTATGGATGTATTGTGCACATTATTGAAGACCGTACAGTGACTTAGTTCTTTAGATCGTTCTGAAGAGCATTTTCATTGAATTCATAAACTAAAAGGATTGCTATCTGTGTTTTCAGATTTTGGGATGTTTTTTGAATATGTAAAACAAAACAATTTGAAAGAAGCGGAAATTTAACTGTACATATTTCATATGAAGTATTGTTATTTTAAATATCCATAACATATTTTACCTTTGTGGAGACGCACAGCAGTTAAGATTGGACAAATATCTTCCTGAAATGGATAAAACAAAACTATAGATAACATGTTTCTGTTTCAAATTGAGTTTGTAATTTCAATTTAAACAACATTTTGGTTACTTGATCTTGATTTTGTCTTTCTGCAAGATATGGCGTTCTTTAAAGTAATAAACTAATGTTTCGAATACGTTAAATTGCAACACAACCAATTAATAATGCTTTGAATAGATTCGACAATACCTAAAGGGTGGATGGATGATTCAGCATCCAAGTATCAAAATTCAACAGACAAACGTTAATACACAAAACTATTTTGTAATGTCGCAAGACTGAACTACTCATTTTGTTAAGTTTTCTTATATGCTAGTACATTGTATTGATTGAGCACTGTGATAGTTGTTTCATTTGTTTCGAGATCGATGAATGAATAATTTGCCTTATAACTTCGTTTGTACAATATAATGCATTAATCACATTAGCACTTTAAGGCTTTTTTATTTTGCTGAGAGTTGTAATTTTTGTGTCGATAAAAGGAAGTATATATCAAAGGCGTCAAAGCAAAGAGTCGAAGACAGAAGACACCATGTAATAATAACAGTGCATTAAATACTACACAGAAGGCTAAAATTTGAACAACACGAACCCCACCAAAATCGTGATAAATCTCCAGTACAGGAGAAGGACAGCAGTTCCTGTTCCACCAGAGGCACCCGTTGTGTAACTCAGACATTTGTTAATAGGAATATGGAGATGTGGTGTAACACAAGTTTCTATCAATTCAAAAGACATTTATACGTGTTATAAATTAACTTTCTAAAAGGTAAGATGTAAATATGAATTAGAAAAAAAACCCAGATAAAGTGATAACGCAACCAAGATGGTCAACTTAATAGAATGCTGGAGAAGGACAGCAGTTCCTGTTTCACTAGATGCACCCGGTGTGCTACTCAGACACATGTTAATTGGAATAAGGAGATGCGGTGTTACATAAGTTTCAATAAATTCAAAAGACATTTATAAGTGTTATACATTAAATTTCTAAAAGGTAAGATGTAAATGTGAATTAGAATAAAAAATACAGATGAAGTGATAACACAACCAAGATGGTCAACTTAATAGAATGCTGGAGAAGGACAGCAGTTCCTGTTTCACTAGATGCACCCGGTGTGCTACTCAGACACATGTTCATTGGAATAAGGAGATGCAGTGTTACATAAGTTTCAATAAATTCAAAAGACATTTATAAGTGTTATACATTAAATTTCTAAAAGGTAAGATGTAAAAGTGAATTAGAATAAAAAATACAGATGAAGTGATAACACAACCAAGATGGTCAACTTAATAGAATGCTGGAGAAGGACAGCAGTTCCTGTTTCACTAGATGCACCCGGTGTGCTACTCAGACACATGTTAATTGGAATAAGGAGATGCGGTGTTACATAAGTTTCAATAAATTCAAAAGACATTTATAAGTGTTATACATTAAATTTCTAAAAGGTAAGATGTAAATGTGAATTAGAATAAAAAATACAGATGAAGTGATAACACAACCAAGATGGTCAACTTAATAGAATGCTGGAGAAGGACAGCAGTTCCTGTTTCACTAGATGCACCCGGTGTGCTACTCAGACACATGTTAATTGGAATAAGAAGATGCAGTGTTACATAAGTTTCAATAAATTCAAAAGACATTTATAAGTGTTATACATTAAATTTCTAAAAGGTAAGATGTAAATGTGAATTAGAATAAAAAATACAGATGAAGTGATAACACAACCAAGATGGTCAACTTAATAGAATGCTGGAGAAGGACAGCAGTTCCTGTTTCACTAGATACACCCGGTGTGCTACTCATACACATGTTAATTGGAATAAGGAGATGCGGTGTTACATAAGTTTCAATAAATTCAAAAGACATTTATAAGTGTTATACATTAAATTTCTAAAAGGTAAGATGTAAATGTGAATTAGAATAAAAAATACAGATGAAGTGATAACACAACCAAGATGGTCAACTTAATAGAGTGGTGATGCAGGCTAAAGAGAATTGTCAGTCTCTCAACTATTTACCTTTAGACAAAGCATTCATCTGTATATCATGACTGACAAACTGGCCAAACTCCATACTGAAATGGCTCAAATCGTCCATCTGAGTGGTCGAATCACTGACGGTGTGAACTTTGACACTGATGTCTCTAGCTAGAGGGAGGGGGTCACCAAATACATCAGTGGCTCTTGGATCATCCAAACCTAGGAAATTGAAAACTTTGCTTTTTATTAATTATATACAAAATTTTAAGAAGTTTAAGGCTTTTTGAGGAATACATTATTTGAAAAGTATGTAGAGGGTTCAACCTTAAGAATGCATGTTTTTATGAACGCAGTAATAAAAGGAAATTCTTATTTCATAGTGTATCAACTAAACTGCGATTCAGCTAAATCCATAAATGTTTTAATAAGATATGACAAAAGTACTGTGAACAAAAACATTGATTATTTGTCTTGGGCTTTGTGGTAGTAAAAAGATTACCTATGTAAAATATGCACTGTTAGTAGTTATTAGGTTTTTTTTCATGTAATAAAAAAGTAAACAAAGTAATGTGTACTTTTATCATAATACAAAAGTAAACAACATTGAATTTTATCATATGCTTAGTATGAAAACGAACATTAAAATGATTCGGGGGACTTTTTTTATTCTTATTTTTCAAAAGGTAGATTTATTATGAATTATTCATGAATTTGATATGACTTTCTTAAGCTGGATTAAAATTCTTTTTATTGACAATCAAACTGAATTTCTAATAACAAAGCAATCTATACTAACCATCCTCATAAAAACTTGGTATAAACCTTTCAAAAGGTGTATGGGACTTCCCCCATAATGGGTTAGCCACGTTATTACATGAACCATCAGCTGTTCTATATTTATTCGTCGGGTCACATTGTACTGCCCCAAAAGGACAACGTGTTTGTTTCTTTATTTTGTTAAGAACACTGTCTGGTATTTGCTCCAAGACCTTTCTACGCTGGCTTTTATCAATTTTTAACCTAAAAGAAAAGGGCAATAGTGTAAGAGTCGTAAATGTAACGACTAACTTTGAATGGGCAGTATAGCGGTTGGAAGCAAACTAGCAGAATATAGCTTGTTTTTTTTTTAGTGATTAGCGGTTTGAATCCCTACATATATTGCCGTCGAGGTATATGTGTGCTATGCTCGTTGTTTGGTTGCTCTCCAATTCACGTATATCCAAGCATCTTTCATTCAGAATTATCCGCATATATATATTAAACCATACTACAGTTGCTAAAGATTATGTAAAAAAAAGGAGTCCTAGATGACGAATTCCATTTCTTGTTGTATTGTGACATTAATATATCATTGCGTTCTAATTTGTTGGCTTATCTAAAAGACTATGTACCATCATTTCAACATCTTGATGAATTTAATAAACTAAAACACATTCTAAACCCAATTCCTGAACTTGTTTGTCATATTGGAGTCTTCATTAAGCAGTCTTTAGAACTGATGGGGTCAGACCCATGTCAGACAAGCTCATGATTGTGTTTTATACATAAATTTATGATTGAACTTTTAAAATATGTTCTATTATATTGTATTGTATTTTATTGTATTGCATTGTATTTAAAAGGTATATTTGTTTGTTTGTATTGCTTGACCCTTATGGGTGTAATTTTGCAATAAAGATTATTATTATTATTAAAACTATAGGATCGATAGAATCATATTCAAAACAGTGTAGCTGTGGCCATTGATTGACGACCTTAAATTATCCTATTGACTGGGGCAGATTAGGTGAACGTGTGTCCGTAACGACAACTGCTCACTACTTACTTATTACGGTGGGGTCACCAAAGGTTTTTAACGCCTTTAATATTAAAATAATTCGAAAAATTAATCAGGAATAACTTTATGTTTTGATTTATATTATTGATTAGTTTTTCTAATTTCTTTATTTAGGTGTTGAGAACCTTTTGTGACCCCACAGTTTAAGTGCCTTTAACAAGTACATAGTGAGCAGCGGTTGTTACAGACAAACGTTCACATAATCTGTCCCAGTCAATGGGATAATTTGAGGTCGTCAATCAATGGCCACAGCTACACTGTTTTGAATATGATTCTATTTAGAAAACACAATTGAACTTTATATATTCTTGTATTACTGTTATATGCAGGAATCAGTTGTGTACTAAAGTGAAAATTAAAATAGCATTTTACATACAGGAAACAGTACAAGAGAGAAAATAAAATTGGCATGTGTAGCAACAAAAGTAAACGAATATTAAATCAGCAATAAAAAACCCTCTTCACCCCAAATATCAAAGGGTTGTCCCCAAATCATCAGAATGTTGTTTCATATGACTTTAACTAGACTAGTATTAGAAAGTAACGTTAACTTGTCACATTTACATACCCACGAATTGTCATTTCTTACGCCATGCAGATGATATTTTCTGCAATTTCTTTTTTATCCGTTAAGAAATTAGGCATAATTGCCTAAATATACTCTTGCGTGAAATAAAACTGTAAAGAAATCAGATTAAGGGACAAGAAAACGCAAAGTTAATTCGAAATCGTTGCAGAATTTGCCCTTAAACTTTTTTAACTGTATGTATTTTCGTCCAATTGGCTGTGATAGCATGTATTTAACCATTTTTCTTTCTTTTAATAGACAAGTTGCTTTTGAAAGTATGTTTGCTCCTTCACTTATCAAAATATTAAGAATCGCCAGTAGCGAGTCATATTACGCCCGTTTTGTTACCCAAGACTCGGCAGTGGTGTTTAAAACGAAGCAGGCGGAAGGCAAAATAAATTTCGAATCCCATCAAAATCAAAAGTTCCGGAAGTGCAAAACGATAACTAGTGAAAGGAAATATCAAGTTGACCATAGATAGTGAAAAGGAATATCAAGTTGACCATAAATAGTGAAATACTTCAGATCGCTATTATACATAAAAAAAAACTACATAATTTAATATATACACCTCTGCGTAGGAACTATTTTGTTTTCAATGTGTATTACTTGCCAGAATGTTCTTATTGACCTGGCCCGATTTGGTGGCGATATATCTTACTAAATCTATCCGATTTATTTTGCAAAGAATTCTGCTCAAACCGGTGCTAAGAACACGGTCTGACTTTAAACCTACAGTGAGGTCAGAGTTTTTTGCTCAGTGTTGAAGGCATCATTGTAACTTTGAAATGAAGAACAGCAATATAATCGCTGTTCCTTTGCATTGCGAGTGTTTTAGCTTTGCATTTACTGATTTTGTGTTCTGGATGGATCACAACTATTCTTAACCATTTCGTTTGTGGGTTTTTCCTACACCGAATACATGTAGTTTGCTACTTTTTTAAACAACTTTTAACGCTAATCATCATGCAAAACTTACTTTTCCACGGCATTCTTTGCAGTTTCTATCACGACCTGGGCATTTTCACTTATTTCTATGGCTTCGAGACTGGTAAGTAGATGCGGACCGAAACCTTCTGTCTGGATATCTGGTGTATCAAATTCTGAATAAAACAATGGGTTTCTGAATTATTTCTGTATTGTTTTTATATAATTTAAAAACAACGAGCATGTAGATGTTCCACCTAATTTTCCATTAAAAAAAGAGATTTCTAGTATTATTTTAATTAGTCTAATTAGTAACAGAGCAAGTGCGGTCTGTAAAAAATGATTTTTTACGTTGTTTTCTACTTAATATCAAGAGTGGGGCTTTAAACACTCAAGACAGTATTAAAATCCCTCTCATTATCACGTGCATGCCCTAAACCCCGGACAATACTTTGTAAGATTTTGGCTTTATTCAAATCCTATATGTTGTTTCTTACCTTCATACAATTTCTGTAACTTTCTTTAATTGGGGCTTCTAAGATTTATTAAAACATGCTGCTGTATATATTGATAAATATATATTAATATATACGAGTCCATAGAAAGCAAGCAACCAATCCATAATAAAGAAAATATTTTTTAGAATGGTCGAAAGTAAAGGGATGTAAATGTTTAACTGTATTACTTCTCAATGATTGTTCCGTCCTATCATCTTTCCTGACTTGAACGGTAGCTGTCTTTAATGCTGTTTCTATAACCTTTCTTGAAGGCGCTTTTGGGGTTACGTCTATTTTTGAAATTCCAGAGATGGCAATGTTCCCGATTGAGTTTATGTCAACTCGATTTCCTGGTCTTATTCCTGGTCGTACTTCTGGTCTTACTCCTGGTCTTACTCCTGGCCTTTGTCCCGGCCTTTGCTGTGGACCTGTTATACCTTGTATGCTTATTTGCTCCAGTGTGCCTTTCATCAGAGCGTTTAGATTGGCCTGAAGACATCCTGCTGGTCCTAGGATGGATAACAGTACTAATAATGCAAATAGTTGATTCTGATTCCTAAAGCATACAAAAATAAATGAGTCCAGTGAGAGTATTGAAATTAACGTTTTATGAAATAACGATATAAAAAATAAGCTATCCGATTTAAGGTCAAGTATACATAATGGGGATTTTATAAAACTGTGTA
This sequence comes from Mytilus galloprovincialis, assembly GCF_965363235.1. Classification (NCBI taxonomy): domain Eukaryota; kingdom Metazoa; phylum Mollusca; class Bivalvia; order Mytilida; family Mytilidae; genus Mytilus; species Mytilus galloprovincialis. Next base: position 52,747,215 of record NC_134851.1, read on the forward strand.
TTTATTTACAAGTCATTGAACTGCATCAGCGAAATAGATATGTAGCATTCGTACTCACACAGATTTAATCATTCAAAAAGGTTTAAAACGATGGATGTATAAATGGCCACCTCTCTAGCTGTTGACGTAGTAAAACGGTTGTTCACAAATGAAATATTCCTAGATAGGCAGGAGGTATTTTTGCAGTCATTTATATGAAAGCCTATTGTGATCAGTATGAAAAGATCGGCAAGCGCCCTGATAAATAAATTCTCGATAAAAGTTTTTAGTTTTAGTATAATAGGCCTCTAAATTAAGATGTTATTTTTAAACAAATTTATGTGTACCGATAATGTATTATAGAATATATAATACCATAGATGTAATATCCATAGATGAAGCTCAACCCTGACTTCAAAGGTTCTATGTGCGTTGTAATGGCTTTCATATCTGATAATGACATGAACCAGTTGGTCATTGAGATGCAGATTGACAATCAGGACAATAGAAAACTGACAATTCAAACCTACTTAGCAATTAAACATGCTAAAAATCAGAAAGAAGCAAAACTCAAAATATATATTTTATATTGACTTGATTATAAAAAAATAATATTTGTTTAGATAAAACAATATAACAAAATATTCTCGAAAAGAAACTAATAAAGAAATGTGAATATTATTCTTTTTTAGGTAGAACTTCCGTTTTCATTATATTTATATTTTTAGATTTTATATAAAATCTTTATCTTTAAAATGTATGCTTACTTTTATAAGCAAGTTTATTGAACATATAATTGTTAGAAAACATTGAACAAGTTAAAAATATGTATGCTCCAAAAAGTATTTTCCATGCCTTGTATGTTTTGTTATTTCATGCATGCACTAAATTCTTAAAACTCTTTACTTATAAGGTCCGAGTACACAGTTATTTCGTAGTGCATTTCCTTTAGACAATAAATGGAAATAAAAAAAAATCCCACCTGCGCTTTCTCCATAATATTTTTACAGTGTGTTGTACTACTTTTGGGACAAACTATATCAAAATTATAGAAAACTTCATCAGCTCTAACTCAAAATATGGACAATTTTATGTGAAGGGGGGCTTGAAATCTTTTGACAGCTTCCGAAATGCTAATTTTTGACCTTTTTCATCTGGACCAAATCACTACTTTACATTATATTTCATGAATCAAATTTTTTTACAGTGTAATTTTATCCCCCTTCTTGCTACTTGAGGCATAAAACATAAATAAATAAATTTGGAAGGGGTATAAAAAAAATTGACAAGTAACACACTGTCCACAGTAGGGACTATATTCGTGGACAACGAAAAATCAAGGGACGATAACTGTGTACTCGGACCATAAATACATATTTCATAAACATCATGAATGAAATTATTATAATTTTTGTAATTATCCAAAAAATATATAAAATACATCTATGATTTAGCAACTAACTTATTCTGTAAAATATAAAAATGGTTTGAAAAAGACAATTTCTCTTCTAAAACTGTAGAAAAACTGATGAAAAAAAGAAAATAATGTACTTTCTGCTTATTTTTTCCCCCAAATTCGACGCAGTTCGACACTTTAATGAAGCATATCAAAGAAAAGGTGTATTTTAGAAGTTCAACAACGTGCTATTCCCATTTTCAGGAACTTAGGCAGCAACCATTTGATTTTCTGGGGGGCGAAAAAAAAGCTTGTCCGGAAAAAAAATCCATTTTTTGACCATTTTACAAATGTTTTATTTGTCTGTCCAGTGCGCTAAAAATAGACATAATTTAACAACAGAAGGGACATAGCTCGAGAAGACATTTAAGAAAATCTATTACGCTGTACTGGTCAATGAGATCAACAGATAAGAGATGTGACTAGAGTTACTTGATTGAATACAACACACATAAAACATCAGACAGTCAATATTTGGTCATGGTTCTTTTTATCTAACCATGGAAGTATTATATTGACATCTATGATAATACTATGCAACAAAATAATGTAAGTTACCGAATATATAAACATTCTTTGTAAATAGAATAAAGAAAATAATTCATGTACTCATAATTGCGGGAATTAATTAAGAAAAATAAGATTGTAATTTCAGAACGAATAAATGAACAATGCATGAAAAGCAACGATTTTTGTGATTTTTTTTTTAGCAAATAGCATTCACATAAAATTTAAACTTGTATATATATTTTTTTAAGTAAGTATAATTTTTGTGTAACAGTAAACAATGTCTTACCACATGTTGTATAATAATAAACCTTTTCACCTGTATTGATCACCTTGTTTATATATAGTATGGTCCACCAAGATGACGTAGTGACCTCAACCTCCGATCCCGAATTCTTGGAAGGCATTCAGGTTGACTGGGTCACAAAGTACATTTCCTCAATGAAAAAAATACTTTCTGAAATATTAACTTCGACCTATATATCATCGAAGTTTGATTGGACATATTTTGTGAAAGAAATTTTCAACTGACGAAGTAGCAAGACATAGATAACAGGATGTTGAATCGTATTTCAAATAGTATGTCAAATATAATATGTAAATCAATGTGTAACAATTTGATGTGTGCTAAGCGAGACTGTACAACTTTAACTTGATGTAGAAAGAAAAAATAGAAGTGATGTAAACTTCAATTAGACAAGCATACAAATATAATACAGAATATAGTCTTAGGGATGTACTAATTGTGAAATTAAAAAAAATCAAGAATTTAAAATTGATACTATAAGTCAGAAGAGCATTAGTTAAGAAACAAAATAAGCTAAAAATATTAAAGTCATGATCTGCATTTCGAGATATATGATTTTTAAATATAGCGGGAAAAAGAAGACTAGGACCTTTACCTTATATTTGCATTGGTATTATTTGGGTCTAAAATCAAAATACAAAAAAAAATAGAAAATCTGCCTAAATTTTGGCTAATACCCTTTGTAAGCTTTTAAGTCTTATATAAAAAGATAAATGGGTGTTATGGGGCAAAATATTTTACATCAATTGCATTGTTTGGAAAAATACCAAGGAGTCTTATCATTTGACACAAATTCCAAAACATCACTTAAGTACAACCTTAAGAACATCCAGGGGTCAACATCCTGCTTCAACAATAGACAGTAATCGGTGATGCTGAAATGTGATATTTTTTATGCGGATACGGATGTCGTGAATACGACTTGAAGGCCGCTGTACTGGCATAATTTATCTTATATAAACAGAGGTAACTTCAAACATAAGATCTTGCATGGCTCTAAAAATTGTTGATTGGAATCATGACAATTTGCACGAGTGAATAAATAACCGCAAACGGATTGAATACACGTTCAAATTGAGTACGTGAACAAGTGGTTTACCTGAAATAAACACTGACGTAAATACAATAGTGAATAATAAATAAGATGTTTATATATTATTATTATTTCATTAAAGATTGATAGGTACAAATATATAATCACATATGATATTGTTGCACAGGCTGCTTGACTATGGGGGTAAACTTTATCAGCAACGCTGGTAATGCTAGTCAAAAATATGAAACGAAGGTCAAAATCAAAATAACAGACAGAACATTTTCCAAATACAGTAAGCTATGCCACCGGAAGATACAAGTCAACCTAGAATATACAACTGATACACATTTTTATAAAACTCGAGATTTATTCTGGCCTCTTATAAAATATTCCAGGTTTTCATGTTTTTGAGGTTTGTGGGTTTCTGATGAAAGTAATATCAGATAAGCAATTCAGAAAATGTCGCAGGCTCAATAATTATGAGAGGTGGTCGATGAGACACTATAGAGTTCAAACGAAGTAGCTGTAATCAATTATAGGCAAAAATATGGCTTTCAACAATGAGAAAACTACATATCTTATAATCTTCTATTAAAGACCCAGACATGCAAAATTGGAAAACTTACGGCCTAATTTACGACTAAACATTTAAAAAAATCCAACAGATATGAAATATCTTAACTTGACGAACGACAACAACTTGACTACAGGTTCCTTACTTTGGACAGGCACAAAAAATGTAGTGGGGTAACTGTTAGTCAATTGTCCTGTTAAAAATCTAGCTAAGCGAGAAGATTTTCTTCAAAGTGAGGTTTATTCATACTTATCGGACCACAGATGAATTATCACGTTGTGATTGGTTAAATGCCGTCACGTGGTGACCCCCTATGAGACCGAATGGGGTTAGTAAGTTTCATATGGGGTTCATGACGCGTTAATGGCGACGTCATATGTTAATGTTGTTGTGTTTCATTGTTTATTTTTCAACAAAACGCCGCAGAAAAAGTCCAGCGTCCGATAAATTCGTTATACGGTTAACTACTGACCCCCTACGGATCCATAGAGGGTGAATAAAATTTATAGGGGACTCGGTCTCCGGCCTCACCCCCTATGGATTTTACTAACCCTCTATGGATCCGTATGGGGTCAGTAGCGAACCATATAACTTATAGTATCGCACCGCGGGTAAATTATCACGTTGTGATTGGTTTAACGCCGTCACGTGGTGACCCCCTATGACACCGTAGGGGTTAGTAAATTTCATAGGGGGTCAATGACGCGTTAATAGTGACGTCATATATTAATGGTGTTGTGTTTCATTGTTTGTTTTTCAACAAAACGCAGCAGAAAAAGTCCACCGTGCGATAAATTCGTTATACGGTTAACTTCTGACCCCCTACAGATACATAGAGAGTAAATAAAATCCATAGGGGGATTCGGCCTCCAGCCTCACCCCTATGAATTTTACTAACCCTTTATGAATCCGTAGGGGGTCAGTAGCGAACCATATAACTTATAATATTCATATCCCAATGATATGTTTTCGTCCTATTTTGTTGTTAGAAGCAAAATTAAAGCAGGTTTATCAGATTCGACGCAGAAATATGAAAGTCCATATTGCATGTGGGAAGCGGAAGCCCCGGTATTGTGGTTTTGATCCAGGGGATATGCTGTCTGTAGTCATCGAATCCAAGACAGTTCGCAAAGTTTAGAGTTCGCAAAGTTTAGGGTTCGCAAACTTAACTTTGAAAATTGCTGATTAATTCAAAGTCACTGGACTATGTCCGAGGGGACAGACCACAAAACAGTCGGCAAACTGATTTATACTGATAGTAATGCAACTTATTAAAATATATAATTGATCTATCACAAGTAGTTCTTATTATACTGACTTATGCAGAATAATTAACATTGAAAATTACTAATAAATTCAAAGTCGCTGGACCATGACTTAGGAGACAGGGCCTAAAAAGAGTCGTCAAACTGATATGAACTGATAGTAATGCAACTTTATAGAAATAGCATGGATCTATCCCGAGACGTTCCTATTAAATTGACAGATTCGTTCGTAACAATTTGATACGATCAAAACAACTGAGACCCTTGAAAAAAAAATATTGACTATAGTTATCATCCTACAACTATGGATTGACAAAATTATGCATTTTTTTCTCCAGGTTTTTTTTAATCGTCATCTACTGTAGCTGTGTCCTAAAATGTATTTGGCTATAGCAATTGTTTTTTTTAAATACATTTGTATGTAAAAATTGTTGATTAAAAACAAACTTATACATCTACTTTGTGTTATTGTTAGATGTATTTCAATTTGTATCCATCTGACAAGTTTAGCCTTTTTCAACTGACTGTTATAGTTTGTTCTTTTTTGTATTGTTACAACACTGTCCCAGGTTAGGGTGAGGGCTTGTTGCCATCTAACTATAGTGCAACCCCTTCACATACTGTATGTGCCTGTCCCAAGTCAGAATCCTGTAATTAGGGGTTGTCGTTTGTTGCTGTGTTACAGTTTTGTTTTTCGTTCATTATTTTGTACATAAACTAGGTCGTTATTTTTCTCGTTTGAAGTGTTAAATATAAAATAAGATAAGATAAGATCAGAATTTTATTAATCTAATCAAGAACCCATAAAGGGCATCATTTTACAACACAATATGATTGGAAAAAGCAAAACAGAAAACTAATACCATACTATAACGTTATGGACAGGATCAGAGCCTAACACAACATGTGTTTTATATAACTAAATATACATTTGTCATTTCGGGACCTTTGTGCTGACTATGCGGTATGGGCTTTGCTCATTTATTGAAGACATATAGTTGTTAATTTCTGTATCATTTGGTCTTTTGTAGACAGTTGTATAATTGGCAATCATAGCATATCTTGTTTATATTATATCAGTTTCGTGTCATCCATGAGAATTGTTTTGTGCTTTGCGAATGGTAGAGATCCGCACCATTACATGAAAAATCGTTACCAACAGAAAAAACGCTTTATTAAAAACATTTTGGATTTGTATCCAAGAAAATGAATAAAGATCATCATAAACATTGAGTATTGTTGGCTTTTTTTCTCTCGATATTCATAAATTATAAGAAGCAATCAGTCAATACGAAAGATCTCACCCACAGATCAAAATGAGCCTTACGACCCAGGGACCGGTTTCACAAAGCTTTCCTAAGACCTGTCATAAGACATATCTTGGGACATGTCTTATGCTCCTCTAATGACTATCAAAGGACATATCTCAGACCTCGACTCGAAGCAGTCTTGGGATGATCCTAGCAAAGATATACTAAACCTGTCTTAAGTTCTTTAAATTTTCAAATTTAAACATGGATTTATAGAAAAATTCATTCCCATAAATTACTTAAAGTATAATCATTGATTACTAAAATCCATGCATTGTAAACGACTCAGAATACAACCCATTCCTCCTGCATAAAGCACAAAGACGAACACAAACTGTTTATTCACCATCTCACTATTGTAATTACAAAAACAAATCATAAACGAAAAATAATTATATAAAAAGTATAGGTATTATTTAGAAATAAGCAGGACAGCAACGAGTACATTCAGTTACATGTATAACAGAGTAAGGCCGTGTTCATACCAAACGCCATGTACAACAAACATGTTTACAATTAGTTTAATGTAATTTACACTGGTTTCACATTAAATTTGTTCACTTCTATACACCTTGTTTAATTACCTGTAAATAAGATATGTTCACACTTTTAAACTATATGTCATTTAAATGTTCATTACGTAGAACTGAATGCAAATATTTCGGACAACTTGTCTAGCAGTTAGAGAACCACAATTTGACTTTTAAAAAAGGGGGGAATGAATTTTTCCTTGAAAAATATTCTGACCTCCATTTTGAAGAAAAAAAAGAAATCTGGTCAAACAGACGGAAAAAAAAATTCTGAATCCAGAGTTTCCCCATTTATTATAGTGTTTTAAATGTTGTATGTTGAAATTTAAAAGATCCGTAACCATGCATTTCCAGTTAATTTTGGTCATTACAGACAATTGCTTTTAAATATAATTAAAACAAAATTTTTTTGATTGCTAGCATCGAAAAAACTGAATAAAAACATTCGCGCGAATATAATTCTGACTCAGAAAAAAAAATATGCCCCCCCCTTTTTTTTTAACTTAAGTGGTTGCTCCTTTATGAAAGCAATTTTGATGATTTGCAGTAGTTTAAAGATAATAAATATGTCTCGATTACGGATTAGAAAACGTAGTCTGCTTACAGCATGCTTACAGACGAAGAAAAAGGATTGAGATGTTAAGGATCACTACATTTCTATCTTTTCTGTTTGGTTCGAATGGTATTTCTTCTCTAAGAAGTATTTATCAAAGGGAGGGGGTAATGTTTTTTTTATTTCTAAGTGTACTTCAATGGATCTGAGATACTAGACAAACAATACAATTTACCTCACACTTTTTTAGTAATGCATTTACGATTTAATCGTTGTTTGAGTAAAGACCAGCGGCAAATATTTCCGTGTACGTCCAGTCGATTCGGAAAGACCCTTTCAAATGAATTATGTGTTCGGCAATGATGGTGCTTTGAGTCTTTATAAGGAGTTAATAAAGCTACATAAAGTTTTTTTATAACAAATAAATATATCAAGTATAGACAAATATTTCTGTAAAGAACTTTATTAATAATTGTTATAAATATCAATTTTATTCAAAAATCGTTTCTTCCTTAAATATACATGGTAAAAATTATGTTCTAAATGTCTAGTTTTATTTCTCAAACTTAAGTAAGGTTTTTAATAATGTATTCTTCCTGAATTCCCCATATAGAGCCCTTCAAAGCTATGCCTCATGGGAAAATTCCCATGATGCATCCTTCTTCCTCTCGGCTTTCATTAATGAAAGACGACTTTTTGAATTCAATTTTTTTAATCTATCAACATCAACGGTTACGAACATTTTCTAACGCAAATAATTAATTCTTATTGGCACAAAGTGCAAAGAGAAGATCATCTATGGATGATTTGCATGATTTAGGGACAGAAGTCCACAAAGATGCATCGTCTGCTACGGCAGACCATGCTACCGGCCAAGATGGCAAAAAATCTCTAAGAGAATATAAGATTCCCAAAAAGACTCGCACAAGCAAATACGATTATAGAGAATCCTCAGATGACGATTCCGAGACCGACCCATATGAGGAGCATAGCTCCGAAGAAGACTGTATTTCGGGCTCAGAAGCTGAAGACGGGGAAATTATGAAATCGAAAAGTCGCAGAAGCGATTGTGCCAAATTTAGGAGTATCTGATGACGAATCGGACTGTGAGAGATTCGATCCGTTGGACAAGGAGTCCGAACTATTTATGACTGGCAGTATGGCAAGGTATGTGCAGAAGTATTTTAGTACTTACGTGAGTCAAAGTTGCTTGAAAGAAAAGGTTCTTGGTGTTTCACCCGTCCCTTCAAACACCATACTTTCGCCTCCTTCAATCGATGAGTTCATTGAAGACTTGATAGGAAATCGCCAGGCTTGGCGATTCATGAAACTGCATGATAACAGTTTGAAATTCCTTCAAAAGAAAGTAGCTCTAATAATGGGCCCTCTTGCCAAAATGTGGCAAGAAATCGATGGAGCGAATCACGGGAAAGAAACATCAGAGATGTCCATTACAGATGTATTGAATCTAATTGAACGAACAGTGCTCTTGGTGGGACAAGTAAATGTGGCATGCCTTTACGAAAGGAGAATAAATTTCATGGCCAAAATTCTGAAAGGCATGAAGCAAGCTAAACAAACTTTGTCGCATAATCAAAGCATGTTAACTGAGTCCGGAGAGGCCCTTTTCGGGGACAACTTTTATAATGTCCTTGACAAGAAAAGCAAGAACAGGAAAAGAGCCAGGGAAATGGCAAAAGAAATGGGTCTTGAGACGAAGAGTAGGCGAGTAGACAAGACGACCTTTCAGACCGGTCCTTCCGGTTACCAACAAAGTCAGACGGGTGGATCTGGTAGGGGCCGGGCCGTACATTCTATGCTAGAATCCCTCCAAGTCTCTATTCACGATCTAGCAAGTCTGATAGGGACTCTGAACGCGACTGCAGAAGCAGTAATCCCGGCGTCCCTTTATGTCAGGGAACTAAAAATGTTCAAAACAAAGAGTTTATTGAAAACGACACCATACCGGTCGCTTATAACACTAACGCCCGGATGAAATGGTGGTACACTTAAAAAAGTGGAAGGGAAATGCATAATATCCCCAAACCCAGATTTAATTATAGAAAGCGATGCTTCATCAAAACAGGGTTGGGGAGCAGTAGATGTGGCTCAAAACATCAGAATGGGAGGTCCTTGGGATGAAACAGAAAAGGCTTTGCATATAAATGCTCTAGAATTAAAAGCCGTAGAATTCGGTTTAAAGTCCTTAACAAAAGACAAACCGACATTCATGTTCATTTAAAAATGGACAATGTGTTCGCTGTAGCGCATATAAACAGAATGGGAGGGACACGATCCCCAATTTTACTAAAAATAAGTCGCGAGATATGGGAATATTGCCTACAAAGGGGAATAACTCTAACAGCCGAATACATTCCGGGGGTTCTAAACGAAATTGCGGACTGGGAAAGTCGTCACACAGGAAGTTCAAACAATTGGACTCTGAACAGGGCAATATTTCAACAGATCAACAAAATAATGGGTCCGTTGAAATTAGATCTGTTCGCAGATCGCCTGAACGCACAATTGGACAATTATGTCAGCGGGAGACCAGATCCATTTGCGATCCAAACAGATGCGTTTCAAGTGAACAGGTCGAACAAGAACCCATATGCTTTTCCCCCGTTCTGCTTGATAGCTCGTAACGTTGTCTAGCGAAAGTGAACAAAGAACGCTCGAATCTAGTTATCATAACTCCAGCTTGGCAGTCATAAGCGTTTTACCCAATGCTATTGAAAATGTCAATATCAGCACCAATACTGCTCCCTCCAATGAGAGATTTATTGACAAACCCACAGAGCGGGACCCACCCACTAATAGAAAACAAAACCTTAAAACTAGTGGCGTGGAAAGTTTCCGGACTGAGCGAAAAGCAATGGGACTTTCGGAAGACGCTTCCAAACTTTTTGTTAGCGGACGGAGGAAAGGCACCCAATCCTCTTACAACAGCTGCTGGCGACACTGGGATCGCTGGTGTTGTGAACGGGACCTGGATCCCTTTCAGGCCCCTGTGGAATCTATAGCAAACTTTATTGCATATTTGTTTAATTCTGGCTACGAGTATAGCACGTTAAATCTTTACAGGTCAGCTATTTCGGCATTTCACAAAAATGTGTCTCCCGAAAAAATAGGCAAACATCAGTTGATTAAGCAGGTCATGGCGGGGTTTTTCAACGAACGCGCCCCTCTTCCAAGATACACAAAAACTTGGGACGTAGATATAGTCTTAAAATTTATAAGTTCTATGGGGTCGAATAAAGATTTGAGTTTGAAAGAATTGACATTGAAATTGACCATGCTTTTAGCTCTTACTTCAGCGAGTAGGTCGCCGGACATTCAGAAACTGGATATGAATTATATGAATGTTCGTACAAATGAAATTATTTTTACAATGGTAAAACTTACAAAGACTAGAAAGACTGGTTCACAACCATACTAAATAACATTTAGCTCCTTCCCGGAGAATGACGATCTTAATGTCGTTCAATGTATCTGACTACATTGATAAAACCGTGAGTCTTCGTCCTAATGAGTGTAATCAATTGATCATTAGTTTTATTAAACCTCACAAACCTGTCAAATCATGCACAATTGCGCATTTGTAAAAACGTATGCTAGGATCTGCAGGCATAGATACTGACATTTTCAAACCACATTCAACTCGGGGTGCGAGTACATCAAAAGCAAACAAGTTCGGAGTTTCAATAAAACAAATTATGAATATAGCAAACTGGCGATCTAGGGGAACGTTTGAAAAATTCTACCACAAACCACTAGAAACAGAGATTGAAGCAGGTAGCTTCCAATCAACGGTCCTTAAACTGTGATTATACAGAAACCCAAAAAAGGAAAACTTAAAGCAGTGTAAAAATGTTTATAACAAAACAAAACAAACAAAACAAACAAAACAATTTGATAAATCTATTTGTATATAGTGTAATATAGTGTATATATATACATAAATAATTAAACAACTTTGAACATACATTATTAAACCAGAATTATTAAACCAGAAATAAAATTTTCAAAGTGCACGAAGTGCACGCAATGAAATTAAGATTTTATGATCAAACTTAAGTAAGGTATGGGTCCCCACCCACCCGACCGCTTTATTTGGGCTTGTGTATTTACGTATATTCATTAAGATTTATAATCTTATTTCCGTTGTTTTGCAGTACATCTTTCAAAAAGGATTAACGGATGAAGACAAGAGAGATTGTTGTCAGTTAATATAAAAAAGAAGACGAAAAAGACGGTTTATAGAACTTTTATTTCGTGGGGACAGTTAGCATGCAGAGACAATTTTTGATTTCGTTATTATAATTTTGTGGAAAAGACCACATTTGTTATATACAACTGGAAGTAATAAAATGATTGATTAAGAAGTTCTTTTTGAAATGGCATTTTAATTGATGGAAAAGGGTACTTTTGTCAATGAGATAACTCCATCGTTACTTTTGCATACTGAGGAAATTAGGCAATGTTTTAAAGCAACTCAAACACACAAAAAAAAAAAAAAATAAAAAAAATGATGAATTCAAATCTTTCCATATTCAGCCTCGTTAAGAAGGATGCATCATGGAAATTTTCCCATGAGGCATAGCTTTGAAGGGCTCTATATGGGGATTCAGGAAGAATACATTATTAAACCTTACTTAAGTTTGATCATAAAATCTTAATTTCATTGCGTGCACATAAAATTTTCAATTTTGTGTACACTTAACCTACACAAGGCCTACATTGACTATCGACTGCATGTAGACAAAACATGATTTATACTACATGTAAACATTGAGTTTTATCAATGGGAACGTAATTGTGTTTTGTTTACGCGTGAGGTACACTAACAAAACACCGAGTTTAGGTCAATGTGAACACGGCCTAAAATAATAAAATTCATGATTAAACACAATGAAAAAAGGCAAACAAGCTTTTTTTGGTAACTTTTATTGGAGAGTAAATAAGTCAGTAACATATATTTGAGCTGTGGTCTTTTTCTCACCCTACCATTTTTGATCACAAGTCATACTGATGGAATTATAAAATACATATCTAATGAATCTTTTTCATCTTTATCACTGTTTTTCGTGTATGTTTATATCAATTTACCTAAAACTAAATTTTTGAATCCTCAATTTTTTTTAAGGAATATTGTTAGTTGCTTATGTACATGTTGTGGTGTTGTAAGAACTGTTTTTGAATATTAATGCTTCGCAAAGTTTTTGAAATCTGTTTTTGTTCGTAACTTTTACCTGATTTGTGATGATTGGGTATGAATTGTTATTAATCAAGCATTATCAATATAATTTTACGGGAGATCTCCTCTACCCCGAGCACTTAAATTTCTTGATTTCTTTTTAAAATACTTCCACATGTGAACTTTATTGGCGACCCCAGACATCGTTTCCCACAGCCGTTTGGTGCAGGTCTGTTACATCTTCTCCTTTTTGTGCATCTGTTTATTGTTACATAACTAGACCATCCACCATTAACACAATTCTGCCATTTCTGAAGATTCACTTCCGGTAGAGATGAACAACTTTTCTCGGAGTTACTACAAGAATAATATGAGATTTGTCATTGATGCTACTGAGCCATTACTGACTCATTACTGAGTTATGATTAAATATCAATTCTGTTAAAAACAAAGATTACATTGTTACTTATAAAGGGTTTGAAATAACCTTGTGTGTGAGTGTTAAACTTATATTCTTCACTGATTTGCACGTTCTTTTTATGACCATTTCGGTTATAAGTTCGCAAGAAAAGTATAATTATTGTAATAAAACTAATGACAAAAGAGACGACATATACCAAATCAATATTCAAAGTCGTATAAGGCAGCAACCATTTGATTTTCTGGGGGGGGGGGCTATGGTTTTTTTTTTCTGTGCAAACTTTTTTTCCGCCTTCGGCGAAGAACAATCTATTTTTTTAGCGACAAACCGAAGACAATTTTTTTCTTTCAATTTTAGCATTACATATAGTGGCAGCTGAGGGTGAAACAAACATTTTTTTTTACTCGGGGTCCAAAACAAATTATTTTTTTCACCAAAACCTGGAAACAAACTTTTTTTTCCAAAAAAAAAAACATAGCCCCCCCCCCCCCCCCCCCCAGAAAATCAAATGGTTGCTGCCTGAGTCGAAAACGAACTGACATTGTCATGGTTAAAAAAATCGAATAACCATAAAAAGACAAACATCAGTAGCAAAACAAGAGAGAAAACCAAGACTGAGCGACACTAGCAACACGAAAAACCGAGTGGCTTCAGGTGCTCCTAAAGGGTTATCATATCCTGCTTCACAGGTGACACCCTGCTACTACTATATAAAACAATACGTTGATAAGTTATGTCAAGTAATTATTGCATTAGCGGATTGCGTGGTAAGTGTCTCTTATTTGACCCAAATACATCACCCAATTTGTAAAACATCGGTCAATTTTGAAAAAAATGTAATTTGATCGAATTTGAGGCCAAAATCGGTCCTTACCTACTCCTTTGCCAAAATATCCCATAACCTATTTTTACCTTCAATGATAATTATTGTAATTATTGTGGTACCGACGTTAGCAGCCCATTGATTTTGTCACCTAAATCGATAAGTTCTTTTGCTATTATCTTACCTGGCAGAAGTCTTCCTGAAAACGTCAGAAGGAATGCTGTTGATGTTAGTATTTTCGCAAATGATTCTAGCCATAGTTGCCTTCTTAATTTCTGTCAGCTGTGCTGGAGTAAACTTTACGTCAGTATTACTTTCGTAAAAAAATCGATCACCAAACTTCAAGGCACGGAATTGTAATCCTATCATACAGGCAAACGTTGGTCCGACTTTCCCTCCAGGTATTGGGGTTTCTGATACACCACCGGTAAATAGGTCGATGTCCCATGGGGAACTAATGAAAACAATAAACATATACATTGTGGTAAGTAACACATTGAAAATAAAACTATGTCTCTTGCACAATAGATATGTCTGATTCTTAATTTCTCCCATGTCTGTCTTTGAAATTGCGCATTTTGGCAGTTTTAGTTTCAGGACAACCAAATAATGAAACATTTAAATGAAAATGATGATAACAGTATTTATTTTTGAAAGTTTACAAATAAGCACTGATACATTTATATAAATATGATTGGAAATATGAAATTACGACATACCTGTAAATGTTTTTAAGTGCCAGCGCTTCGACTGTAGAATGATGCTCTAAACCTCCTGACACACCAGCTGTAAAATCATCAGCGGGTGTTAAATCACAGACCATTCTCCAAACGTTATAACTAGCCAGTCCGTGATCTCTTCCTCGTTGTACATTAATGGCTGCAAGGTCACCTCCAAAACCATGTGTTCTCTCAAAAAGCCTTTCTGTAAGTTCCTTGGTAATTTTTCTGTCGACTTTTTGAGAAAATTCTTCATAAAGGCCTCTTGTTATAGAACTTACACCCCCATTTGCATCATACAGCTTATTTGGTCGAAGAAATTCATTACGAAGTAGCGGGCTTTGATTAGAATGTGATGGGCCGTTATAGGCTAATCTCTGCCTGACCATGCTATGTCCAAATCTGAAGGCTGCGGCGGAGAAACCATTCCTAATCTGGGGTTTAGTCGCTTGATCATATCCAGTAAAATACCCGGAGGCTCTTGGTTTCAACTCGAAATCTATCATTTGTTGGTTACCAAGGATATGAGGTAAGTATTCATTATAGGTCACGTGTTGTATCATGGCACCAATAATCTTTCTGGCCTCTTGGTACGCCCTTTCATCATTCCACCCATGATTCAATTGTGTTAGTCTGTCGGCTATGCGATTGTGTTCTTTCATCCAAATTGTTTGTAATGCCATTAAAGCTGGTTGTTGATTGAATCTTGGATCTCCTATCAAGCAAACAAATAGAGTTATTGCAGTGCAGGTATAGATTTAGATATAAATGAAGGTAAGTCGATACTATACATACGATTCCTTTAAACTGCAGGTACTCAACAGATTTTGTATTTGTAAATTCAGAATATTTTTTTTTTATTTGTTTATTTGTTTAATCGAAATTCAATTGTTATGTTTTCCTACACGTCATTTTAACCTTCAATTGTGTTAACCCTCTTACTGCGGGAAGGACATATGTGTCCTCCCCTGGCTTACTGCGGGAAGGACATATATGTCCTTTGTGTAAAAAAAAATGATTATTTTGTCCCTTTCGTAATATTTCTGAGAAAAAAACCCACCTTTCCTTCAATTATTGAATACATTTTATATATTTTATTCATCATGTGGTTATTTTTTTTGTTGTTGTTTTCTTTTTACCTATCTTTTTCATAAAACGTCACCATTACTACATATATTATTTGACGTCATTCGACGTCGTAATTGATTTGACGGCATGAAAGCGCTATCAAATTTTAGAATGAACAATGTTTATGCCTTTATTGATAAGATAAAAAAGAATCCTAGTATGCTACAGAAGGAAAAAACCCAACATCAACACATGATCATTAAGCAATCAAACAAAAATATTTGCTAATTGGTTTTAGTTCTTGTACCCAACAATAAATAAATCTTTATACAAATGTCCCTAACTCTTTTAGATTTGGAGGGACACATATATACTAAGTCTTGAACTTGATGCTTTCCCTGGTTTTCTTACTTCTTTAAAAACAAATTAATAAAACAGCGAAAAAGTCTACGTTGTTATTTAATAGATAAATAAGTCTACAATTAATTTACTGACACGAATTGTAAAATTGGCATAAAATATCATTCTGCATTTTAATGTTTTTTATGCATTATTAGCTATTATAAACTTTAGTTTATGTGCAAAAATGGATAGATACTATGGAGTTATTGAACACCCGTTGGGAGCAGGAATCAGCCAAATAATGAGAAAAGCCTTTAGCCAGTCAGCTAAAGAAGGCCTCGACATGAAAAAATGTAAAACTAACATGAAAACTAACGGCATAATTTATAAAATTCAGTTTATGAAAAACATATGTGACATACATGAAGCAACGACAACCACTGAATTAAAGGCTCCTGACTTGGGACGTAAACAAAAGAGTGTGCTATCTTTATTTTTCCGGTCATTTTTTGTTTGACGAGTGTTGTAACCTTTTGAAATATTTGCTGCTGAAAACTTATGTCTAACTTAATCTATTTTGAGTTATAGTTTTTTATATCCTGCCTTTTAACCTTTCAGAACAAGTGATCTTATTATACATATAATTTTTATAACGCGTGGATTGTGATGACTCGAAGTTACACCACTATACCAATAGAAGATCAGAGTTTCACATTTTAACGGCAAATTTTGAAATTCCTTTACATTTATTCAATGAAGTAACACCTTACGATGTTTAAATTTGAGACCAGAAAACATGTTTAAAACTCATATAATGATATATCATGCTGATACTGAATACGGTGCTTTAAACAAAAATCTATGTTTTCCTTAGTGTACTTTACGTGCTATATAAGTTGGAAAAGGGGGGGGGGGGGGGGGGGCAAAAATCGAAAGATGTAATAAAATATCTTTTCTAAATATGTGTAAATATTAGATTGACGTACGCATATAAATTCGGAAGGGCCCTCTAATTATTTATTCTATAAATATATACATATTGATGTTTACAAATAGTACAAATATATCATTTAACAATAGTAATCAAAGAAACTAATTGGTATGAGTGCCAATGAGACAACTCTCAATATCGTAAGTTTTAATCCTACACTTAGGACCACTCTTACGATTAAATCTTAAGTCTTATCTTAAGACCACTCTTAAGATATAAATACCTTAGCAACGTACTTTCGTTTCATCGAAGAATGCACAGCGGTATCTCCCTATGTAAACAAAACGGGACGATGTTGATAACCTCCCCTTCATGAGACAACATTCAATGACAATCTGTTATGAAATATTGTCTTAATACTCACAAAATATAACCAAAATATAATCTCTCTTTAACAGGACAAAATTAATTAGGTCTTTCCACTTTTCGTGGAAAGACCTTTTGTTTTTCTTCTGATTATTTTTTTTTCTTCTGCCGTCTGAGATGCTTTTTTGTCTTACAACATATCGAATGGATTTTTTGGCCAATGATGTTGTACAGTAATAGGGGTTTCAAAACTCACCCTGTGTGACCGAACACTTATTCTTATAGGAGTTATCTCCTCACGTTCCCTTTTTCTTGTTATCACTATATCTCTAAAACCGTAAAAGATTTTTGCAAACTGTTTTCACCAAATTGTTCGTCTACTCTTGAGAATGATTTAGTTTTATTTGACTTCAGTGATCGGAAGACATCTTATGGGAGTTATTTCTTTTTGAAAATTTAAGATAGGCGATTTGTTGGATCAATTCATACGTTATAAGTCGTAGAGGCCTACAGTCTTTTGATATGAAGTCCTTGGTCCATTTGAAGGAAATTGAGGTCAAGGTCAAAGGTCAAGGTCATGTTCTAAATTTTAAATTTTGCTTGTTATCGTTATACCACAGAAACTGTGACAGTAAATGATATGATGTGTTTGCCAAATAACTGGTTACAATAAGGCGCAACTTCAACCTATTTCAGTCAAAGTGTTCTGGTTAACCCTTATAGGAATTTTCTCCCCTTATGTATTTCAAATCAGTATTTCTCCACAACCATACAAGTGACTGACTTCCGGTCTTCCGTTTTGTGTTCACTGAACTATGACCTTGAAATTGAGATCAAGGTTGAATTTTGCTTGTTATTGTTATTCAAAAGAAACTGTTACAGTAAATGATATGATTTGTTTGCCAAATTGCTGTTTATAGAAAGGCGCAACTTCAATCTATTTCAGTCAAAGTGTTTTGGTTAACCCTTATAGGAGTTTTCTCCCCTTATGTATTTCAAATCAGTTATGTATTTCTCCACAACCATACAAATGATTGACCTGGGGTCTTTTGATTTGAGATCACTGACCTATGACCTTGAAATTGAGGTCAAGGTCAAATGTCAGTTTGACATTCTAGATTTTGACCTTTGATAAAAATTATTTCAAGTCTTCTGTATATACCTATTAGTCTTATTTTTTATATCAATTTGAAGAACCAAATAACATCAACAAGGAGTGACATTTTCTAACATCGTTTTTTAAATTTCATTCTTATTAACGAGGTGGAAAGACCTTCGATTGTTCTCTGAAGAATTGTTTTTTAATATATTCATAGTATTCTTCTGTGAAATATTGTCTCAATTCACACAAAATATAACCTCCCTTTAACATGTTTAACAGGACAAAATTTCATAGTATGCATCTGTGAAATATTGTCTCAATTCACACAAATATAACCCCCCTTTAACAAGAAACTATTCCATAGCATTCATCTATGAAATATTGTCTGTATACAGACAAAATTTCACTTTGAAAATCTGTCCTTCTCTGGACATTTTTCTATAGACGAGGACAATATTTCATGATACATATTTATGAAATATTGTCTTGTGGTACAAAATTTCATAGGACAATATTTTGTTTACAGAGGCAGTGATGCTGTTGTTGGACAATTATAATGTATTTAATTCATAATTTAACTTTTTTATAAAGTTTTTGACTGTTTTAGTTATTAATTTGCATTTGTATATTTGCCTTACATAAAACTATTGTCGGAAGTATATGATAAAGCGATTAATACATGGCCTTTTCCATATCAGCCTGGGTATCATCCCTCGACCCATATCAGAACCTCGACTCCGTCTCGGGCTGATATGGGGGTCTCTGGATGATACTCAGGCTGATATGGAAAAGGCCATGTATTAATCTCTATTTTTATCATACACTTCATGCCTCATACAATGCTTTTTGCATATGTGTAACGACCGGAAGAAAACAAGCCGTATTTACACATTCGGTCTGATAACCCCGTATTAGCCCAATGACGTCACTATATGGGCTGATATGGCCGTATCGGCTCGAGCAGAAAATCCATATCAGCTTCCGGTGTTAATCTTCTTAATTAAAAAAGTATATGATACAGAGATAAATACATGGCCTTTTCCATATATTTTAAAGCTTTTAAAACAAGACAAGAGTAGAACTGAAAGTAACCAAGGTGCTAATGATCAAAAAGCAGTTCATATATACTCTCCTGTTGAAATATATGATAAATCGTATAATACATGGCAAAATCCGTATCATATGCAATATCATCCCGAGATACCAATATCAGCACGAGGGCCTTTATGCGTTGTTTATAGCGATGATATTGGTCGAGGGTGATACGGATTTTGCCATGTGTTATACGCTGTATCATATATTTCAACAGGAGAGTATATATGAACTGCTTTTTTATCATTATCACCTTGGTTACCTTCAGTTCTACTTTTGTCTTGTTTTAAAAGCTTTAAAAGAACTGAATGCTCAATAACTCATCCGAAGCACATTGGTTACCTTACAATTTGCGTGCTGTTGTTTAAAAATATTTTGTTTCTTTTATTTTTTTTGTGTGTTTCGTATGGCATTTCAATGAATTTTTTTTTTTTATAGTTGCATTTCGTGTGCCAGAAAATATGAAACTCGACGTTTTCGACGTCATTCAATAAATTGCGTCACGCCAGCCGAATGACCGTATCGTTTATTTAGGACCCATTTTGAGGGAAAATATTTCGTGTTAAAAGCTTGCATAAATTAAAACGGACGTAATGTAAAAATGAAGAAAATAAATAAGTAGGGGTGTGATAAAGGGTGTGATAAATGGTAGGGGTGTGGTAAAGGGTATGATACAGGGTGTTATAAAGGGTGCGCATCAATGTTGCGCAATATAAATTAAACAGCAGGCTATTTATCAGATATTCAAAACTACTGTATTTACGACAAAATATATGATAAAATTGCATATCACGGCTTTGTGACGTCAAATACGTTGATACGGCTGAAATTTAACCCGTACATATTAGCGACGTCATAATGTATGAGCCGACTTTGATAGGTTTGACCCGAACTTATCAAGTCATCTTTCGGTTGCTGGCGAAACAAAGAAAAAATTGTTTATGTCATGCAATCGTGATACGCAAAAGATTATCAGGTTGTCTGTATATTGATATTGTAAAATATGAGCTGCTCGAAACAATATTAATATGATAGCGTTTTGAACTCATTCTGTGCGCTCACTCGACAAAAAGCTTCTTATTGTGACTCGCAGCTCATATTTTACAACAGATACAGTTAAGTCGGCCTGATATCTTAACTTACATCTAGAAATTGATAATGAGGGTCGGTTGAAAACAAAACTTTACGACAAAAGAGATGATTTCAGCTTTCCAATTGTGAACTTTCCATTTCTAAGTAGCAACATTCTGCACCTGCATACGGTGTATATATCGCCTAATTGATACGATATTCCAGTGCTTGCATTTCCTATCATGATTTCCTTGATAGAGGGTTGCTGCTCACAAGGAAACTATTACACCAAGAGTTCCAGTTCCAAATGGTGAAGTTGAAATCATCCCTTCGTAAATTTTACGGACGCCATCACGAGTTGGTTGACAAATGATATCGGATATGTTCCTTACGTCATAACTACAAACCCCTTCCCTTTCATGAACTTGACCTACCGAATTAGACTATTTACCGGATTTGTAATCACATAAGCCACACGACGAGTGTCACATGTGGAGCAGGATCTGCTTACCCTTCCGGAGCACCTGAGATCACCCCTAGTTTTTGGTGGGGTTTGTGTTGTTTTATTCTGTAGTTTTCTATGTTTTGTCATGTGTACTTTTGTTTTTTCTGTTTGGCTTTTTCATTTTTAGCCATGGCGTTGTCAGTTTATTTTCGATTTATGAGTTTGACTGTCCCTCCGGTATCTTTCGTCCCTCTTTTACAATGTCAATATACAGACATCATGATAAACGGTACATACTATTATCATACCTCCTTTACATTTCCAGAAATATGATTGGTTAAAAGCGACCTCGTGGAGACCGTGTATATTCAATATTAGGTTAGTAGGGAGGCGGGACTTATTTCAATACACGGTTAGTAGTGGATTTACGACTTAGGCACTGTTTGATTATTTAAAAGTATTGAAAGTTCTGTTTAATATTGATATATGAAGGATGTTGATAATAGATATTTATCGTTTACATTAGTTTTTTTTAGTGCAGATCAATTGAAGAAGGTTCTTAAAATTGAACACTTGAACACTTTAATACAGAAATAAGAAGATGTGTTATGATAGCAAATAAGACAACTTTAGTCTAAATTCAACAAATAAAGATAGTCGGTAAGATAAATTAGTTACATAGTGTGCTAGTAACCTAATATGATATATACAGGGTCAGTAAATACCATATGGGGTGAGAGCGAACCCATATGGAATTTACTGACCCTGTATATATCATATTAGGTCACTAACACACTATGTAACTAATGGTATCTAACGATTCTGAATTTGGAGAAATGTTAATATATGTTACATACCTGCTTTGAAACACTTAATATTTGGATTTCCTGGTGGTAATCTACATGATGAAGCATTTGGTATGTCCTTAGGTAGTAACTGGTTATTGGTAGATTCCAATCGACCTGAATGGTAAAAATATATGTACCGGTAATCAAAAGAATTTTATTTAAAAAAAAGTATATTCCAGATATGATTATTTTTTGATAATAATACTTCTTCTAATCATGGTAGGTGAAAGAAATAGTCTATTCAAGATTTTTTTTTATTTAAAAAAACATATAATTACCCTGCAGAATTTCAATCATTACAATCGACGTTGGGCCCACATTTTGTTTTCCAACCAATTAAATTACTATCTGCAATGAATTCATCTTTATTTTATGATATACACTTTCAATTAACTTTTATATTTCATAGGTTTTGAGAAAACTCTGAAAGGTAATCACGAAACATAACTTCTTATGCATTACAGGGGTAGTTAATTATTACTTACCACCAGACAATTGACGGAGACTGTTGGCAGTAACTTTATTAGAACCATAAACAGCAGAACCATCCAGAAAGTGGGTATTCATGTTTAACTGCTGTCTTTCTCCTGAAATAAAAGGACGACATTTTACCCATACATCATCGTACCTTTCCTTGAAGAACACTAATTCTTGATGGAGCTTGTGTTACGTAGTCTAGTTTTCGATACAGTGGTTTGTTTACGATTTGTCTTTTACTCGTGTTATGCCATGTCCGTTTCCCTTCAACTTATTAGTATTGAATCTTTCTTGTTATCTTCCGTCAATATTTTATAATGAATAACATAATTTTAGACCTTTATGGTTAGCCGATTCGGATATTATTGAGTACACTTTAAATTCATATGTTTTTTTATTTGCATTAGTTTGTCCTTGTGTTGCTGTCTCCCTAATGTAACAGCATGTCACCTTTATCTATTTCATAGTGATAAGCGTTATAAAAAAAGGTAAAATGACAAAAAATACCGAACTCCGAGGAAAATTTAAGACGGAAAGTC
The DNA here is from genome assembly GCF_965363235.1 of Mytilus galloprovincialis. NCBI lineage: Eukaryota > Metazoa > Mollusca > Bivalvia > Mytilida > Mytilidae > Mytilus > Mytilus galloprovincialis. The sequence continues at coordinate 52,770,173 of NC_134851.1, forward strand.
CCTAATTAAATGACACTATCAAAAGCTCGACATAATCAACGAATTGATAACAAATGTCATATTAGTCATTTTATTATGCAAAAATGGTGGACTAGTCCAAGGACACAGTTATCGTCCTTTGGTTTTCGTTGTCTACGAATATAGTCCCTAGTGTAAACAGTGTACAACTTACATGTTTTATTTGATACACTTTCCCAATTTATTTCTTGATATTAAATGCATGAAATATTAAGTAGGGGGATGTAATTACATGTTAAAAAAATTTGGGTGCTGAATCTTTATGTTAAGTAGTGATTTGGTCCAGTTCAAAAAGGTCTAATTTTACCAAGTCTGAAGCTGTCAAACTGAATTTTACACCCCCTTAACACAGAATTGTCAATATTTTGAGTTAGAGCTGGTAGAAGTTTCTATAATTTTGATATTATTTGTCTCACTGGTAGTACACTACACTGTAAAAATCTTTTTGAGAAAGAGCAGGTGTGATTTTTTTAATTTGAATTTATTGTCTAAAAGAAATGCACTACGAAATAACTGTGTTCTCGGGCCACCTGGTTCTATTCTTTAACTTAAAGTGATTTCAAAACGTGTCGGCTTACTATGCAAAATTGTTATGATACGAATGATCACAGATTGTATCAAACATTTCAAAAGAAAAGTTACATGGTGCACTAATATGAACGTTTATGTACAAGTACGATTGTATTTCATTATATAGATAGTATGTGAACTAACTTAAATTGGATTAAAAAAAAAGTCTTGAATTAAAGGTCAAAGGTTTGTATGAGTATTTTAGGGTTTCATAATTGCAAGTTGAAGTTTTACACATCAACAGCCAACAGTTCAACAACACGTATCGGTAAATGTTGTGATTTTTTTAAACGAAAAGATATGGATTGACCACAATAGAAATCTATGGAGTAATGTTTGACAATTCAGCCTAAGCGGCGAAGGCCTTTTGGAAGGAGTTTGGTGGGTATCCGAAGCTTTCAGCGAGAGAAACAATGGCCTGTTATTTCATTTAAAGAATTTTAATTTAAAGATGTAGTGCAAATTATCATTCTTCATGTTCATCAACAAGCAAATCCCCCACCTCCCCCCCAAAAAAAATCAGCAAACCACATTGCATTGAAAGTCTGATACTGAAATGAAAATTATGAACAATCTCAGGTCTGTTTTATGTTCCGTGACACTTCAACTAATAATCAAAACTGGATTTTCCCTCACTGTACGAATAGTACATAAGTTTCTTTGTCATCAAAGTTACATAACGGGGTCTGTTATATGCTTGATTGATTTATTGTTGGTGATTTACGCCAATTTCTGCACTATTTAGCTTTATTAAAAGAATCAAATTTTAAAACGAGACAATTAATTTCTAAATTAAGGGTTAGTGACCTTAACCTAGAAGTTGAAATGGGAAGATATAAAAATGTACCCAGAGATCAAAGGTTATGTAAACTTTGTAATAAAATTGATGATGAATACCATTTTTTTCTATATTGCAAACTAAACTAAGCTTTAAGAGATTGCTTATTTTTAAAGATTAATAACATAAATCCTGATTTTACAAATTATCAACCACTTTTAAAGCTAAAACAACTTTTAAATCCTAAATCTGAACTTTTGACAGAAATTGGTGACTTTATAAAGCAATCTTTAGAATTGCGAAAATGAGGTCCATGTCCATCAAAGGTTACATTAATTACCATTTATAACTATGTTTTTTTATGTTTATATTTGTAATTCTTCACTGTCTGCATTAAATGTTGTATTTGTGTTTGCTTGACCCATATGGGTGGATTTTGCAAATAAAATTATTATTATTATTATTATTATTATTATTATTATTATTATATCGTGGTGGTCCTTTTTTTTTATTGCTGAAGGAAGCCATCCATTCAATCGTTTAACGAACGACATCAATGATTTGGTTGACATCTTATGACATATCTGTTTCAGAGATGACCACGCATATGATAAACTTATCGTAAATACAATCACTTCCTCTATTGAACGATTGTGATTTATTTTTGTTCTTTTTAGTTTCTATGCTCTTCAGTGATTGTATTATATTTTGATTTTCAAGTTTTTCGATTGCAAGAATCATTATATGATGAAAAATTAGTTGTCAAAATGATCATCTGGTGCAGATAAATTTGAATCGTTAATATTATGCAGAATATGAATGTGATGCATCAACGTTTATTTAGCGAAAAAACAAAACGAGTGTCAATTATGGAACAGAAACGATACATACCCTTCTCAAGCACCTGAATTTATTCCCAGTGTTTGTAGGTTTTGTATTGCTGTTTTTTTTAGTTTTCCATGTTGGAATATGTCACTGTTTTTTGGTTGTTTTTTTTTCTCTTTTTCATCAGGTATTGCCTGACTTTAATGTGCATTATTTTGTATTGCCATTCGGCATATTCTTTCTGGTTTTACTTCTAATACACCATTTTCTACATAGGAAAATGTCTGTTTCTAGTCAGGAATATGACAGTTGTTATCAAATCGTTTGATGTGTATAACCCTATGTTTTTGCCATTTGATAAGTGACTTTCCTTTTTGAATTTTCCTCGTAGTTCAGTATTTTTGTTATTTTACTTTTTCGCATATGTTTTTTTTTGTAAGCGCTACCTTCCACGATTCGCTATACACACGAGACTGCTATCAAAATGTCCTAACAATACAGATTATCTGCTTCATACTTACCAAGTGAGCAGTCCAACTTCGTTGTTTCGAGTGCTCTTACAAAGTTCATACAAGTTCTGTTAAAGCTGCCGTAAAATGGATCATTTGATGGCAGTGGAATTGGGAAACAGTTACGTCTGATAGAAACAAAGGTACAGATCAGATGGAGTAAGATATATACAAAATCTGTCTATGCTTTCAACTATTAAAAAGAAAGGGTGAGATTTATTTAAGCCAAATAAAACACTTATAATCATAGGTTATTAAAACTTAAAAAGACATCCCTTTCTTAAAAACAGAAGATTTGAATTTATCTTACCTCCTATACATTTCTAGGAATATGATTGGTTAAGAGCGTCCGCGTGGAGACCGTGTATATTCCATATTAGGTAAGTAGGGATAAATAAAGGCAACAGTAGTATACCGCTGTTTGAATTTCATAAATCGATAGAGAAAAAACAAATCCGGGTAACAAACTAAAACTGAGGGAAACGTATCAAATATAAGAGAACTACGACACAACAGAATCACAGCATTTAAATTAAGGAGGCGGGGCTTATGTCAATTCACGGTTAGTAGTGGAGTTACGACTTTGGCACTATTTGATTATTTAACTGTATTGAAAGGTTTTTTTGTGAAGATCAATGGAAGTAGTTTTTAAAATTGAACACTTGAACACTTTAATATGAAAATTAGAAGATGTGAATAACTCTAGTCTAATTAACAAATAGAGATAGTTGGTAAGATAAATTCGTTACATAGTGTGCTAGTGACTTAATACGATATATACAGGGTCAGTAAATATCGTATTAGGTCACTAACACAATATGTAACTAAAAGAGGGGCGAAAGATACCAGAGGGACAGTCAAACTCATAAATCAACAATAAACTGACAACGTCATGGCTAAAAATGAAAAGGACAAACAGACAAACAATAGTACACATGACACAACATAGAAAACTAAAGAATAAACAACACGAACCCCACCAAAAACTAGGGGTGATCTCAGGTGCTCCGATCGATAGTTAATTTTGACGATGTCAATGAGTACTCGAACACTCAAGAGTTTTACTCGACTAATCGTTTTCCTTGTAGAACAATGTCTCTTTTTTCAGACGATTGATTTAATTTTGAACGCTTATCTAAAAAGTAATTGCTTGTTATTATTTTTTTTCCATTTAGGGGAATGTCCTAATACAAGCTTTCATAAAGTTTGAAATAATGTTATTCATGCTAAAGTCAGGACAGTAGATACAAAGCAAATGGTTACCCATGATTATTTACAACACTGATCCAATTTCGTTACGACACAAATAAAAATACTAACTATGTTTCTAGAAAAAACTTCAACACGACAACACCACTTTTTTAAGATTTAAAGAACAGTTTAATAAATGATTCCAATGCCAAAGTATCTCCTATAAATCATTGTAAGACCATGATATGACATTAAAATTAATAAATGGAAACGAACATCATCTTTTTCTTCAAATTTTGTGATGTTCATTGACTATATTAAGAAAATTGAAACAAAATAGCACTATGCGTCAACATTATCTATCATGAATTGATGTTTATAAATACTCATTCATATACATGTACGTACGTGTTGGGGGATCGACAACAGTTCAGATTAGACATATACTGTCCTGAAATGGAGAAGAAAGAATGATAAATTGCATATGTTTGTATATACAGTGAATTTTAAACATTTCTGGCGTTTTGTGAACTGATGAAATATTTGAAGATTTTGTTTACACATATGTCTCCCCAAAAAGAGTTGTGGTTTGTGAATCAGTTGTATTTTTTACAAAGTGCAACCTATAGCGGCGTGTCCATTTTTGAAAGAAACAATATCTATTGGAGTTTTATCGACTGCATATTTTCTTAAAAAAAAGAAACATCCTCTACGAAGGCTTTATCGACAACGTGTCCTTAGTGAAAGACACATTTTCTATAACAGCTTCGTCGACTAAGGGTCTTTTGAGAAAGAAGCGTTTCCTATCACGGATTTCTCAGCGAAATATCTTTGAGAAAGAACGAGTACTAGTCGCAATTTCGCCATCTATATGTTTTTATAAAAAGATTCTATTGACTACGTGACCTTTGAGAAATAAAGATTATCTAACGCGTCTTTGTCATCAGCATTTCATTTTCAAAAGACGTATAGGAGGATTAGTACAAGGAAATACGGTTAAATAATACCACACTTAACACGAATATTGGCCACGTGATCAAGACAGAAGACTAAATAGAGTCTTGCAGTTACCGGTAAATACAGTTAGCTCTTCGTTACATTACCTTTGGACAAAGCATTCATCTGTATATCGTGACTGACAAATTGTCCAAACTCCATACTGAAATGGCTCAAATCGTTCATCTGAGTTGTTGAGTCGCTGACGGTGTGAACGTTAACACTGATGTCTCTGGCTAGAGGGAGGGGGTCACCAAAAACGTCGGTTGCTCTTGGATCATCCAACCCTAAAACAATTGACATTACATGGTATAGAATAACCTGTACTTGATCAAATTAAAAATATAAACGCCGTAAAAATGCACGAATGGCTTTCATTAAAACGAGTAGGTATTGTAAGTGGGTTGATCATTATTTGTGTTTTACGACCAGGGACATTTAGACTGCAAGCTTTAACTAGAGGCTCTAAAGAGCCTGTGTCGCTCACCTTGGTCTATGTGCATATTAAACAAAGGACACAAATGGATTCATGACAAAATTGTATTTTGGTGATGGTGATGTGTTTGAAGTTCTTACTTTACTGAACTTTCTTGCTTCTTACAATTAAATCTATAATGAACTTTGCCCATTAGTAACAGAGAAAAATATTTGGTAAAAATTTACATAAATTTACCAAATTAATGAAAATTGTTAAAAATTGACTATAAAGGGCAATAACTCCTTAAGGGGTCAATTGACCATTTAGGTCATGTTGACTTATTTGTAGATCTTACTTTGATGAACATTATCGCTGTTTACAGTTTATCGCTATCTATAATAGTATTCAAGATAATAACCAAAAACAGCAAAATTTCTTTAAAAATTACCAATTGGAGGGCAGCAACCCAACAACCGGTTGTCCAATTCATTTGAATATTTCAGGGCAGATATATATTGACTTGATTAACAATTTAACTCCTTGTCAGATTTCCTCTAAATGATTTGGTTTCCGAGTTATAAGCAAAAAACTACACTTTACCCCTGTTCTATTTTTAGCCGTGGTGGCCATCTTGGTTGGATGGCCAGGTCATCGGACACATTTTTCAAACAAGGTACCTCAAAGATGATTGTGGCCAAGTTTGAATTAATTTGGCCCAGTAGTTTCAGAGGAGAAGATTTTTGTAAAAGATAACTAAGATTTACGAAAAATGGTTAAAAATTTACTATAAAGGGCAATAACTCCTAAAGGGTCAACTGACCATTTCGGTCATGTTGACTTATTTGTAAATCTTACTTTGATGAACATTATTGCTCTTTACAGTTTATCTCTATCTATAATAATATTCAAGATAATAACCAAAAACAGCAAAATTTCCTCAAAATTACCAATTCAGGGACAGCAACCCAATAACGGATTGACCGATTCATCTGAAAATTTCAGGGCAGATAGATCTTGACCTGATAAACATTTTTACCCCATGTCAGATTTCCTCTAAATGCTTTAGTTTTTGAGTTATAAGCCAAAAACTGCATTTTACCCCTATGTTCTATTTTTAGCCGTGGTGGCCATCTTGGTTAGTTGGCCGGGTCACCGGACACATTTTTTAAACTAGATACCCCAATGATGATTGTGGCCAAGTTTGGTTTAATTTGGCCCAGTAGTTTCAGAGGAGAAGATTTTTCTAAAAGATAACTAAGATTTACGAAAAATGGTTAAAAATTGACTATAAAGGGCAATAACTCCTAAAGGGGTCAACTGACCATTTGGGTCAGGTTGACTTATTTGTAAATCTTACTTTGCTGAACATTATTGCTGTTTACAGTTTATCTCTATCTATAATAATATTCAAGATAATAACCAAAAACAGTAAAATTTCCTTAAAATTACCAATTCAGGGGCAGCAACCCAACAACGGGTCGTCCGATTCATCTGAAAATTTCAGGGCAGATAGATCTTGACCTGATGAACAATTTTACCCCATGTCAGATTTGCTCTAAATGCTTTGGTTTTTGAGTTATAAGCCAAAAACTGCATTTTACCCCTATGTTCTATTTTTAGCCATGGCGGCCATCTTGGTTGGTTGACCGGGTCACCAGACACATTTTTTAAACTAGATACCCCAATGATGATTGTGGTCAAGTTTGGTTAAATTTGGCCAAGTAGTTTCAGAGGAGAAGATTTTTGTAAAAGTTAACGACGCCAGACGACGGACGACAGACGACGGACGACGGACGCCGGACGCCAAGTGCTGAGAAAAGCTCACTTGGCCCTTTGGGCCAGGTGAGCTAAAAAGGGGATATTATTGGATAGGGTCTTAACAACATGACCTATATAAGAGTTATTGCAATATTAATTAACACAGAAATAGCGTAAATCATTCTTAACTAAGTATTTTATTGATTTTTCTTCTTGAAATATAGAATTGAGTAAAATTGTTCATCATCACCATCATCACCATCATAATGTTGAAATCAAAACGAAGATTAAAATGTTCGAGAAAGTTTGTTGGTTATAAGTTTTTTTTTAAATTGATATGATTTATTCGTGCATTTGATATGACTTTCGTAAGATGGATTTGCATGATATTATTTTTTTCTACAACACATTATATACTAACCATCCTCATAAAAAGCAGGTATAAACCTTTCAAAAGGTGTATGGGACTTCCCCCATAATGGGTTAGCTACGTTATTACATGAACCATCAGGTGTTCTATATTGGGAAGCTTGGTTACACAGTCCTGCTGTAAACTCACATCCTGCCTGTGTCTGTATGGTGTTCAGAAAGCTATTCGAGACTCTCTCCAGGACACTTACACGCTGGCTTTTCTCAATGTTCAACCTTAATTAAATTTAATTAAAAATATAAATGTAACGTCCAACTATTTATGGTTTCCATGGGTAGTGGTTGTTAGAAACTTATTGCATGTTAAAATGTTTGTTAAAGTAACCTCCTCATGAATTAAAATATTTCAATCATAAAAATTAATTTTAAGACATCTATTAAAAATTCGATCTCTTGTATAGTGTTGTCTTGCAAATCCTCATCAACCGCTAGAATTGTATTAAAAAGATTAATTAAACATTATATAAAAAAAGAAGAAGATGTGGTATGATTGCCAGTGCGACAACTCTCCAAATGAGACCAAAATGACAGAAATTAACAACTATAGGTCACCGTACGGCATTCAACAATGAGCCAAGCCCATACTGCATAGTCAGCTATAAAAGGCCCCGAAATGACAATGTAAAACAATGCAAACGTGGAAACTAACGGCCTAATTTATGAACAAAAAATGAAAAACAAATATATAACACATAAACAACTATAGGCATTACAGACTCCTGACTTGAGACAGGTACATACATAGAGCATGTGGTGGGGTTAAACATGTTAGGGGAACTCCAACCCTCGCCTAACCTCAGACAGTGGTGTAACAGTACAACATAAGAACGAACTAAAAATAAGTTTATTTTGCAGTACTTAACATTGGTACAGAGAAATTATCAATACGAGTTTCAGTGCAGTTTTCAATGTTCATACTGTCGCATTTTACCATTAATACAACCAATTACTTTTACATGTTACTTTATCAATTTTCCAACTTTCGAAATTATTTTCATATAAAGTAAATAATTTAAACTTGTCTATTCGGGTACTTTATGTTATTCAGGTCTCAGATATGGTATGTAATGTGATACTAGTATTTCCGTCTTAGAGTTTACATTCCCTGAGCCGACAACGAAGATAATATAGACTCTAAGACGGGAATGTCGCATTGTATACCCTGTCTGCACATTCAAGCTTAGTCCATCTACGCATGTTAGTAGTAAAATCCTTAGTGTTTTGAATGAATTTAGCATCTACGTCTACGCGTTTCATCAAGACTGATAAGAAAACAGTTGGATGGCTACATTACATGTGTTCGATTATTTACTTGTGCATAGAAATGAGGGCTGTTTTTGGAGAAGAAAGATTCGAAACAAAAGCAAGTTTATAACATCACATTTTATAAAAAACCTAGAGTTAAAAGCAGCAAGTTCGATTACTTTTAATATTTACCGATTTTTAACTTAAAAAATTGGGTTCTTTACATTTTGAATATGAAAGTAAAAGGTTTACATAAAAATATCGGCAGACATGTTGTTGTTACATGAAAGCAGCAATATTAGTTCATGGGAAATTAAATGCATTTACGTCATATAGATGAATGTGTCGATTTTAAAGCAAATAGATTTTGTTTGCATCGTCATCATTCTTTTTTTAGGATATAATCAATAAACAAAACTTACTTCTTCATTGCATTCTTTGCAGTTTCTATCATGACCCGGGCAGATTCACTGATCTTGATGGCTTCAGGACTAGTCAATAAATGAGGACCAAATCCTTCTGTTTGACTGTTTGGTGTATCAAAATCTAATTGAAAAAAAAGTTTTAACATATATTCATTATCTTTATAACGTCATCCAATACATCAGTAATTATAAATCGCCCCATCTAAGAAAAGTTTCAATTCACTCAGACCTGAGCAATCATCTTCTAAGATCATAATTAAGAAACCCCACGATGGTTATTATTTTAACCAATGAGCTAAGAAAGGATTGAATTGCCAAAAATAAGAGAAAACATATATAAGTTCATTACTTGGCATTTTTTGTTCAGTCAGTTCATCGTTCTTGACTTTAGCTGTGGCTGTTTTCAGTGCCGTTTCCATGTCTTTCGTTGTGGGTGCTTTTGGGGATATTTTAGCTGGTATTCCGCCGCCAGGTTTCGGGGCAACATTCTGTATGTCAATCTCTGGCTTTGTTTTTCCTGGTGTTTTCGATGGTTTGTTTATTTGCATCAATGTGCCTTTCATTAGAGTGTTTAAATTGGATATCTGAATACATTCTGTTGGTCCAAGGATGGATAAAATTACTAATGATGCAAACACTTCCTTCCTAAAACATTCAAAAATTAATCTGTATTTATAATTATTGAACCTGAAGGAAATACTGGTAAGTTAAACATAAGGATAGATAGCTTTAGATAGACTAATTATGTAAAGACGGAATAAAATTTTGATATTATTAAATTAATTACTGTTAATATAAAAGGTATTTATTTCCGTGGGTTCCAATTTTCGTGGATAGAGAAAAAAAAGTATTTACGTGAATATTTGATTTCGTTGATGTCCCAAAGTGTGCACGTATAACCCAAAATAAATTTGAATATCGTTGGACAAATAAGATCTTGGTTAACCTTTATCCACAAAAATAGGTACCCCCTAATTATGTGTTATTTAAACAAAAATCATATGCAACTGATACGTACCATGCTTTAAACTGGTTAAAAAAAAATAATTAAGAAAATTGCAGAGTATTAGAAATTTTTGAGGATTTAAAAAAAAACACAATGAAAATGATTTAAAGTTAAGCATTAATAAATCTATTTTAACATATAGCATATAAAACCAGTATTTTGTTTTAGAAGAATACATTTTTTTTTTTGAAAAAAAATTGTCTTACCACATTTTGTAAAAGATGAAGAACCTTTCGATTTGTATCAATCATACTGTGTTTTATATAGTGTTCACCAGGATGACATTATGACCGTACCAAATTGTACGATCTCTGATCTCAGGAGATATACATGTTGTGTCAGTCATATAGTCCACTTCCTCATGGGGAAACACTTTCCAATCTTTACATCTTTCGATGTTGATTGGATACATATCTGAAAGAAAACTCAAGGGAGTAACAAAGTGTGGATGGATCCTGGTTCAATTTCAAATTGTATTCAGCAGTTTCCATTCAATTAAATTCAAAGTTTTATTATTCAGTAACACCCACATAAACACAAGCTCCAGCGACACAATCGAACAAGCAATGAGTCAGCAGTCAAATTATTTTTAAAAATTACGTTAAGGATCTTCGACAGGTCTAATAGACAATATTTCAATGTATCCCTGCTATTTGTTTGTTTGTTTTTTTTTTTTTGTTTTTTTTTTTTTTTTGTTGTTGTTTTTTTTGTGAAACGTAAAAAGTAAACAATACAGTTTATTATTTTCTATAATTAATTATGTTTACGACTGGGATATTTCAGGTACACCACCTAAAGTAACAGATAATGTTTACATACAAATATTTATTATTTAAACACTGACATAAGATACATAAAATGCTACAGGCATTTTGAAAAATGACTGAATTTTATGGAAATTTATATATGTCTACACTTGACAGGCATTACAAAAAAATGACTTAAAATACAGTTTTGTAAAAATGTTTGGGACCGTATGCATACAGCTTTGGTTAAGACTTTCCTTAGTTAAGGAAATTCCTGCATTTTTATCTAAGTGGCAAGCATAAAACATCTGGTTCCATGTCATCGAAGGTGTCTTAGGACTAAGATATGTCCTAAGATCATCGTAGGATACTTGTTTTGCTCTTAGTCTTGTTATCGAAAGATCTTATCTTAGGATATGTCCTAGATTTGGTCAAAACTTTAGGACTACTAATAAGCTGTCTTATGATAGTCTTAAGACCATTTTAACTTTTATGATAATTTTATGATACCCTAGCATATATCATGGCATGCACTAGTAAAACAAAAAAGTAAATTTCGGAGGGGGAGGGGGTGGAAATGATAAAACAAATTTCAAATTATAAAGAAATGTATTCGAGTATTCGACAAGTCATAATAATATGTTGATCAATTGGTTTGTGAAATCATACCCCCACCCGACACGTGATTCGTATGTTTTAACTTTTCAGCTCCACGAAGCTGTTCTATTTAAACTGTTTCAAACAAATTATTTACTAGTATGTCCTGAGTTTTTATATTTAGATTACACGAGATTCCTCTTTGAACTACAAAAATCTAAACAGTTTGGCACTTTAAGTTCGTCTCATCTAATTATTTATTACTAAACATATACGTTACCGTATATGAATGTGTACACAATTTAACGGTATAAATTGTATCTATTTTAAATGACATTTACTTCTTTATTTTCTTCCTTTTATTCGATTAAAATATTTTGAAACTTTCATTTATATTATTATATAAGATTTAAGTTTTAAGCATAAAATGTGTGCAAACCTAATGTAGCATACAGAAAGCTTACTAATTTTGTATATCCTTGTTAAATTAATTGCATCATTATATGTCAACGAGAAAATTGTACTTGGGACTACGATAGGACATGTTTGTTAAGATTATCTTAGGATAGCTTCGATGTATAGTCTGAGACCTATCATAAGACAGTCCTAAGACTATCCTATAGTTTGTCCTAAGACATATCTTAGGACAAATCTTAGGACACTTTCGATGATACGGCCCCTGAAACTTAGTGCTCTTTAGAACAATTTTCGTTGGTTTAAGTTACGCCCACAAAATGTAAGTGAAATGCATCAAGGAAGAATGTTAAGGTAACGCCTCCTATCATCCTTAATTATAAAGTACCTTGAATTAAAAGTAAAATCCGTAAAAATATGCGATTTGGCAGAAAAAAAGGAAGTGATTAGTAAATAATAATTTCAGTGATATTTTGTTTCTTTATAACTAGATATAAACGACCATTTCAATTTTAGTATTGAACAATATCAGAGATACCAGTGATCGTTGTAGACATGTACATCCTACCATTTTGTCTCATTATCACAGTGCTGTGTATTTTAAATTAAATGATAACATTAGACGCAAGATTGTTTAGATTTGTAATTTTTTTTACATTGCCTGGTATCGAATGTCGGTGTGAGGGACACTATAAAATATCTGTAGGCAGACACAACCTTTATTTTATAGAAAGGGGGAGCATGGGATTTTACATTAAGTAGTTCAATAAAGAAGACAAATAAAATTGAATCTAAAAGGTCATTTATATAATTACTGTCAATAGAATTTTTTTATGAAGAGTCCTTCTCGATACATATTTTTAATGTTGTTTTTTTTTTAAATTCCGAGATCTATCTAAAATACAGTTTTAAGTCATTTTTAGTCATTCATGACTTGGTAAAGTAGTCAAAATTACGCGAAGAAGCCCCCTTTTAATTGTTTTAGAAAGGAATTGATTAAAAGCATTTTTTCAAATGGAAGTAATAAAACAAAATAAAACACAAAAAAAATAAATAATAAAAAAAAACACCTTGATTTTGTAGTGCTAGAGTTGAAAAGTATGCTCCAAATATATATATAAAAAGATGTGGTATGATTGCCAATGAGATAACTCTCCACAAGAGACCAAATGACACAGAAATTAACAACTATAGGTCACCGTACGGCCTTCAACAATGAGCAATGCCCATATCACATAGTCAGTTATAAAAGGGCCGAAACAGTGGCAGTGTAATTTAACAATTCAAACGAGATAAACTAATGGCCTAATTTATATATTTTTAATAAATTGAATTTTCAGAAATACTAGATGTATGCACTTTCGTGTTGTATTTTTCGTTTCTCAATAAATGAAGTGAATAAGATTCGTACATTTAAGCTTTCAAAGGGGAGTTGACGATATTTAGATTTGCACTTCAAAGCTTTTAAGTGAGCAATTAATTCTGAAATAATATTCAAAATAAATGCAATGGAACGGTTTACAATAGACTATGAGTGGGTGGTGTTTTTATCACAAGAGATCTACCTACTCATACTTGTATAATAAAAGTCCCTTTACTTTCCCTAAGTTTCCAACCACTTTAAAGAATACAGTAAATGAATATGTTCTTAGACGCTTACATACGGTTATCGGATGTCGATCTTTTTCTGAGCATCACTTCTGACAGAGTGAATATTTGTGGACGACGCCGACGACGGAATGTAGGATCGCTCAGTCTCGCTTTTGCGACAAAATTCGGAGGCTCGCTAAAAAATCATGTGCCTTTAAGTGTATTTAATTAAGATTTAATGCTTTTAATTTATAAATATAGGATTTCCCTATTTTTTCCTATAAATGAACTTTATTATATACTGTCGATTTTGTTGTTGTTTTTGTATCATATCATAAAGTAACAACTAATAGTATAATACTAGTAAATGAAATTTGAAATGAAACATTTTTTTTTTAAATTTGCGGAAAATTTTGTACCATCGAGCCTCCTTAAAATCAAGAGCAACTATTTATACTTGAATTTGATAGGACAAATTGTGTTTTTGTTTTGTTTTGTTTTTTCAAGAAAAGAAGACATGTGACCCTATATTCTTAATTGATATATCTCATTGAATTTTAACCAATTCTATCGTTAAAAGTTTCTTCAATATTAAGGAAAAAATAAGTTTAACCCTATATAACCCGTGTATAAAATAAGCTAACTTCAATGTTTTTAATGGAAAAACAAGGTCCGTGATCCCAGTTTTATTAAAATTTGAAAGTACAAATTGGACATGAAGTCTTTCACAGAAAATTAAGAAAAAATTATCGTCGAAAATTTCATGTGCAATGGTAAGAAATCCACACATTGACTTTGTACATGAAGGTGTGTGATGTATGATATACATTCAAATAGAGTTCAACTTTAAGTGTTTTTTGTCCATGCACGATGCATTTAAAGCAACCAAGAAAATGTTGTTTTTTTTAATTTGTGTAAGAGAATTGCGTACAGGGACAGTAAGTAAGTAGGTAAGTAATAAAAGAAATATATGAAATTCAACTTTTCATTAAACTGCGTTCTAACTAGTATGTATAATTTTTTATTAATGTATTTAGTTGTATGCTGTTAGCTGAATCTTCATATATAATGTTTTATTTCTTTTAATGATAATCTTTAAATTACAAACAAAATGATAAGAAAGGCTAGACGGTTTTTTGTTTACTGGCTGGTAATTAAACTACACCATTCGTCTCAACTCGGCCGATTCCGTACCCTCATAAGGAGAGTGACGGATTCTACCGAGGATTGCCGAATGTAAACTACATATTGAAATTTCTAAGTTAAGCTCCCTACATTTTCCTTATGAGCATGCATTCCGCATGTATTATTTCCTTCAAACATATCAAGTCATATGAAAAACGGTTGTCAAAAAGCATGCATATATACTAAACGAAGTCTTTGATGCATGCTTTTTTTTTATTTATTATACATCTATACCTCATGTCGACAAATTATATGCGCAAGCAAATTAACTTAGAGTTTGTTGCCGAAGTTTACCGAATCGTGACAGCGTTAGATAACATAATTGAAAGAACCATGACATTTGTTTTTTTTATATTTCCCATGTGTTAGTTCAAACAATATCTATTCAGAAAAATCAACATTAAAGGGGCACTAGCTGCCAAATTCATGTTCACCGATTTGACTCAAATTCTCATATTTTATTTACAACAATATAAAACATTTTTCCAAACTATCAAAAGTATAAAATAAACAATTTACAGGACATGGTCTCAATAAAAATTAGCTTCGTTTCGTTTGAATTTTAGCCAAGTCGCCATCTAATTAACTATCGAGTTGACCTGCTATGACCATATAAGCGATGTATAAACATAAACATAGATATAGATAGATTAAGCAACTCGTGCAATTGGATTTTAATAGGTCTGATAAATTTTGTACTGCAGATTAAAACTTTATGTTTATGGTCGTTTTTACCTTTATAAGAATGATTTTTTGTGGATCGAATTTCAATTCAATTCAATATTTTATTTAAGTCTCATCTCTCAATAATATATAATACAACATTACATTAAATGTAAAAATATATAAATATAAAAGGAGAGCCATTCTGTACAGAATTACAAGAGACTATAACATTAAAAATTATATAAAGAATGCATCTATTATAAAACATATATAAAGAATGCATCTATTATAAAACATATTGACATTAACATTATTTACAGTACGTCTATTTAAGATTACAGGCTTTGGCACAGCTACGAATCATATTATTATCTGTAAATAAAAACACTCAATTCTGTTTATCATCAAAAGACATAAAATCACTATTAAAATGTGTTGCTTCATCAAATAATTTTTTTTTCTAAAATCATCATACAAAGGACACGATAAAATAACATGGGCTTCATCTTCTAAAATATTCATACAATTATCACAGACTCGATCTTTTAAAATTGATTTTTCAAATCTCCTCGTTTCTATTCTTAGTGGTGCTACACCACATCGAAATTTGGCAAAAGAACTCCTTTGCGAAAATGGCATTGGAATTTTACAATAAGTTTCCGTTTCAAAACTGTTCTTAAATAGATTATATGTACGAAGTTTGTTACCACCTTTACCAGATAAAGCTTTCTTTGATTGTAAATTGCCTTGCCACTGTTCGACATATTTACTAAACATTTTAGACGTAACAGTATTGACAACTGAGGTACTATCAACATAATCTGTAATGATACACAAATGTTCTGCATTATACTCAGAAAACGTTTTCCTTACATAAAAATTCAAATTTGTTATACACTTATGTTTTTTACTCATAATGTCTGCCCATATGAACATTTTTCTGTTTAAACGATCAGAACTCATATTGTTCAAACGGCACCATAGTCGAATTAAGCATTGCCATTGTTTTTGAAAGATAGGTATCCACCCCATATCCCCTGCAACTGCAGCATTTGGAGTATATTTACCCACTCCAAGAAAAAATCTGCAAGCTCTATTATGGATGGCATTTATAAAAGAAAAAATTTTGCAACCCCAAATACCAGCACCATATTCAACAATTGGAAGCACCAAACTCTCATATAATTTTGAAAAGACATTATGAGTAACACCATCTAAGATTTTGCACTTGGCTATAACAAGGCCAAGTACTTTATTTGCAGAAGCTGCAACAGCTTTAGCAGTTACTAGTACATTATAATCTAAAAATTCACTTAAAACTAAACCTAAATATGTAAAAGTAGTAGAATATTCAATGATATCATTCCCACATTTAAATTCAACATGTGACTTATTAACAGAAGGTGTTCTAAAATGCACAATATTACACTTTTTGGAGTTAATGGTCATACAATTATCTCCACACCATATATCTAATGCATTTAACAGAATTTGTAATTCTTTTTCATCGTTTGCAAGTAAAACCACATCATCAGCATAAAGCAAAATACAAACTTTTTCATCATCAATATCAATACCACACTAATATGATTTCAAGAATGAAACTAGGTCATTAATATATAAATTAAATAACAAAGGAGATAATGGACATCCTTGTTTAAGACCACTGTTAACATTAAACCATTCTGATAAATGGCCGTTTAATCGTACTGAACATAATATATTTGAATAAATAGACTGTATAGCAGCACAAAAAATTTCAGCCACCCCCATTACATTTAACTTGGACCATAGTATATTTCTATTGATGGTATCATATGCCTTTTTAAAATCAATAAACGCACAAAAAGTAGGTCTACGAAGCTTCCTTTCTGACTTCAATTATGTTTGTAAGAGAAGACAATTGGTCTATAGTGCTTCGATTTTGACGGAAACCATTGTGTTCGTCGACTAATATGTTATTGTCATCTATCCATTGCACAAGCCTTTCGTTTAAAATATTACAATAAACCTTATAGGAAACACAAGCTAATGCAATTCCTCTGTAAGACAAGGGGTCGCGCGGATCTGTCATGTTTGCTTTAGGTATAGGATTGATAATAATTTTGTTCCATAATTCTGGCGTTTTTTTGAAACCTAAAGCAAAAATCAAATAAATGGTACAAAAACAAAGTTAAGCAATATCGAATCAGTCAATTAAATTATTTACTTTTGTTTCACTTTCAATGTTGACATTCTTTTCCTTTAAATAACCGTACACGGACAATGCATGCGCTATTCTATCTCTTTCTACGGGGTTAAATTGAAGTTCACATGAATACGGATTTAATGAGGTCGAATTATTCACTTGCAAGTGAATAATTTATAAGCAATGTTTATTAGCTTAATTTAACAAAATTGGACCATTTTAGCTGTGAAAAGCAAATTATTATTTCACTATTTCACTTTCGTTAATGATTGAACAAAGAAAAATATCATACTTTAGATTTTTTATATATCTCGTAGCTAGTGCCCCTTTAAAGTTATACAAATGAAACATATATATATATATTGAGGATTCACAAACAAGCAATTTGCTTTTTACAAATCTGTCTCCTTTTACACAAACAATACACTTATTGAACAATACATAAATATTAATACTGGCATGCTTTGTAATATTAAATATATGAAAATGAAAAAGGTGAAAAATTATATATAATTATATATCAATATATATAAATATATGTTAAATAAAAAATAATTTGGAAAATACGTTGAAGATTCGTCCCGGATGAGGTAACTACGAGGCAACGCTAAAATTTGCTCTGTTAGAAAAGAACATTTTTGCGTGAAAAACACTTCTTTAAAATCAGAAAACCAGGTCAGTTATTTAACTATTTATAGTATATCGTTGTGTTTTCGCTACAAGTTCCAGATTGTGCTAAAACGAACGTAATATTGAAAATACATGAACAACGATTTTCTACTCTTCTATGGAGCCATTGTTTAATTGTTGTACCGTGGTAACGTCTTATAGCGACGTAGGAATAACTTTTGAAAATTTAGATTTCCTCTCTATTGAATATTCAATATTTTAAACTTGAGTGAAAATAAGAATAACTACTAAAATGTCAGAAGCGCCTGATCTAACCATTGAACTGTTTGAGCTGTTAACAAAAATAGATAACCGAATTTATTAGGGAAGAACTCAGTATAAGAAAAGAAATTCAACTTGGAATCGTTCATAGATTTGAACAAAAAGATAACAATGGCAGGCACAGACCTATTGTGGCGAGCTTTATTTTTTACGAAGATCTACAAACCGTATTATATTCCGGACCAAAACTAAAAAATAAACCAAACTTTGGCATAAATACTCAGTTCCCAAGAGAGATCGAAGAGAGAAGAAAAAAATTGTACCCCGTGATGAAAGAGGCAAAGAAAAAAGGAAAAAGAGCCTACATGATAAAAGATAAGCTGTTTATCGAAGGAAATATTTTTAAACCGGAAATTAAGAAACAATCACCTGGTGAACAAAAAACCCAACAGTCGACTTTCCTCTCAGGAACACCACCAACAGATAACAGGAAATCACAAAAACGAGCAAGACATGGGTCAGAAGCAGAATCATAGGGGCACGAAGAAGGAGTAGCTGATGAAAATGAAAAAAGATGTAATTGTATGTCTATAAACAATAGTTTTTGTAAATTAAATATTCTTAGTTTAAATGTCTGTGGCATAAAGAAACGACTACAATATCCTGAATTTATAGAATTAATCAATCGTTATGATATAATATGTCTCCAAGAAAGTAAAACTGACAATTGTGATGAAATTTCCGTACCTGGCGATATCAGTAAAATGAAAAACAGACACGATATGACATTTAGAAAATCTGGTGGACTTATGTTTCTTTATAAAGAAAAATTATGCGATCATATAAAATTCCTATCGAGTGATAGTAATTTTGTTATATGGTTTGAAATCTCATCTTCATATACTAAACTTGATGCCGAAATAGTCATTGGGTCTGTTTATATTCCACCGGAAAACACAAAATATAGTTCACCCGACGCCTTTCGCGAAATCGAAACTGATATTCTAAAATTTTCAACTAAATGCAAATATATGTGCTTAAATGGCGATTTCAACAGTAGAACATCGACTGATGCTGATTTTATCCCAACTGATGGAAATGATATTTCTGATATTCTGAATTTACCGGAAATCGCAGAAAACGACACCTATAAATTCGAAATCTACAACATACCGATAGCAAGAAATAATAAAGATAAAACAAAAAATAATTATGGGAAACTATTACTTGATTTATGCAAATTTACAAATATGTATATTATAAACGGCCGCATAGGAGAAAATATGGCGGGGGAACGGACGAGCAAAAATGCTGCAGTTGTTGATTATTTCATAGGCCGGTCGCTAGATTTTCTTAACATTATCTCAAATTCGAAAGTTTTAGATTTTAGTTGTTTATATTCCGATATCCACAGCCCTATAAATATAGATGTCGACATAAAGAAATGTACATGTGAATATGGATCTGTGCCGATTAATTCGATGAGCGGAGAGAAAATAAAGAAATGGGATATAAACAAGAAGATTTTATTATAAATTTAGACAGAGAAAAGATTTCTGAATTAGAAAACTATCTTGAAGAAACCAAATTTTTTCCTGCTGATTCGAACATTATTAACAAAGCTGTAGAAAATATTACGAACATATTTGTTACTTCTGCAAAGAAAACATTCGGAACATTAAAAAACAAGTCAAAGAACGAAAATACCTCTCAGAGTACAAGATCACAAGATGAAAAACCATGGTTTAACATAGATGTAGAATTGCTAGGAAAAATGCGAGAAAATACAGAAGAAAATATAAATTAAACAAATCCATTGTACAGGAATATAAAAAACGCAGTGAAAGACAATACAAAAATACCATGAACAGAAATATAAAAAAGTATAGGAAAAATGTGCGGAATGATATGAAAAATATGAAAACCACGAACTCAAAAGAGTACTGGAAAATTCTAAATGGAGGCTCTAGGAAGAAACAACCAAATATTTCAATTGAAAAACTTTATGATTTCTTCAAAAAATTAAATCAAGGAAATATAGAAGAAGAACAAGAGCTAAACCACGAAGAGATTGAAAGAAATATCGAAAATAATTTATTAAATGAAATGATTACGCCCGATGAAATAATAAAAAATATAAAAAAACTTGAAAAATAACAAGGCAAGCGGTGATGACCTGATTATAAACGAATTCTTCAAAGCTACGTGTGCTTCAACAGAAATCATTAATATCTTTGTACAGTATTAAAACATTTGACTTTTCTACTCTTTATACAAGTATTCCACATTCCAAACTAAAAGACAAATTGAAAGAGTTGGTATTACCTTGCTTCATAAAAAAAGAATGGCCAACGTAGTTACAAGTATCTTGTCTTAGGGAGGGATAAATCATACTTTGTAAAGAATCACTCTGATTCAAACAAAAAATTCTCTGAAACCGATATAATCAAGATGCTTGATTTCTTGATTGACAACATATTTGTAACGTTCGGAGGACGTGTTTTTCAACAGACTGTCGGCATCCCAATGGGAACAAACTGTGCCCCTCTACTTGCCGACTTGTTTCTTTATTATTATGAAGCTGACTTCATGCAGGAACTTCTTAGGAAGAAAGATAAGAAGTTAGCAATATCCTTTAACTCTAATTTCCGCTATATAGATGACGTTCTTTCACTAAACAATTCAAAATTTGGTGACTATGTGGAACGCATCTATCCCATCGAATTGGAGATAAAGGATACTACAGATACAGTTAAATCGGCTTCATATCTTGACTTACATCTAGAAATTGACAATGAGGGTCGGTTGAAAACAAAACTTTACGACAAAAGAGATGATTTCAGCTTTCCAATTGTGAACTTTCCATTTCTAAGTAGCAACATTCCAGCAGCACCTGCATATGGGGTATATATCTCCCAATTGATACGATATTCCCGTGCTTGCATTTCCTATCATGATTTTCTTGATAGAGGGTTACTGCTCACAAGGAAGCTTCCAAATGGTGAAGTTGAAATCATGCCTTCGTAAATTTTACGGACGCCATCACGAGTTGGTTGACCGTTGTGGAATAACCGTTTAACAAATGATATCGGATATGTTCCTTACGTCGTAACTACAATCCCCTTCCCTTTCATGAATGTGACCTACCGAATTAGACTATTTACCGGATTTGTAATCACATAAGCAACACGACGGGTGCCACATGTGGAGCAGGATCTGCTTACCCTTCCGGAGCACCTGAGATCACCCCTAGTTTTTGGTGGTGTTCGTGTTGTTTATTCTTTAGTTTTCTATGTTGTGTCATGTGTACTATTGTTTTTCTGTTTGTCTTTTTCATTTTTAGCCATGGCGTTGTCAGTTTGTTTTAGATTTATGAGTTTGACTGTCCCTTTGGTATCTTTCGTCCCTCTTTTTGTAAAGTTATTCAATCTTATATTTGATACAGGAATCATACCAGACAGTTGGTTATCTGGAAATATACACCCTTTATTTAAAAATAAGGGAAATCAACAAGATCCGCAAAATTATAGACCTATCACTATTCTTAGCTGTTTTGGAAAACTTTTTACGTCTATCCTAAATGAACGATTAACGAAATATATCGAGAACTTTTCAATAATACATAACAATCAAAGTGGCTTTAGGAAAAAATATTCAACAACAGATAACATATTTATATTACAAAGTCTCTTCGACCTAGCTAGATCGCAAAAGAAAAAGTTATTCTGTGTTTTTATTGATTTTGCTAAGGCGTTCGACACAGTTTGGAGAAACGGCCTATATATATGGTTTAAGATGGCATTGAATCACATTGATGGAAAAATGCATACAGTAATACATAGTATGTACAACAATATAAAATCAAGAGTTATATACAATAATCAAAAATCTGATTTTTTCCATGTAACACTGGAGTTAGACAAGGGGAAAATCTTTTCCCTCTATTATTCTCTTTATATAGCAATGACCTCACTGCTTTTTTGCTGTCACCTAATGTGAAAGGTTTGTCATCAATATCGAACTCCCTTGAAACTAGCCTCAATATCTATTTAAAGCTGTTCATTTTATTATATGCCGATGATACTGTTCTAATGTCAGAAACAAAGGAAGACCTTCAAATGCAATTAAATTGCTTCAGTGAATATTGTGATACTTGGAAACTTAAAGTAAATACATCTAAGACTAAAGTTTTAATTTTCTCTAAAGGAAGACAGCCTAATAAAATTAATTTCATTTATGAAGAAAATGAAATTGAAATAGTGAAAGAATTTAACTACTTTGGACTATTGTTAACAAGATCCGGATCCTTCAATAAAGCAAAGAAAAGACTATCAGAAAAAGCAACAAAAGCTATGTACAACGTTATTAAAAAAGGGAGGCAGTGTAATTTATCAATTGAATGCCAATTAGAGTTATTTGACAAACTGATGAAACCAATTCTTCTATACGGATGTGAAGTATGGGGCTTTGGAAAAAATGACATTATTGAACAAGTTCATCTCAAATTTTTAAAGCATTTACTACACCTCAAGAGATCTACCCCAAGCATGATTGTGTACGGTGAAACTGGACGTTACCCATTGGAAATAAGCATTAAATGTCGAATGATAACATATTGGTGCGGGCTGCTTATAGATGAAAACAAGTTATCCTCAATAGTATACAAATTTGTATATTCCCGATATCACACAAACAATGATGATATTTTATGGATAAAGAACATTAAAAATATATTGGACAATGCCGGATTTTCAAACTTATTTTATGTGCAAAATACAGACCTCACCAAATGGTTACCAAAAAGTATCAAACTTAGATTAATTGACCAGTTTAAACAAATTTGGAACTCAGCTATTCAGAACACATCAAAATGCATTACATATAGACTCTTTAAGGAACATTTTGAATTTGAGAATTATTTCAACATCATAAATGACCGAGATATATATACACTTTGTAAATTCCGAACATCGAATCATTCACTGCCAATAGAAAAGGGGAGATGATATAACATTGAAAGAAGTGATAGAAAATGTTCAATATGTACAAAAAGAGATATCGGGGACGAATACCACTATATTTTTGTTTGCACGGCTTTACAAGATGAAAGAAGAAGATTTATTCCAAATGGACTAATACCAAGACATAACATTTTTACATTCAACAAACTGTTTAATTCAAAAAAACCAAAGACACTAAGAAACCTCTGCAATTTTATAAGATGTATTAATAGAAAGCTCACTCCTTCTTAACAACCATAATTTATTTAACATACTTATAGAAAGTATTTCTTTATACAATTTTAGCTTTTACATTTGACTATACAAGTCTATATATATATTCTTTTATATGTTATCTCATCCGAAATTTTGAATTTTATGCATTTTTAATGCATTTTTTATTTTTATGTATGTTCCAGACCGTATGAGTATTTGGACCGTACGCGTACGGTCTGGACCGTATGCGTACTTTTTCAAAATACGCATACGGTCGGACCGTACGCGTACGGTCTGATTAACACTAAGAAGTTAGTCAAGTTTATTAGATACAAATGTATATAACAGATCAACAGAACTTATGTCTCAAATTAATATAAAAAGTTCAATAGTAATGGAAATAAAAACTTAATATTTTAACTATTTAAAATAATTACGCTTATTTAATCTGTTAATCTCCTGTATTTAGCATGTCAGTAATTCGTTAACTGCATGCAGCCCAGTATGCTCATTGAAATTGAAGTTATCGGAAGTAAACATAATGTGGGGAGACAATTGTTATAGAATATCAAGTTAGGAACTTTACAAAAAAAGCCAAAGAACATGCATGAACAAATCATGTTAATGTAAAAGAAAATATGACGTTCCTTGTGGTACATTTGTAGCAAGTGTCACCTTGGTCCAGAGTAACAAAATAGGATTCAGATATACAATTAAACAAATATTTAATGTCAATTGTTCGCTTATTCACTTTATTCATCTATTTGTAATAATAACAATTTGTATAACTAAAAATAAAGATTTTGATAAATGTTTGTTTAAATTTAACCCATATGATCCCAAAACATGTCTGCTCAGCTGGACCGTACGCGTATACTCATACGGTCCGACCGTACGCGTATGGTCGGACCGTACGAGTATACGTATACGGTCCGGACCGTCCGCGTACGGTCCAAATACTCATATGGTCTGGAACATGTATACTATGTTTTTAACTTCTCTGTAACCTTTGTACTTGCATGGTTTTATGAGAATAAACTATCATACATTTTATAAAAAGTCATGAGATTTCTGAATGCAGTAAGGTTCTATCCGGGTCTTTTGGTTCTGAACCCCGATTCTATCCGGGTTCTTTGGTTCGAAACCATGGTATCTGGTTCAACATCCGGGTTATTTGTTTATAGCAACCCAATTTATTGGTTCTATCCGGGTTCTTTTCTAATGTCCCCCTTGAACTTTGAGAACATATCCGCAAGTACCCGATTAAAAGATGAAGTGAATCAAAGACGCTTAACAAGTTTTCTTTCATTATACATTTCAACATCGCCGGAAAATGAAGCTGTCATGTAAATATCTTCCCATTGTTATTATTTTGTCATTGGAAATTGGATAAAATACAGAATCATATATATACTTACATCAACCTAAATATAGTATATCGAACATCCTTTTCTTTTGAAGTCAGTCGGTCAGTTTCATTTATTTTTCACTACTCATCCTTTATTTCTGTCAATATTTTTCTGGGAAATTTATAAAACACCAAATTAGGACATGTCGTACAATTGGCCAACGATATGTGCATATAGTCACTTGCAGACTTGCATATATATTTGATTGAACATTTAATTTCAACTTCGACTGAATTTTATTTTATTGGCTTTGTAATATTTATTTTTAAAATAGTGGAAATAATGTCAGATTTGCTAGAAATACATGTGCGTTATATGTAACAAATCATTCTGTTCAAAACATTATTTTAAAAAGACATATAAAAGAGAAAATAATGAACAATTTAAGTTCAAAAAATCTTTGTAAGTTGAACTAAAACTGATAAGCTATAAAATGTTACACAAATGTATATGTAGAATACATTTGTAAACGTTGACACTCCTTGTGAAGGAGATGCATAATCATGGCTTTATTTACACAAAATAAAGAAATCATAATTGTGTGTGGGTAGATGCCAGTGCTGGTTGCGGTTCAACCTTCGGTAGTAGGAGTCAAGTTTGCCTCAACCAAATGTTATAAAACTTATACACAATGCTTACTACCACAAAACACAGATCACGTTCGATCTTGGTTAGCGTCACTTTTACTGTTCATGAGTTTCTAGATATATAATTATATAAGAATAAGTGGTATGATTTCCAATGAGACAACTTTCCATCCAAGTCACAGTTTGTAAAGAGTAAACCATTATAGTTCAAAGTACGGCCCTCAGCACGGATCCTTAAAATGAAAAATTGTTAAATCTGTCGTTTCCTTTCTCCAACCAAATGATATGAAACTTATAATCCCATGCTTTCAATCACAAAAAAGGTTTAACTACGTAAATCCTGCATCTATATGTGGAAGTTGACTCAGCAGCCAATACACTTTCTACCATAGTTTAAACAATTCTTTCACTTCCCCCAGAATGTTACTTTAAAAATGAAGTAATTTTCAAAACAAATTTCAGGATCTCAATGCGTTTGGTAACAGGCCGTGATAATCAAGTTACATGTGACCAGTATAACAAAGTGTATCACTAGATTAAGCTCTCTGTCCAAGTATTTTTAACCGGATTTTTGTGACAAACTGTCGGTTATTGATTTGGGGATGTACGGCGGGCGGCCGGGCGGCCGGGCAGTCGGGCGGGCGGGCGGCAATCAAATGTTGTCAGGCCGTGCATTAACTCATGAACCGTTCAACCAAAGATTTTAAAATTTTTATATGTTGTTACTGACAACAAAATGGAGGTCAAGTTCAATAGTGACCATTTTGACTTTTACGGTTCTGGAGTTATGGTTCTTGAAAGATTGAAAAATGGCGTTTCCAGTCCTGTCCGTGCATTAACTCATGAACCGTTCAACCAAAGCTTTTCAAATTTTAATATGTTGTTACTGACAACAAAATGGAGGTCAAGTTCAATAATGACCATTTTGACTTTTACGGTTCTGGAGTTATGGTTCTTGAAAGATTGAAAAATGGCGTTTCCAGTCCTGTCCGTGCATTACCTCATGAACCGTTCAACCAAAGCTTTTCAAATTTTAATATGTTGTTACTGACAACAAAATGGAGGTCAAGTTCAATAATGACCATTTTGACTTTTACGGTTCTGGAGTTATGGTTCTTGAAAGATTGAAAAATTGTGTTACCAGTCATGTTGTTGCATTTACTCATGAACCTTTTCAAATTTTAATATGTTGTTACTGATGACAAAATGTAGGTCAAGTTTGATATTGATGATTTTCACTTTAACCGTGCATCATTTATGGTTCTTGTAATATTGAAAAATGCCAGGACATGGATAAATATCAATAAATCCGGTTTGCTGTCGCTCTGACAGCCTCTTGTTTTAAGGTTTTTTGCATTGAGTTCAGTTTATTGGGATGCGTATACCTTCTGTATGATTTTTTTTTATGAAAATCGGGATAGTTGGCATGTCTGCCATATAACCATTTTGATTAGTGTATTAGTACTATGCAATAGCTATTCATTATGACCTTGTCATAAAGAACTACTAATACAATGGGTTTGAACAAGTGGGTGACCCTAATGCGTTTTTTTTGTTTTTGTTTTTGATCAAATTTGACTTTTTATCGTGATACGGACGATCATTTCGGCCTTAAAGAATGCTTACCCCAGAAATGTTTTACCCTCACGTTGAAGAATTATCCAATAGCTATTTATTAGCGCAGTGTTGATAATAACAAGCCATAAAGACGTACCGAGACAATGGGTCGGAAAGGTGGTGCCCCCAATGCGTATTTGATCGAATTTGTCTTTATTTCCATGTTTCGAACGAAATTTTCGTCCTTGTGGAATGCTTACCCCGGAAATTCTTTGCCCTCTCTGTGTAGAACTGTCAATTATCTATTTATAAGAGTCTATAATCCCTTGTCATAAAGAACTGCCGACGCAATGGGTTTGAACAAGTGGGTGACCCCAATGCGTATTTTATCAAATTTGTCTTTTTATCTGTGATGAGGACGAAAATTTCGGATTTTAAGAATACCTACCATAGAAGTTCGTTACCCTCACGTTGTAGTACTATTAAATAGCTATTTATAAGGGCAGCGTCTATAATCCCAAGCCATACAGAACTACCGAGACAGTGGGTCGGAAAGAGGGTGCCCCCAATGCGTATTTGATCGATTTTGGCTTTGTTTCGTCCGAAAAATTCGGCCTTTAGAAAGGCTTACCACAGAAATTCTTTACCCTCACATTGTAGTAAAAACGGCTATTCATTAGGACAGAGTCTATAATTCCTAGTCATAGTTTTAAACATATTTATTTATAGTGGATTGGGAAACAAGTTTTTCAACTTATATTAATCCCTTTCCACTTTGCGGGTGCGAGTGCTACCTTGTAGCGGCATTAGCCTGCTCTTTTTCGAAATCTACGAGGGTGTTCAAATGTGCAAGAGATATGGCTCTCTCTTAACACGGGTCAGCCATTTATCGTCCCCTTCCGACGGACTATCATCATTTCCTCAAGACCATACTCGCAAATGGTGTCAAGGGAGAGCCGAAAATTGAGTCCCTGAAATTTTCATCCCGAACGGGAATCGAACCAGGAACCTTTGTGTTAGTAGTCCGATGCACTAACCACTACACCACGGCTCTCCTTATAAAGTCACAAAGAACTACCGAGACAATGGGTCGGAAATTGGGTGCCCCTAGTGCGTATTTTATCGAATTTAGCTTTCGTACGATTTTTTTGGCCTTTAGAAATGCTTACTCCAGTAATTCTTTAGAGAACTGCCGAGTCAATGAGTTTGAACAAGTGGGTGATCCCAATGTGTAATTTATCACATTAAATTTTTTTCCCCGTGATACGGACGAATATTTCGGCCTTTAAGAATGCTTATCCCAGAAATCATCTATATATCCAAAAGCTATTCATTAGGGCAGAGTCTATAATCCTTAGTCATTAAGAACTACTGAGACAATAGGTTTGGAAATGGGTGCCCCCAATGCGTATTTTATCGAATTTAGCTTTATTTCCATGTTTCGTACGACATTTTTGGCCTTTAGGAATGCTTACCCTAGGACTTCTTTACCCTCTCGGTGTAGATATATCCAATAGCTATTTATAAGAGTAGAGTCTATAATCCCTAGCCACACAAAACTGCCAAAACAATGAGTTGAAAGTGGGTGACCCCAAATGCGAATTTTATCAAATTTTACTTTATTTCGGTGATACGGACGAAAGTTGCGGCCTTTAAGAATGCTTACCCCAGAAAATCTTTACCCTCACGATGTAGTGCTATTCAATAGCTATTCATTAGGGCAGGATCCATAATCCCTAGCTATAAAGAACTACCGAGACAATAAGTCGGCAAGTGGGTGTCTCGATGCGTATTTGATCGAATTTGGCTTTATTTAATTTTCCATGTTTCGGCCTTTAGGAATGCCTTCCCCAGAAATTATTTGCCCTATCAGTGTAAAACTATCCAATAGCTGTTAATAAAGAGCATAGTCTATAATCCCCAGCCATAGATAACTGCCGAGGCAATGGGTTTGAACAAGACTTAGTGGGTGACCCAAATGTGCATTTTATCAAATTTGACTTTTTTTTCGTGATACGGACGAAAATTTCGGCCTTTAAAAATGCTTAGCCCAGAAATTCTATACCCTTACATTGTAGTAAAAACGGCTATTCTTTAGGGCAGAGTCTATAATTCCTAGTCACAAAGAATTACCGAGACAATGGGTCGGAAATTGGGTGCACCTAGTGCGTATTTTATCGAATTTAGCTTTATTTCCATGTATCGTACGATTTTTTTGGCCTTTAGAAATGCTTACTCCAGCAATTCTCTGTGCTCTCGGTGTTGTACTATCCAATAGCTATTTATAAGAGCAGTCTATAATCCCTAGCCATAGAGAACTGTCGAGGCAATGAGTTGGAAAGTGGTTGACCCCGAATGCGAATTTTATCAAATTTAAAAATTTCGGCCTTTAAGAATGCTTAGTTACCCCAGAAATTCTTCACCCTCACGATGTAGTGCTATTCAATAGCTATTCATTAGGACTGCATTTATAATCCCTAGCCATAAAGAACTACATAGACAATAGATCGGAAAGTGGGTGCCCCGAATCGCGGCGTATTCAGTTATCAAATGACTTTTTTTCCCGTGATACGGACGGAATTCTCCCTGACATAGATCACCTTAGCCGTATTTGGCACAGTGGGTCTTTGAAATGCTCTTCAACTTTGTACTTGTTTGGCTTTCTAACTATTTTGATATCGGAGCGTCACTGATGAGTCTTATGTAGACGAAACGCGCGTCTGGCGTATTAAATTATAAGCCTGGTACCTTTGATAACTATTCACACCAGAAATTCTTTACCCTCACGTTGTAGTACTATATTCCAATACTGAGCTATTCATTAGGGCAGCGTCTACAATCCCTAGCTATAAAGAACTATACCGAGACAATCATGAATGGGTCGGAAAGTGGGTGCCCTAATGCGTATTTTATCGAAAATCCCGTTAAATTTCCATGTGTCGTTCGAAATTTTGGCTATTAGGAATGCTTACACCAGAAATTCTCAGCCGATTGAGTTCTTAGACTTCGATCTCTGTGTAGAACTATGACCGTTAAAATGAAAATCTAAATGTGTAGTATGTATAGTACAAATCCATGATATACTATGATCTATCTAATTTTCTGGATATGAATATTTCAAGTAAAACTGTTATAGTTTCATTTTCATATTAAGAATGTTTTGTTTTGGCAGTGGCTATTTGACCGGCACCGGCAAAATAGCAAATTTGCTATTTGACCGGCACCGGCAAAATAGAAAATTTGCTATTTAGCCGGCTCTGATTAAATTATATCTAACTGGAATTAACATTTAAGAATAATAATTAAATATCAAAATGTTCTATTTAAAAACTTTTGTTACTGTTGCTCATATAAACACTTAAACTTCTTTATATCTAAAAAAATTTTTTTTTTAAATATGTACACATCGAAAATTTGACAAAAATAAAAAAAAATGGTGAATCTATTATGAATAGAAGTGAAGTAATAAGATAAATTAAAAAGTAAAATACAAATATGATAATAGTCACTTTGTAGCTATACTACATTCCGGAAACTAGTATACTCTTTTCATTTACGGAACCAGCATTGTGATTGTGTTGCCGATGCATTTCAGTATTTCAGTACCATGAGAAGACTCCAGAAATACAATTATAATCAAGCGATTATCTGGCTTGGTCTTTTAAACAAAAACCGTGAAAAAATAAAAATTTCATCAGACACAATTTCTTTCAGTATAAGAAGAAAATGTTTCTTGATTTTTTGAATTATATTTGAGAATGAAAAGGTGAAAAAAAAGGCTAAAACAAAGAGAAATATAATTGTATTTATTTATGTATTTTCTCATTTTGAAAAATAACATGTAAGTTGCATAGACGCTGCTCCTTATTATCCAATCTAGCTCAACCCAATACACATTAGAAGTTTGTTTTTCTCTAATTATTTTTTTTCTTCAAATTATTATATGATTTTTATGAGGTCATGTTAAGTTCCAAGAAATTGCGAGAATGCAGAATTTTTCACTATTAACACCAGAGCTTCCAGGGGCCTTGAGGGGCCCCAAGACCCCTCGCCATATGACTTACCCCCGGCTTTGAGTACACATCATTTTGGCCCCAAAGAACCCTATATACATATGTAACATATGCACACAAGATGTAGATTCAAAGGAAGCCAGTGTAATGCGTAGTTCCTGTTTTGAGTGGCAACATTTATCTTGTGCTAGACTAAACAACTTCCAAAGGCAAATAATTGGTTTTGTAACAATTGCAAATGTTAAATCATGTGTCCATTTGAAATTCATAGCACACAACTATTAATATTGTCTGTCATATCTGTTTTATGATGTAGTTTTGCATAACAATATTTTTTTTATCACTGGCAGAATATTTAAACCATAGATTTTACACAGATTTAAATTTAAAAATCAACATTTTGTTATAAATATTTTAGAAAAAGTATATTTAATAATGTATTTACAAATGTGTTTTCATGCTTTTAATTAATATTATAAAGTTATAATGATTATTTATTTATGAAAATCTTTTATTTTTTATTGTACTGTATTTTATGCTTGATATTGTGATAAAATGATTTTGAATTATTATTAGCTTTTTTATTTTCTACTAATCACATCAATGAACAGTTTTATTTAGTGCCGGCTAAATAGCAAATTTGCTATTTAGCCGGTGCCGGTCAAATAGCCACTGCCTTTTGTTTTTTTCTATAATATTATATTTGTCTGTTCAAATCCACTATTCTATTGCAATCACCATCTTTGAGAACGTCCATTTTTACTTTCGCACCTGGCTGTTCTATTTAGTTGTCCTCACCACGCCTCCCTGTCAAATGTGTTCTTTTAATTTTAGGCCCGACCTTGCTTTCTTTGCAATTCAATCATAAGTACTTCGAAGATACTTCTTAAAAGTGTTTGGTTTTAAACGAGTACCAAGAAAGCGTGTAAAAATTTAAGCCAGCTAGAAATTATAGAAGTTGTAGTGATCAGAATAGCTAATCAGTGTCACCTAAATGATTGAGTCTAGGTGTATAACAATAATAAAACTTTTTGGAATTTAATATCTGCAGAATATAAAAAGAAGACTACAACTCATGGTAAGCATGTAGCTCAAATAAATATATATTTTAATTTTATAATGCACATTTCGTAATACGGGTTATTTTACTGTACAGTACTATTCGTCTATTGAAGTACTTCGACCAGTTCGGGTATAAACCCAACCGGCAAAGGTAGACGCTTGTGATAAATGTGTCTGTTGTACAGCGTAAAATTGTGTTTTTGTCAGAGAAAGTCAAACAACACGTGATAGTGATAGGGGTCTTAGTTTATTTTTCAATTAGAAGTCAAAAGATTCGTCTTACCATGTCTTCAAACATCATATGATCTCATATGTCAAAACATACAGATATCTCGATTATCTCCCCCTTCTATAAAAATAGTTCAAATAAAATTTGGAAATGTGTTACTGTTGTATTTACAAATAATTTTAGAAATCTAAAGAATTGAAAATGACTTTTTTATAATATACAAACACAGAATGTTAAATATTACAAGTATCATTTATAACATGAATTTTTATTTTTGCAAATAATTATCTCCCCTTAATATTTCATAAATACATGTACATTGTAATGTACATGTAGTCCAAATAATTATGATGTCTTGAAAGGCTATTTTAATTTTTTCCCGTGACACCTTCCTAAGACTTGAAAGGCTTATGTAGATCACCCCATCCCTTCTATTTCTTGTACAATGTAGAAAGGTGTCTGCTGTCACAGAAAAAACTTTCCACGCATCGATACTATTTATTGGTGCGAGACCACAATTGTAGTCCCTTGATTTTCGTTGTTCACAAATATAGTCCCTAGTGTTGACAGTGGGTTACTTGCCATTAATTTTTATACCCCTTCCTAATTTATTTCTCCATGTTTAATGCCTCAAATTGCAAGTAGGGGGTGAAATTACACTTTAAAAAAAATTGGGTCCAGAATTTTGAAGGAAAGTAGTGATTTGGTCCAGCTGAAAAAGGTTTAAAATTAGCACTTCGGAAGCTGTCAAAAGATTTCAAGACGCCCGAAACATAAAATTGGCAATATTTTGAGTTAGAGCCGATGAAGTTTTCTATAATTTTGATATAATTTGTCCCAAAAGTAGTACATCACACTGTAAAAGTTTCTTTGAGAAAGCGCAGGTGGGATTTTTTTTATTTTCATTTATGTTCTATAAGAAATGCACTACGAAATAATTGTGGTCTCAGATCTAACAGGTGAAATCTGTAAATATAGAATCTGTACTTTGGCAGTTTCCCTAAATGATTTGATGGTGTCAATTTGTCAAATAGCATGAAACTAAAGGATTTAAACTTTTATTTTATATAATTTCTGCAAAAATGACCAATTTTGGCATTTTATGGTTAAAATAGGCTTTTTATAGCTTTTTCAATATTGATGCATAAATGGCATCCTGACTTTCCATCTGACAGGTTTTCATGTGTCAATATTTGTGTTTCTATGCCTTTATGTAGTTTTTTTACTTATTAATGAACTCTGAATCTACAAAAAAGAGGATTATCTCAGACAAAATGTGCAAAATGTGTTGTATAAATGACCATTGTCTAACGCCTTGTTTGGATGAAGTCAAAAGTGGGGAGCTTGGTACATAAAATTTGAAGTCCATAATAAAGACCTCACTAAATTTGTATCAAAAGCACTTTACAATGTCTATTGTACCTGTTCAATTTCACATAATATCTTTCTTTTCTTCTGTAGGATAGCAAGTTGTTTAAATATAAGCCTGTTGAGAATAAATTGCATGCAAGTTTTTCCCTGAAAAGGCAAAAATCTTTGTATCAGACCATACTGTTTGTAAGAAAAGTTAATTGCAAGAGTCTTTTGTGCTCAGATTTGTTGTATCATGTCACATGAGTATAGAAATGATAAAAAAGACACAAATTTTTATTTCTTATAGCCTCAATATGCATTTTTTAATGTAAATATGTGGCATGGCCTAAATTGACCCTAAATATTTTCCAGTCTTACTTGGCCTAAGACCCTTTTAAACTAATATGATATGATATTTGTAACTTTTCTTTCCATTTAAAGTACTTTCAATACATATGTAAGGATTATTTATAACCAAAAAGCTTCACAAATTTAAAATTGCTGGAAAATATTACATCTTCATGTAAGGCCCCCCTTCATTGAAAAACCTCAATTTTTAGGCGCAGGCTCATATAAATTTGACTTTTGAATAATTATGCCAAGTCTGATAAATCAAATGAGTACTCCATTGCTTTTAGTACATGATAAGTTGTATATTAAGGCATTTAAAAAGTATTTTTTTGCAATATTTTAATTTTTAAAGCCCCAAATGTTGATAGTTGAAATTTTTCAATTTTAACGTCAAAATTTTACACGCAAAGATGAGTATAGAACTTAACTGATTGTCTATAATATACATCCTATTGTCATGAAACACTTTGTAAGCAGTGTTATAATTCATTAAGCTTTGGCCATACTAAGTTTTTATAAGATTTGTCAACTCTTTCTAATAGTTTCTATGTCGTCCCTTGATTTTCGTTGTTAGACACAAATATAGTCCCTAGTACTAGTGTTGACAGTGGGTTTCTTGCCATTAATTTTTATACCCCTTCCAAATTTATTTCTCCATGTTTAATGCCTCAAATTTCAAGTAGGGGGGTGAAATAAAAAAATTTGGGTCCAGAATTTTGAAGGAAAGTAGTGATTTGGTTCAGCTGAAAAAGGTTTAAAATTAGCACTTCGGAAGCTGTCAAAAGATTTCAAGACGCCCTAAACATAAAATTGGCAATATTTTGAGTTAGAGCCGATGAAGTTTTCTATAATTTTGATATAAAATGTCCCAAAAGTAGTACAACACACTGTAAAAGTTTCTTTGAGAAAGTGCAGGTGGGATTTTTTTTATTTTCATTTATGTTCTTAAAGAATTGCACTACGAAATAATTGTGGTCTCAGACCTATTTGGACTATCATACATATGTACATATACACAAATCTTTTTATGTTTTGATAATACAGTGTTACAGTAGATGTATTTCACATTTGTATGCAAATTTGTTTGCCATTTATGAAAACCATACAAGTTCCCAAAATATATTGCATCATAATTAAAAACATTTTACGTCATAATTTGAATAGACAACTTTCGAGTTTGATGCATTTCCGTCAAAAACTCTGGTTTTAGTGAACATCATTCGTGCGTGTAGGGGCATCGTCACTTCCATTCTAATGTTGAGTGAGTGGTTGGAGAATTATAATACTATATTGCACGATTTATAAATTGGCAAACTAAATTCTCATAATTGACAATAAGCACTGCTGTCATTAGGGAATTGTGCTGAAGTACCTACCAAACAAATATTATGTCTAGTTAAAGTATCCTGCACAATGATCATAATTTAGACGCTTGATGAACGTTGATAGTGCCGGGATACGGACGACCCCCTCTATCTGGTAAAAGATGCCAAAAAGGCGTGCCTAATTGACGAGTTTTCCGGTGACGGATGAACTCGGATATGGTCTATTGATTTTTGCATGACTTCAGAAGGTTATCCTCAGAAAATGTTGGCATAAGCGGATTATAATAGAGGGGGCCTCAGGGAGACGGTCAATCCCCCTACTTTACTTTTCTGACAATTTCAATAGAATTCATTTTAGAATTTACATGTACATGTAAATGAAAATCAACTCTGACAGAAATGCATGGAATTTGAAGCGCTAAAACAAATGTTTTATTAAATGTAAGACACAATTTGAAATATAAAAACCTATTTCTAACAGACTTGTCTTACGTGTTCATGTCTTTTGAACGTTTGAAAGAAGTTGCCTCATGGATTTATAATACAGTAATTTAAACTTTTTAAAAATATTTCTAGTTAATTGGGTCAAAATGTGTCCTTTTCATACCTGTACCTTCTTCTTTGCAAAATTGGAGCTACATGTACTTGTTATACAATGTATACTTCTTTTAAGTCGAGGGTACATAATCTTCATTAAACTCAGGATTTGTAATTATAAGCTTAAGGGCAACTGTAAAAGCTAGAGAAACAAAAAAATGATGAAATTGTTTTCATAGAATATAAGGGACTAAGACTACAATGTAAAGGGTAAATTTGTTATGTTATTGTGACTGTAAAGGTTTTAACAACTGAATATATGTATACATAATGACTTAATTGATCTTTTAAGAAGATTTAAACTGGAATGTCTTGTGAAATATATTTGACATACATTTAAATTCCTCCCTTAGAGGAACACAACTTTTATTGATTTAAATAGTTTAAAGATTTTTATCAAATGATCAATAAATATTTGTAAGTCTGTCTCTTACCTACAAGCACTTCTGTTGTAAAATAACAACTGTAACGGTATTGAGATGTTTCTTACATGTATCTGTCGAAAGTAAAGTCCTCAACAAAGAGTTGTCAGTCTTACCTTATAGGCTTACACAATATTTTGTTACAAAGACCTTGGACAGTAATAAGTTGTCTGTTGTAAACTTTTAAAATTACTTAATAATTATTTTGTTTGTAATCTATACCAACATGACCAATACATGTATGAAGTTTATATATACCAATACATGTATGAAGTTTATCAAACAATTTCATTGACCAGTCTTGAATTACAATCATATTAAATTATCCTTATTTGTTTAAGCAATCTGTCCTGTGTTTGCATTTTGCTGTTATTATAAAAAAAGAAGATTTGATATGCTTGACAATGTGTCTTAATTACAAGAGAACAAATGACACTGAAATTATAATTAACAGTTATAGGTCACTGTAAGACCTTCAACAATTAGCTAAGTCCTTACTGCATAGTTAACTATAAAAGGCCCCGAAATGACAAATGTAAAAAAAAAGAAGTTCAAATTAGTTCAGGTATAAATAGATTTTTTCACAATGTTCTTAACAAAAATTAAAGTGGATGCACTGTTAAAATGCAGTTTTTTCTTGGACCTCCATAAACTTGTGGTAATACATGTACAAATGTACCTACACATTTAATAAATTAAATTATCTGGAATAATGTATTTACTTTGTATTTTCGTAAAATGCTCAATTACATTCTTAAATTGATACCATAACATGATAATGATTATCTTAATTAAACAATTACATGTTCACATACAGGTGTAAACAAACTACTCTACAGATGGGTTTATGTCTTTGATCTTTATCAGTTGAATACACATTTAGATGATTCCCCTTTCATCTGGTTAATTGATTAAGTGTTTGTTACTTGATTTATTAGAGAAAGAGATATACAATGTATATATACAGTTACATTGGTAAAGTTTGGGAAAAATGATCCTGGTGACTTTTTTAGGTTGTTTTTTTTACCTGTGTGCTAAAACTGCTCAATCACTCTCACAATGTCCATGCATCCAAAACACGAAAGCTTGCATGAAAAGGGATGATTTAATGTTTTGTCTGCATCTATGTATATAAATATTGAGTTTTAAGGAATAATCATATTTTATATTTGCCTTGTAACCACTTCCTGTTTGCTGATAGTTTAAAACACTGATTGTACACGAACATTTTTTGTCAAACTTTTCTTGTCTCCAATTGAAGTACATGAAGATGATTTTATATTTGGTCTGGGAATAATTACTTATGATTTGGTACATATTGTACATTTGTACATGTAATCTCAATCAATTGTGGAAAAGCTTAAATTAAAAAGTTTTTATCTTAAAACTGAAATTTAAAATAATGAAATTTAAAATAGTTTAAATTCATGAAATTCAAAAGATCTAATCATAAAAATTGAAAATTAAAAAAAAAAGAAGCTTTCAGTGCCACTGGCTTTAACTTACTATTGTAAAGATTAAAAGATGTTTGCAAGTTCTCATAATCTAAATTTAAAGTTTATCCCCATCAGTCTAATAATGAACTCCATTCATTCACACTTTAGAAATATTTATGTATTTAGTCCAATCTTACATCATAACTTTTTATTGTCAGCTAAATTGTAAAGCCTATGAAGTATGTACTTACATAAATATTTATCTTTGTATTAAAACAGGGTTTTATGAAAGTCATCAAGGTGTTATTTATAAAATGAAGAATTGCTCTTGGAGTTTTAAACATTAATTGAATATTTAAAATCGGCTCAGGTACAATTATTGAAAAATATCAACTTCGAAAGTTTTCTTTTTTAATAGAAAAAATCCAAATGTGTTTATTACTTTCTCTGCAGGCTTTCAGATCTTCTTTGCTTTGTTCATATTACATTGGAATCAAAGATGTAGTAATATAATCAAACTTTCTAAAATAAACCAAGAGGTGCAGACCCGTAGCTAGGAATTTCCAAGGGGGGGTTCGTTGGACTCACAAACTCGACTTTAACAGTCTCAATTCGAACAGAACATTGACTTTAACAGTGCTTATTTGTTTTCAAGGGGGGGGGTTCGTCTGAACCCCCCTGGCTATGGGTAATTGGTGGAACATGTATTTGAGGAGGCAGCAGAACTACATGTTTTACACCTATATTACATTATTTTTGTAAATAATTACATTTCATCATAGACAATGTATTCAGGTTATTCTTATTCATATCTATATTTTATTGCCATGAATCTAAATAAAAGTATGTCTTCCACCCTCAGTTTCATTATGAGGGTTTAATGAACGAAATATGTTTTAATTTATTTCAATGTTGTGGTATGAATTATATTAATTTTAGTGGATTTGTTTTCTCTAAAGATTTCCTTTAATAATAAAAGTACAGTTTTTATGTTGTAAATATTTGCATTAAACGGCAAAAGTTGATGCATTAAGGTTTTATCAGGTTTACATACAGAAAACTACGATTCTATAAAAGTAAATGAAAGAAAAACAAAGGGACTGTCTACATCTTCAAGTTTATGGCTTTCAGATTTTATATTTATTCAAAGATTTTCAAAAATCTTTAGAATACTTTGTACTTGGGGGCATCAAGATCTTATCAGCTCCTCCTACCACACAACAATAGTAATAATAGCTAACAATTTACTACAAGTATTTTAATGACACCATATTATAATTCTTCACAGGTAAAAACTTGAATGGGCCACTGAACTTGGAGAACAACATTTAGATGGAAGTGGCAAGCTAACAGTTACCATGAAGTAGTCACCTTAAACATGTAGGTATATATAACACCTGTTATTAACCTGATCAACAGATCAAGTAGTCTGATAAACTATTACTTATGTGGTATTGTATCATTTCAGTTAATCTGCCCTAACAGTGTGCATAAGCCATGTAAAAGTTTGTTTATACCTGTGGGGACTTTCTCAAAACATAATAAGATAACTGTAAACATTAAAGGAATAAATTATAAACCATTGGATTGAAATTTGTAACATTCCATTTAAGTTCAAATTGTTTATTATGTAAGTAAAAGTATTATAGATTATGTTCTGATCTTGTTCCACTATTTACATATCTTTATGCACCTGAAACCTGAAGTAGCAACAGGTTGTAGCAGTGATTTGAGTTTAACTTAGTTACTTGTGTACTTCCCATGCACATCAACGAAAGACACCTCAGTAAAACATGTCTGTCTGAATATTCAGTCATCTTGTATGTAAATGAACCACTTAAAGAATTAAAAAAGATATTGCTGTATCCTGTATATGAAAAAAATATATGTCGCTAGCTTATTAGTTAAAGTCATAAGAAACCTCAAATTAAAAAAAAATATGCATATGTTTTTTATAACTAAATGGATAGTTTTCACTATGCAACTAATATGTACATATACTTTTTTCTGACGAAAATTCTTTAATTTGTCCACATTTAGAAGAAGTTTACTTATTTTTAATTGCTTGCTTCCAGGAAGCAATTCTCCGACATATTTTCCATATATGCATAGTGACCTGAGCGTAACCCTCCTGGTAAAAATCTGGTGATCGCAATACGCATGGATCTGTCATTAAAATAAACAATTATCTGATTGTACATGTTAAACATGTGCTCAATACCCATGCTTTTTGTTATTTGTTTACTATAAGATGACCGTTGGTAAACTTCAGCTTTAACACACAGCATTTAATGAGCAACCATATTTGTTAAATCATAACAGACAGAGAGAAAAAAAATTGTTTTCTCTAAAGATATATTTGCGTAAAAAATGAAAAAAATCGTGCACAGAGGTCTAAGTTTATGATATATACATGCATTGGTACAAGAATTGGATAAACATTATTTTTCACCACTCACTCGTTTCACATGACTTTAACACATGCTAGGGAGAAAGATTATGTTTATAGTATATTCTTTTTGTAAAACTATCAGTAAGAAATTATTTCAAAGAATTCCTGTAATGCAAATTTGAAAAAAAATCCAATATCTAATCTGTCAAAAACACCTCAACATTCCTATGATAAAGAGACATTACATGATTACATAATACAAATTATGCAAATACATGTTAGTATCTTATCATGTTTAGTTATAAAACATCAACTTTACAATGCACATGCATTAATGAGCATTTTACTTTTTAAGGGCTCTTAACTGAGTGCATTCATGTACAGGACAGTCTTTGTAAATTTATATAAAATTTAACCTGAAAGTTTCAAATGTCAGTGATAGATTTAAAACTAATTTAAATAAAAGGTAAGAGAATATGATTATTTTAAGAATGAGGGGTTGGTGATATATACATATATATCCCCCAAATATAAAAAAAATATATAAAACATATATATATATATATATATATATATATATATATACAACTCGTCTAAACATCAACCCAACAATGTTAGATCTGTAAATTTGCTTTCGCAAATGTTTGGTTCTTCCCTCGCCGGGATTCGAACCCATGCTACTGTGATATCGTGACACCAAATCGCCTGCACTGCAGCCGTCCCGCTAGACCACACAACCACCTGGGCTCTCAAAAAAGAGCTTTCGCTGGCCATGTGTTACCTTTCCACGTCAGTTTTAATCTAGCGGCGTACTACAGTACATGATATATAA
Source organism: Mytilus galloprovincialis (assembly GCF_965363235.1). Lineage (NCBI taxonomy): Eukaryota > Metazoa > Mollusca > Bivalvia > Mytilida > Mytilidae > Mytilus > Mytilus galloprovincialis. The sequence continues at coordinate 52,811,399 of NC_134851.1, forward strand.
GGCATGAAGATGTTATTGTTACAGATCAGCTAAATTATCTATAGTAAAGGATCCTACAAATTAATGTAAGATACAGTCACAGAAAATAATTATATTCATATATTATATTCTACAAATATATATATATTTGTAGAGTATTATATAAAATGAACTTCATTAAATATGTAAAGTAGAGAAAGGTAACCCAGCAATTTATTTACCAATGCCTTGTATAATTTGTGTGCTTTCAAGGAACAAACAAACAATTTAATCATAAATGTGCACAAGAACCTAACTATTTTTTTTCAGGTCAATAGAAACCATTCAGAAAAAAATTTCCTCTGTCACATTTTTATTACAATATTGTGTCAAACAGTTTAAACAGAACTTTATATTTAAATTTACATATCTGCCTGTGTCTTATCCCAACTAATCCTTTCACATTTTTTATGACCAAATAATATTAGAGACATCCATAAGAAGTTTGCAGGTTAGGAGAATTTATACATGTACAACATTGCATTTACAACCATAAGAGGAACAACAATTCAGTAAGGACAACAAGGATAGTTTAACAACCTTCACTACCCATTAGGGTCTTGCAGTGGCAGTTCAGAAGGGGATCAACTTTCATCTAATGATTTAAATAAAAAGGGTCCTATTCTGATACAGATTTATCCTGCTAGCTAGTCACTCACAATTGTTTTTGTATAGTCTTTTTTCATTGCTCTATTATATAAGAACTGTCATTTACATGAAGGTTTAATCAGCTTGTTTCAAGTGTCTGTATGAAGTAAAATGTATCCATCACATTTATTTGTGTTAAATATTCAGGTTTGCAATCCTAAATATTTGTCCATTCATTAAGATTAGACCCCCCTCATAGCAAACTTAAATACTGTATTGTGATAGAGGTAATGCACTATTGACGATAGTATCACCTGTGTTCAGGTCCTGGTAAAAGATGTACAGATTAAATATTGATAAGTCTTAATTTATGATAAATCATAAATATTGTCACCTGAGCAGCCAGGTAAAAATATTTATATGAGGAAGAGTTATTGTCTGTCCATAAATAGCAGCAAATCTAATTGTTTTTATATAAAAAAGACAAACATTTGTCAGCAATTTTAACATTTCCCTTTGATCTTACTGCCTAATATTTTTCTATATATCAATGACAGGACCTGACACTCAAAAGTGTTAGGTAACAACATCACTTAAACAGTGCAGCAACGTCACATATCCATGTCTATCCGCAAACTGTTTAATAAACAATAAAGTGCATGAGATTTCCTTCAAAAAACAATCACAACCTTTAGTACTGTAAAAATAGTTATGCTGACAATTTCATTTTATTTTATATTCTCAACCAAAACACATGTTGTTAAAACAAAATTGTGGATAAAAAGAAAATTGGCTTTTTATACAACCGCAAAAAAAATATTGTCATCTGCGTGGCCTCATCGTCCGAAGACACATTGGTTCCTGTACAATAACTTTAGTTTTATTAAATGGATCTCTTTGAAACTTTTTAAGAAGGCTCAATACCACTAAAGGAAGGTTGGGATTGATTTTGGGGAACTAGGAACTAGGGGCCAAAAAGAGGCCTAAAACAAGCATTTTTCTAGTTTCAGGATAATAACTTATGTATAAGAATTTTAGATTGCTCTGAAATTGTACCACAATGTTAAATACCACAAGTATAAAAAAGAAGATGTGGTATGTTTGCCAATGAGACAACTGTCCACAAGAGACCAAAATGACACAGACATTAACAACTATAGGTCACTGTACGGCCTTCAACAATGAACAAAGCCCATACTGCATAGTCAACTATAAAAGGCCCATATATGACAATGTAAAACAATTCAAACGAGAAAACTAATGGCCTTATTTATTTAAAACAATGAACAAAAAACAAACATTTAACACATAAACAAACAACAACCACTGAATCACAGGCTCCTGACTTGGGACAGGCACGTACATAAATATAGATGGTTGGGATTCATTTTTGGGGTTATGGGGCCAACAGTTTAGGAATTTATTAGGGCCAAAAAGGGGCCAAAAACAAACATTTTTGTAGTTTCCTGACAGTAACTTGTGTGTAAGTGTATGAATCTCTCCTGACATTGTACCACAAGGTCCCATATAACAAAAGGAAGGTTGGGATTGAGTTTGGGTTTAATTGCCCCAAACATGTAGCATGTGGCGCTCAGCAAAGAATTTTATTATTTTTAGATACTGTTACATGTATGTACTGACTATACAAAAATGTCATTATTTTTCATTCACTGGTACATAAATAATATTTCCTTTATAAAAGGATATTATTCACTCAGCACCAGAGCTCTCTAGTGAATCACTGTCTTTACAGTTGAGGTTTTGTTATAAATCATGTTACAATTTTTTGTTTAACATGTATTTGCTATTTTCCATCAGGATAGGAAGGAATCATGATATGAAACAAAAATAGACATGACAGCTTTTTCTTTTATTTTAGAATATACAGAATGCAGTACCAGGGAAGTGTTCAGAACTTGTCTCGTCAAACGAGTCAACATTCACTATCTCAACCACAAAGCCATAATCAACAATATCAACAACAGTATTCATTAGGAAGACAGAGAGCTGGAGGTCAGCCTTCACCATACGTATCACGCCGAGGAGAGGATGACAGACGATCACATGACCAAGTCTATCGTGATGACAGAAATGCATCAAACAGTAGTAATTTGGGCAAAGTGGATAATCTAACTATGGAAAGAAATCAAAGACATCATGAACAAAGTTCTTTTCACAATGAATCACTGCCTAGACATGCTGCTGGTGACACACATCAGTCATATGCACAGTACAGTCATTCAGGTGATCCAAGACAAAACCTGTCGTATGAATCAAGATCATCAGATCAAAATGAAGGAGGTCATGATAGGTATGATCCTAGAGTATCAAGACATGCAAGTCAACGTTCTATAAATTATCCAGATTCGCGTGAACAAGCAGGACATAACATGTTGAGAGAAAGTCACGATCCCAGTGTAGCACGACATGAAAGTCAGAGATCATTGAATTATCCAGATCAACAGCATCACCAGTCTTCTCATGCATCTCACTCCCGTTTGCCAACAGATTCTCCATATATGTCAAGACGCCAGGAACCTATGTCTGCTAGAGGTTCACAAAGTCAGATGTCTCTAGCGCCTCAAAGACAACAAGAATATTTCCCTAATGTATCAACTCATCAGACAATGCCAGCCACCACCTTGCAGAGAGACCCACCGTCTCGACAGCCTCCATCACCTCATGATGCACAGGGTCAGGGTTCAAGGTCACAGCAAGATATTCCACCTTCACCTTATATGTCTAGACACCAAGGAGGTCCAGCAGATTCACCATATATGTCAAGACACCCAAGTCAAAGATCAGTTGGACAGTGGAGTGACATTCCTCAACAATCAAATGTTTCAAGACATGAAAGTCAAAGATCACTAGTTCCCCCTCAGTCCCAACCACATTATCATGTATATCATCAAGATGGTCATCAACCATCATCTGCTTCAAGCACATTAAGTCGTCAACCTCATTATCAGCAGGGACCACAACATAATGAGGCTCCTTCAGCCACAAGTACATTGCTTCGCCAATCACATCATCAGCAACCACCCCATTTACATGAACCCCCTTCAGCTTCAAGCACTTTAAGTCGGGACTATCAAAAATCAGGAAGAGCTCACCAGTCTCAAATTCATGGAAGTCAAACTTCTGTAAGTAACAGGCCTGTTTACACACGACAAGATAGTGGGCCGCCTCCCCCATATCAGACTCACAAACGACAATATTCCAGAGATCAGGAGAATAGTGATACCATGCGTCGTGAACAAAGTTATCTTCAACAGTCAATGAATGAGGAACAAAACAAAAACACTTCTCAAGTAGCACGATCTCAAAGCCAAGTATCTCATCACCGCTCAGGTGATCCTAGACTGACACCAAAGTTATCCCGTAATGAAAGTGAAAGATCCGTGGCACGAAGTCAACATTCCAGAGCTAGCAGTCTTTCTAATTCACATCCAATTCCTGATGGTAAGTACAAATACCAATAACTTAAATAAGATGTACCTATACTCAGTATTATAAATAAGATGTACCTATACTCAGTATTATAAGCACACAGAATAGCTGCAAATCAATATTAAAATGTCATAATTTTACTTCCATCGCCCATCTGATTTTTGTCTCAAACACATTTTTAAAATATCAACCCGACAGAATGTAGAGGTCATTCGTGCACAATCAATGCAATATTCAATTAAAAATCCTGAAAAATCTTTGTAAACATTTTTTCTTTCTCAATCTAATTTATAAATATTGTATATTTCAGCCAGAGCAACAGAAGCATCACATATAATTGACTTACTTGAAAAAGAAATAGTCTATCTCACAGGTTTGTAAACATTCAGTTTTTTTTTACATTTTCTCAATTTGACATTTATTTGTGTGTTAACTTAGAATTAAAGCAGGGTTAATTAATGGAAAAAATACATTGTCCAATGAACAAGAGAGTGCAAGTACTGTATATACAGCTGATATCATAAGATTAAAATTCACAAATTAATTGCAATCTATCATCAAAATTTAGTTACTACATGTAAAATCTGGATTGATTCTGCTTTATTTGGGGATCTAAGGTGACAAAAGACGTAACAATCACAATAACCAGGATATTTTGAATGTAAAAAAAATGTTAAATTTTATTTGCAATAATGAAAGCAGTGGTAAATTTTGATATAGAATGCAAACAAAAGGACTGGCATATTCTGTGTGTGAAATTTGTTTAAACAATTAGAAAGTGTTTTTATACAAATATATCATGCTTACAAGGGGTATTTTTGGCAAATACCCCTTGTAAGCATGATATAATTGTTTAATTCCACCGAATGTTCACCTCAAAAAGTTAATTGTAATCAGGTATCATATGAATTTCAACTTGAATGTATAATTTTTGTATACACAGCAGCTGTGCTATTTTCACAGTCAAATTGCATTGACCGTATAATCATTTCTTATCAATTTTTTTATGTTCAGTCACTGACTGTATATATATCTCCCTTTTTATGATAATAAGTTGGTTGTCGGCTGACTTCTACACTTTGTTCATCAGTTTCAGTGAAGCGTAATACAAGTGGATTCCAGTTTTATGTGACGGTTGACAATTCGTTTCCGTTGAGTTTTATTTATGACGTCATTCCCGGAATTTTTACGTCATTCGCTGCAAATTCAATAATGATGCTTTTTATCCTAAATATTTCATCTGGAACCATATATTTAGAATGACCATGAATTTTCATATTAGAATAGAAATAATTCATTGAGTTATTTTTAGACATGGTATTCCCCATCTGCCATGGTATTTGCTAGGGTATTTCCCATCTGCCATGGTATTTGCTAGCAAATACCCCAGCACATGGAATTCCCTAATGGCAAATACCCCGGCAGAGAAAAGAAAATCTCAATATATAGAAATTGGTGAAAATACCATGTTTCTCATCCAATCAAAAATACAGCCATATCACATAAGGTGGAATTAGTCAAAAAATACCCTAAGAAATTAGTAAAGATAAACAAGGATTTGTCTTACTATACAAATCCTTGAGATAAACAATATTATTTTATACTATAAAGCTTGGTTTAAGCATAATGCAAGCATGGAATTTTCCTAGGCAGTTTTTTGTTCGATGACCAATAATTTAATTTTGGATGTAACACGTCTTCTGATTGGCTGACGTTATTTTGTTATGAGCCCATAGACATAATTTAGTCATGTGACCGTGACATCATCAACGTTTTTTCATGGTTTTCTACGGTTTAAAATGGAATTTAGAATTAAATTATAAGAAATGACTGTAATATTTTTTCTATTTATTTGAAATAACATAAAAATGTGGTGCACACTGTTAAATAACCTGCTACGCGCGTTATTCAGTGTGCACCAAATTTGTTATGTTATTTCTTCATAGACAGAAAAAATATTACAGTCATTCCTTAATTGTATATACAGTAACAGATTATAGAAAAGTTAACTACTCTAAAGATGAAAAGTATTATGTCATATAACAATGGATCAACTTCAAACTTTAGAACAATATTCATATGACTTATTGAGCTGCATCATTTAGTCCACCTTGGAAAGGATCTATAACAAAAAGATTTAAACTTAGCAGTGTAAGACAAGACTGCATGTTCCTATTGCTTTGTTTGTTATTCAGGTGGTAGAGATAGACAAGGGGGACCAGTGGTAACTTTCCCACCTCACAGACAACAGCCAAACTTTAATTCAGAAGATATCACCACATGTATGAACTATCTGGCACAGATACCAAGGTTAGTTTCTATTGGAAGATATAGTTTACATAAAAAGTAAAATCACAAAAAACGCTGAACCCCGAGGAAAATTCAAATAGCAAAATCAAAAGTTCAAGCACCTCAAAAGAATGGATAACAACTGTCAAATTCTTGACTTGGTACTGGCATTTACTTGTGTAGAAAATAGTGGATTGACATCACAGAGATAACTTAACTGAACATCTACCAATTTTTGTTTTTTACATAATAAAGAAAAATCAGTAATGATAAATAAACAAACCATTATTTGCTATGCATGCATGGTTAAGACAAAAAAATTATAGTATGAATTAATAACTGTATATTAAGAAATTATTCAGATTTTTACGTTTTTGCGAAAAATGTGACAGAATAAGTTTCACAATATACGTAATGAAAACTGAATTAACTCCCAATGTAATGATCCATTCATTGTTTTACCATGGCCACTGAATTTATAATCTCAACAGTGAATTTCATTGCAAAACTTTTTGCAATCACATTAATTGGATCTTGCATTTTTATTAAGAATTATAGTAATTCTAAATTTACAGTAAATTGTTAAAACTGTTGTTATTAAAGATTTTTCAAATATAAATGTAGCAAATATGCCATCTGTTTCAGTGAGGAATCAATGAGAAGGGGAGTAACTGTAGTAATTGATAGTAGAGATGGTTCCTGGTCCAATCTGGTAACAGTGCTAGGATGTTTAAAGGTAATATACTACATTTAATGACAACAGGAAACCTTTGATTGTTTATAGGCACACATTTCAAAGTATTATTTGACCACATATATGGGTCAATATCTTTAATTGTTTTTACATAGGCGGTAATGGTAACGTTTTTTCCTGTAGCTCAGTCCATATCGTAAACTTGGACATGTATGATAGGTCATTTCGAAGCTGTGACATTTTCACATATGTGGTATAATTTTCGGGGTACGAAGTGAGATTACTTTTTCCCTAAATTAGCATACCCTGAACATCCTTTCGTGATGCGGCTCCTTGTGGTAAAATATCCCTTTTATAACACAATAAGTTCTTTGAAAATTTAATACTTTGAACACATTTAATAGCTCCATAGTTTTTACACATTTATTCTATGTTCCTCTTCTTTCCTAAACACCACAAATGGTTTAGCTCAGTCATTTGTAAAAAATAGAAACATGTCCAATATCACTACATAGAGATTTTTTCTTTACACGTGAATTTTGAGTTCCTCATTTCAAGGCGCATTAGGGATGTTGTCCCATATGCAGTAATATCTGCCAAAGACTACATAATCATCAGAGCACAGCTTCTTCATATTCTGATATTTGAATCAAGCTTTATATTAGTAAGCTAAACTGTAAGACATTTTCACTCATTACCTGTCTGTTTACTGAATACTTGTGTTTACTGAATACTTGTGTTTACTGAATACTTGTGTTTACTAAATACTGTGTTTACTGAATACTGTGTTTACTGAATACTTTACTGAATACTGTGTTTACTAAATACTTGTGTTTACTGAATACTGTGTTTACTGAATACTGTGTTTACTGAATACTTGTGTTTACTGAATACTGTGTTTACTGAATACTGTGTTTACTGAATACTTGTGTTTACTGAATACTGTGTTTACTGAATACTGTGTTTACTGAATACTTGTGTTTACTGAATACTTGTGTTTACTGAATACTGTGTTTACTGAATACTTGTGATTACTGAATACTTGTGTTTACTGAATACTTGTGTTTATTACATGTAATAAAATTGAGAAGGGAAATGGTGAATGTGCCAAAGAGACTACAACCCCGACCAAAACAGCCGAAAACAGCCAAAGGCCATCAACGGGTCTTCAACAAATCCAAAAAATATTGATACAAGTTTATGTATATTTTTTATCCATATTTTGTAACATTTCAGACCAATTGACATGTTCTAAAATTGCTCTTGTAGCTCAAAGTACATTTCAACTCCTACAAGATTCTTTTGTTTTACAGACTTGGTTTAAATTGTTCATATGAATTATAGATAGAAATGAAAGCAACTGACAACCATCTTGAATTGTGTATTGTAGTTAACAACTTATACATTTTGTTGATTGATGTTGTCTATAATTTTTTCTTCAGGAATCATTAGGTGACCTACTTAAACAAGTACTAGTTGTTAAACCTGACAGTCATACAGATAGACGTCCTAGTAGCAATAGCTTTAGAAGGGACAGACCAAATATAGAGGTAAACACTTATAATAAGCGGTCTGTTAAATTTATGATTTTATTTGATTAAAAAAATCACTGTTTAATTTACATGGATCTGATCAAGCAATTGTTAACTCAAAGATGTACTACAATATAAGAAACTTGTTGAAAAAAAGACAAAAACCAATTGAAAGTTCTTTTTGAAACAACAGATATATGTACGGTATTGATGTTGATTAACCTGTTGGAGACTTTCAGTTTTTCTGATTCCAATATAATATTGGCAACAAGTACAATGGAATAGGACTGAAGTTCTGCAACACTATGGACCTACTTTACTTAATTGGAAATTTTTATACTTCCTGTGGGACATAAATTCATTAGAGAATAACACATGAGTATACAAATGTACCTGTTTTAATACAACTAAAAATCGGGATGAAAACATCCCAACTTGTAATTCATCTCCATAATCAGTGCCTAGCTCATGTTTGTTTGAAGAGACAGTACTAGAATCATATTCAAAACAGTGTAGCTGTGGCCATTGATTGACAACCTTAAGGCACTTAAACTGTGGGGTCACAAGAGGTTCTCAACACCTAAATAAAAAAATTAGAAAAACTAATCAGGAATATCACGATGTTTTGATTTATATCATAATATAAATCAAAACATAAAGTTATTCCTGATTAATTTTCAAAATTATTTTAATATTAAAGGCGTTAAGAACCTTTGGTGAGTAGTGAGCAGTTGTCATTACAGACACACTAATCTGCCCCAGTCAATGGGATAATTTACAGTTGTCAATCAATGGCCACAGCTACACTGTTTTGAATATCAATGTCTATTATGAATATGAATTGTATGATGTGCAGAAGTAAAGACAAACAAATGATGATCTCATTATGATATATTAAACAAAGAATTTTTATTTCAAGTAAAATGCATTTTAAGAAACTATGAAAGAGATACATGTTCAAATTAAGGGGAAAAAAATATTATCATAATAAGCTTAAAGCTAAAAAAAAATACATTACTGGCAGTATATTTATTTTTTATTTCAGCCTCAGTTTGTTACTGTGAATCGTCTGTATACATTTGTGGACAGGAACCAGTTGACAGCTATGTTTGATGGCACTCTGTCCTATCGCCATGATATTTGGTTGAGAAATAGACTAGTTAGTATATTACTTTAAAACTTTAGAGGGGTATAAGGGTTTATCTCTGTCTGTCTGAAACACATTTTTGATGCATTATTTTTAACAACTGGGTTTATTATATATGTGGCACTGTACCTTTTATGTTAATTGCCAACACATGTCAGTCACTTTCAGTTCTTTAATATTTCTCTCCCTGTTTGAATAAAACTTAAATCTTTTAAGCAGAGGTTTAATTAGTGTGTAAAAGTTGACAGTAAATCTTGTATTTATATGGTCTATGCTATTTTTATTTGGTCACATTGATTGTAGCATTCATTTCAGAAGGAAATCATGAGTTTACTTCAAAAATTATGAACCAAAAATATTCATAACAGTACATGATGCAATTTTTGTATCAGTATGTCTATAATTAAGGAAAGCTATTTTTGCTTAATATTTGCAAGAAAGAAATAAAAAACAAAATCTCAAATTACATATCTGAAATATCTCATAAATTTTTTTTTGTATGGTGTCGCAATGAACGTTGTGTTGGGCGGGCGTGCTTCAGTTGGCCCCTAGACATAAAAGTGTACTGGTTTAGTGATGGTTCAGTGATGTTTCAGTGATAATAGCAAGGCCGTAGCGCAGCTCCAAATGAAGTGAGAGAAATAAACATACAGATAACACACTATCATGCACAGTAACACAGAAATAATTTTGTACTATTAGATGGAGTGGTCTGTGCAATTGTGGTCAGTGAAATACTTACACAATAAAAATTTTACTTGATGTTTAAAGTGTAACAATGAGACAAATATTGATATATATAAACTTTACAGGACCTTGAGAAGTTTATCAGAGAAACAAGAGCAGCATCTAACCACTTAGACAATGTAGAATATCAGATACACCAGAGACTGAGTAGACGAGAACCGTCAAGTCCGCTAGAGTCAGCCAGACAACACAAACATCTACAACAAGAAATATTACATGTTCCTTCTCAAGTTATCAGGGATGGTAAGTCTATTAATCAGGGCTTTCACTTGAAATTGAAGTAGAAGGCTCAATTAAAATTATAGGCGGCTGTTACATGCATTAGGCAAAGCTGGACGCCCACCAAGTTGTAAGCTTGTCACCTTACGGCAGGGGGTCTGGGGGCCACTCAAGGCCCCCAGAAGCTCTGGCATAAAAAGAGCAAAATCCTGCATTCTCACAATCTCCTGGCACCTAATTTCATCTTTTAAATGACTATTTTTTATGTATGAAATTAAAGAAAGAAAAAAAAAATCTCAAAGAAATTAAAAAATTTATATGTTATAGTTTTTTATTTTCATTACCTTATGCTTAAAATTCATTTACTTTTAAAGGAGTTTTATTTATATAATAATCCAGTTTGTTAGAAATCTTGATCGATTTATTTTGCATAACTACGTGCATTTGTAAAAAAATGCCCCCCCCTTTTCTCTCTAAAGACTGTTACGCATATTTAAATCATAAAATTATTTCTCAAGCATTAACAGAAAATTGATATATCCTCTGATTTTCTGTTTTTTTTGTAAACTGTTCAATAAGTCGGATACATAAATTATTTGGAAATGTTATTTATTTGAGGTCGAGTCGACAATATTCTACTTTCGTTTTTGACCTTGATTCTCTGAACACCACGTGGGCTTTGAAAAATGAACTTCAAAAGATACTGTTTTCCAGATTCTGAACAATATGATCTACTACACTTTCTTTAATTTGACTAATATTATTCCATAACATAAGATTGTCATCCTATCTGATTGTCTTCACGTTTTAAAAGCCAAAAAAAAGCCAACAAGTTAATGACCATCGGAACGTCTCTATTGTTATCGTTCAATGACGACCGGAACGTTTCTCTTATTATCTTTGAAAAGAAACGATGCATTCTGACTTTCAATAGACAACCAATCAGTGACCTGAGTTCAATATTTAGCCCAAGGTAAACACTGACTTTTCATCCTTGTTTATCTTGACTGCGACTTTGCGACAATAAATCTCTCGGCTGCCTGTAAACATTTGAAAAAGATATTTTTTCTTTTTGAATTTATATTTTTGTCAGTGAAGTAGCTGGCACTTGAAGCCACCGTAAACGGCAGATATCCGCTGGCTACCGGCTTCAATGGAAAGCCCTGATTAATAAAAATACATATGTTCTACAGGCACAAGTTTTAGAAAAAAAATTGCCTATATTTACTTTTATGTAGCACAAGGTACATGTATCTAACAAATATTTATGTGAAATGACACTTGTCCGCAAATTTCCTTTACATTTCAATTCTGCTGTTGTCAACCTACTGAAACTTGTTATGTGTTATGTCCTAAATCTACATAATGGTGTACAAGCCGCCAATTTCTGTTGTCAGAATCATATGTAGCCATCTGTTCATCCATGGCATAAGGGCATATCACTGTGAACTTTATTTCTAGCTCTATTTCAGAGATTATAAAGGGCCATGACCCTAGTGATGGTATATTGACTTTGGATATTTTGTTGCACTTGTAGGTAAGGATCTGTTAAACAGATTACAACATCAAGAGGACATAGTTATACCTCCTGGTGACGATGAACCTGTGAGTACGTTAGACCACTTAGAGGCTCAGAAACAGGTCAAAAGACTTATCCAATATATGGAGAACCGTATTGAAAAGTTAGAGAACTTATTAGAGGATGAGGACAGATCAGTTATCACCAATCAGAAGTTTGAAGATTTACAGAGACATATCAAAGCAGTAAGTTTCTAAATGGGGAAAACAACCAATGATTTTAAAAAACCTCGTCTGTAATCTTGTGGTAGCAAGCCTGCAGTTGGGGTACATCTAAGAGGTGATGTAGTTGATAATGACAAAATTACTGTAAATTCAGAAATTATTGCGTGCATTTATGATTGCGATTTTGTCATTTTAGACTTAAATGCAATTTTAAATTTTACAACTTTGAGAAAAAACCTGTTTAATTCATATAAAATATTTCAAAATGCGAGTTTAGATTATTTCGTTTACAACTCTGACGCATTTTTAGCAATAATAAAAACATTGCCATAATTTCTGAATTTGTAGTAATTTAATATCCTATATAAGGTTAACATGTCTGTATAGTACTAAGCAGGGTTCACAATTATATCAAGCAACATGTTCTTGCCCTGATGTGTATGTAATATTTGCCACTGGATAATCTACTCATCCATATAATCATGAGAAAACAAACCTATGAATTTTAAGTGGAAATAAAGTAAAAATCTGTGTCTCTTAAAAAAACCACTTGTTATCTTTCTAATGTATACTCTTTTTAGCTCACCTGGCCCAAAGGGCCAAGTGAGCTTTTCTCATCACTTGGCGTCCGGCGTCCGGCGTCGTCGTCCGTCGTCGTCGTCCTGCGTCCGGCGTTAACTTTTACAAAAATCTTCTCCTCTGAAACTACTAGGCCAAATTTAACCAAACTTGGCCACAATCATCATTGGGGTATCTAGTTTAAAAATTGTGTCCGGTGACCCCGCCAACTAACCAAGATGGCCGCCATGGCTATAAATAGAACATAGGGGTAAAATGCAGTTTTTGGCTTATAACTCAAAAACCAAAGCATTTAGGGCAAATCTGACATGGGGTAATATTGTTAATCAGGTTAAGATCTATCTGCCCTGAAATTTTCAGATGAATCTGACATTCCGTTGTTAGGTTGCTGCCCCTGAATTGGTAATTTTAAGGAAATTTTGTTGTTTTTGGTTATTATCTTGAATATTATTTTAGATAGAGATAAACTGTAAAAAAGCAATAATGTTCAGCAAAGTAAGATCTACAAAAAAGTCAACATGACCAAAATGATCAGTTGACCACTTTAGGAGTTATTGCCCTTTATAGTCAATTTTTAACCATTTTTCGTAAATCTTAGTAATCTTTTAGAAAAATCTTCTCCCCTGAAACTGCTGGGCCAAATTATTTGAAACTTGGCCACAATCATCATTGGGGTATCTAGTTTAAAAATTGTGTCCGGTGACCTGGCCATCAAACCAAGATGGCCACCACGGCTAAAAATAGAACATAGGGGTAAAATGCAGTTTTTGGCTTATAACTCAAAAACCAAATAATTTAGAGAAAATCTGACATGAAGTAAAATTGTTAATCAGGTCAAGATCTATCTGCCCTGAAATTTTCAGATGAATTGGACAACCTGTTTTTGGGTTGCGGCCCCTGAATTGGTAATTTTAAGGAAATTTTGCTGTTTTTGGTTATTATATTGAATATTATTATAGATATAGGTAAACTGTAAACAGCAATAATGTTCAGCAAAGTAAGATCTACAAATAAGTCAACATGAACGAAATGGTCAATTGACCCCTGTAGGAGTTATTGACCTTTGTAGTCAATTTTCAATCTGCTTCCTTTGTTTAATATTCACATAGACCAAGGTGAGCGACACAGGCTCTTTAGAGCCTCTAGTTTTCCCAACCCATACCATATTTGACCACAATAGGTTCATGATATATAGTTGTTAGTAATCAGGTATTTGACATTGAAATAAGCATTTCAGAGCCAACAAAAAAAGCTTAAACCCTGTATTAGGTTTATTCTTGAAAGACTTTTCATATATTGTTTTGATCTGATGTAAGAATAACAGTTAATTGCCCTATCAAACCAATCCTACATGGCTGCCATTATTTTTCAACCTGTCCAGATCTATGTAGAAGAGGGAAACATTTATTTGAGTTATTTTTTTTATAGGTTTTGAGCTGGATTTTAGGACCAGGAGAAAAATTGTTGGCATCTCAGACAGACATTGGGGATTCTTATGAAACAGCTGATGTTTTAAGGAAACGGCATGAAGAGCTAGAAATAAAGTGTACAGTATGTATTGTAGATTATTGTATGTAGCAGAGCTAAGTTTACAACAACAAAAAAATGTCCTCATTTTCCATCCAAATATGATTTAAAGCACAAAATCAAATAGTCATGACATTAATTTAAAAATTGGGGAAGTATAATAACTGAATTGAAGAAAGTTAAATCTTTTAATTTTTGGGTGATATTGAAGTTTTTTTAAAGTGCTAACAACAAGATTTAAATCATTTCTTATATACTTTATTCATTTGTGATAATTTGTAATTTACCCCACTTGTGTTTGATAAAAATATGATATTTTTATCAGGACACTTATGGTCAGTATGCTGAACTACGACATAAAGCAGATGAGCTGATAGCAGAAGATCCTACAGGAGCAGAAGACATCAGATCAACCAGAGATTACATGGATACAGTGTTCAGGAGCTTTGCCAGCCGATTAGAAAGACGAAGGAACTTGTTAATTACATCTGTTAGGTTCCATAGGCTGGCACAAGAGGTATAATCAAAATTACAAAAAATATGTTAAGTTATGGTTGCTTTAAAAGTGCTACGAAAAAGTAGTATACCATTTTAGATCATTTTACTTGGGGAATGAATGGTAGAATCTCTATTCAAAACAGAGGTCCAGTATTCAGTGTATTTCACCATTGTTATCTCCCTTGTTAATTGATAGTTAAATAAGTTTGAGTAATTGATTGGTTTAACAATTCTCTTCCATGGCAAAAACTAATTATTGTAATTGATAGTTGTCTTTGCAATGCCTAAAACTAACTTTACATTAAAATTACTGTCAAGCTAATGTTGAAAAGATAATTAATTTAATTTTAATTTTTTTTTCTCCAATTTTTGAAGAATTCAGTAATTCAATAAACTCAGCCTCTACCCTTGCAATAAACTATTTTTGTCTTAACTCTCAAGAACTTATTTTACAAGTTTTAATCCTGTGGCATGCGATTTGTCCTAGAATGACTGTAAATGATGGTATAGGATTTGGTTAAACATCATCCTTTTGGTTTATGGATATATTACACAATTTATGGTTTATATTTGAATATTAGATTGGATCAGGGAAGTTTATATCAGCCTTGTTTTGACAACAAATATATATTGTTTTTAAAAATTTTCAACACAATCTTTCAGAAACATAAATCAGTAAGTATGCTGTCGTCAAGATTTAACTGATATTAAATAATCCTGAAAATAAACCTGACAAACTTTTAGTATTCAATTTTATAAATGTTTTATAACGTACCTGACATGGTACATGTATTTACAAAACCTAAAATTAAGAAGACATGATTTATATAATAGATTTTCATTGTGAACATTATTATATTGTTCTTAAAAAGAGACAGTTTTGGATTGAATATGGGAAGGTATAAGTTTATGTGTTGTGTGTTTGTTTGATCATGTATTTTTTTTTTATCTTTTAAAGCTTCCTAACAAGATTCTAAATTCTGAAATGCTTTGAGTTCCTAAAATGTTCTGAATCTTTTGATTAACAAATTTGTTTTCATGTGTGAATCTAAACGGTGAGACTAAGGTTTCTGCTGTTCTCTCTGGTTATTTTACTTTTCTATTGTGCTTTTTATCTGTTTATCTAATGATGAGAACTTTATTTCTTATGATTAATTATTAAGTCATAATTACCTATTCTAGTTCCAATTAATTTTTGTGCTACTGATTACTTCATATTTTTTTTAATATCATGAGCTATTTAAAAGTTGTTGGAAAACGAAACTTTTGAGGTGAAACAGGTTATTTTCAGGTAGAGTCAATTGATCAGTATGGTTTCATTATCTTGCAAGTTTTTAAATTGCTCCTGATAAAATATTGAATTTCACTGACCAGTTTAATGAAAATTAACCGTTTGTTCTTTAATAACTTGTTTTTGGTTCTGGAAGGTCTCAATGTAGATAACTGTTTGTAATCTTACTTGACGGAGAACACTGTTTAACATGTTTTTGTTTTACTCTTTGAACTTTCTAAATGAAACTGGATGAATTAAAAAATAAAATAGGAAACAAATTCTAACTGCTATAAGAAATATATGAAGAGTTAGGTTGAGACATAAAATTAAGCCTTTTGTAGAGTTTTATATTCTATGAAGGGGGTCTTTACATTTTGATCATAATGGTTCCTGTCCAGGTTATATGTATTAAAACTTTACTGTTCCAAGAACAGATAGGGAGATGTGGCAACTATCCAACAAAGGACAAGGATGTAAAGATTAATAAATAATAATTTAGAGTTTAATAACATCAAGCAAAAAAAGGTTTATATGGCAATTAGTATCCAATGACTACCACTGGAATACCAGCTTGGACAGACACAGAAATAATGGAGATGGGGTCAAATATGTTTGTGAGCTCTTTACCCTACCCTATAACCCTTACCCTATAACCTTTGGCAGTTATGTAACAACACAACATTAAAACAAACTAAAAATCTGTTGACCAGCTGTTTATTCACTGTTAAACATAACTAATTATTGGATAACAATTCACTACAAATGGGTCACTTTTATTTCACATATAACATAAGTTTCTGGTGTATAAAGAATATCCATCTGACGTCTGAATTAGAAAAGAAAAGAGAAAGGCATATTTGACAAAACAGATTCAGACAAGAAGTACAGTTTGATTTATTCAAAAGTTTACAACTAATATGTTTATAATATAAATGTAAATTTGAATTTTGTGTTTCAGTTTTCTAAGAAATTAGATGATTTGCTGGAGCTAGTATGTTCTGAACCAGAATGTGAGGATGTCAAATCAGCAGAGAAAGAGTTGAACATTCTGGAGGATAAATGTGATTCTATTAGTAAGTTATGTGAAATGACTGTTAGGATACTTTGAAAACCGATTGTCTTGTTTGATTATAATTAAGCATTCACATATTATGAGATAGTTATGACCAATATAGGAAAAATTGATGTTATAATTGATTTCTTAGAATGAATCGTTCTTAGAATTAATAAATATTAAGTGAAACAAATTCGTTATTCGTGCATGATTTAAGATTGATAACCGTCCAAAGACTGTCATGATAAAAAAAAAGCTACACCATTTGTTAAATATTTCTTTTCAGGTAGATATTAGAAATTCAGATTGTGGACAGTTTCCATCTAATAGTCACAATACTAATACAAAGTTATTGTTCCATGTTAATTAGATTTTTATTTTGTAGATTCAGCAGCACAGTCTACTTTGGGGGATGGACAAAGTCTTTTGGATGAAATGTCTCGACCAATCAAAAATGCTTCTGGGAAAGACATAACACCAGACTACTCTCGCCATATCAAACACATCAACCAATCACTAGAGGAATTACAAGAGAGAAAGTTACGCTGTGATGAGCTGGCCGATGTTAGAAAACTCAAACTACAACAGATACTTCAGCTTTGTACATGTGAACATGATGCTGAACAGGTAAAATTATTACAAAAACCACAGCTGTGTACATGTGAACATCATTCTGAACTGATAAAACTATACAAAACTGAAGCTATGTACATGTGAACAGATACTTATATTACAAATACCAATACTCGGCTGTGGAAAATTTTTCACCAAGAATCACTTTTCTGGATTCTTTTTACCTCAGTCACAGTAATTAGCTATCAAGTCCAAGCAAAAGCTCATACCTCATTCTATTTTAAAGATGCTGCTTGTGCCCAGGTTTGAGTGGAAATTTGCTAGATGCTGATACAGTGAAACCTGTCCAAACCGAACACCCACGGGACTTTGCGTTTTGTTCGGTTTTCACAGGTGTTGGGATTGTAGAGGTAGACGAAAGTCGACACCAAAATAATTTTGGCAGGAATAATAGGTGACACAACAGCCGACAGTTTATTTTTGTGTTGATTTAGACGTAAATGTAAAAATAAAAGAAGATAACAGATAGACGTTTTGCTACATTTTTGTTTATAAATCAAACGCCACTCCGTCAATCAAGCTCGTCGTTGGGAGATGTCCGACGTGGAGCGATTTTGCTTTTTATAATTATTTTCTCATCCGTTAATTCACTGACCAATTCAGATTCACAGTCACTGTCATATAACGGAAGTCTTCAGGAGCATTCAAATCAAATATATAGGGCCTCTAAAGGGAATCCAGCAATCGAAATCCATTGACCTTGTTCTGTTGCACGACTTCTTAATCCGGTGAAAGTCTTTAAAACTATTATTTAATTAAACCGTTTAGCTACAGAATGGCAGTTTCCATTTTTTTACCGTAATTATTTGAGTAAGGTGCATTTAATTGATCTGAGGGAAAGTTCCTTTCTTGTCATTATCGGTGATGGGGGTAGCTGACCAGTTTAACATTTCTTTACAAAAAAATCACTTTATACATGGACACAGACATGCTAATTAGTTTGTAATAACAACTCACAAGTTCATTAAACCTCAAATACCTTCGGGGATACTCTGCCATCCTGTGTTTGTTTAATTAAATCATGCAAATAATTAATTATATTTTATTGTTTTGATTGGTATTGATCGATTTTGACAGGTAATTTTTAGATACAAATTTGCTCACGAGCCTTCAAAAAGCATTCGGTGTTGACAGGGTTCGGTTTTTTCAGGTTAGATTAACGTTAATTGATAGGGAAATTTTGTGGGACTTTGAAAATTGTTCGGTTTAAACTGGAATTCGGTTTTATCAGGGTTCGGTTGACCCAGGTTTCACTGTAATTCTACATTGGGGCATTTCAAGAAAACAGAATTAGAACTAATAAAAGACTAAAATCTACAATAAATCTGCCTGACATCAGTTTCTATTGAAACTCAACAAACTAAAATCTTTTCTTTTGTTACACAAGACAGTTATGAATTGTTTCTATATTTCAGGCTATAATGTGGATTTTAGAGTTATGTGGAGTAATGGCTAACACGCATACTAACATGGGTAAAACTCATGAAGAGGCAGAGAAACTACAGAATGATCACAAAAAGTTTGAATCAACTGCTCAGGTCAGTCAGCATGTTTTAATGGGCCTTTATTTTGCTAAAATTAGTAATTTGTACACAAGTTTATACTGTAAATTCAGAAATTATTGCGTGCATTTATTATTGTGATTATTCAAAAATGGACACGAATGCGAGTTTAAATATTGTGTTTCAAGAAAAATTTACATACAGATCTATAGTTTAGTTATCAAAATGCAAGTTTTTATTACGGAAATACTCACCAAGTCGCATTATTCGCATTAATAAAATCCTTGCAATAATATCTGAATTTATAGTAGTTCATAATATAGGGTTATTGCATGAATATTATGGAATATTGTCCTGAGTAGAATTTTATATTGCATGAGCTTGGAGGGACAATATTCATGCAATAACCCTTTTTTTGTATAGCAATATAATATTTGAAAGTAAAAATTGGTTTAATCTAAGGTTTTGTCATTGATGACGTCATGAATTTTGAAGATTTATTACACTAGTGCAATATTAGAATTTATTGCATGCTAACTTTTGGTTACTTTCTGTGGGAAATATTATATTGCTATGCAATAAATAAAGTTATCATCTGGAAAGGCCTTTCTACACTTATTTTGGTTACTTTACACTTATCAGGGCCTTATGAGCTTATATGGACCCCAGAATCTTACAATAAACAAATGTAAGTTTGGTTCCAATCTCAAGTAAGGTTGACTGACCACAGAAACAACGTACTTAAAATATCAATAGAGAATCTTGTTTCATATAAACTTACATTTCAATGCAATTTCATGTAAGTTTTATGGAATAATTGTAATCAGAGAAACTATCATGCTTATTATAACCTCAGAAATCTGGTGACTATTGAACTTCTTACAATGGAAATTTAATTGTTGATTTGGATATATATATATTTTAGAGTACATATGAATATGGTAAACAGCTTCTGCAAGCAGCTTTGGTTCTGAGAAGATCGTTAAGACACGACCTTGAACCTAACAATGAAATGACCCAGAGGTTAGATGATGCATGGTGGAGATTCTCACAAGGCACAAATGAAAGAGCAAATAGACTCACAGTATCGGCCATGTTTTTGGCATCAGTAGAAAAGGTGAAAAATTAGTTTTTGAAAGCTTTCCATGAAAAGTTGAAGTGATAATTGTTTTCCTAGACTGCAAATGATCAGATTATCTGTAAGAGATGTTGTTTTGTATAAATAAGCCATCTGAACTTGAAAATAATGTCTTTTAAATAATCTTTAAAACGGTTTAAAATTGTTGTATTCCATGTGATTTTCAATTTTTATGACAAGATGGAGTGATAATTGTATTCCTAGATCAGATTATCTGTAAGAGACTTTGATTTAAATAAGAAAGCCATGTAAACTTGAGATTAATGTCTTTTCTGATAATCTTTTAAACTGTTTAAAGTTGTTATATTCCATGTTTTTCAATTTTAATTAATCTAACAGAACCTACAAAAAGAAAGTTTTTTGCACATATAGGTTTAATGTTATTTTTATTTACAGATTTTTGACAACATTGAAAAGATTTTGCTAGCCATTTCACAGACATTGTCAAGGGAACAAACTGTTCCTGAAGTATTACAGAAGTTCTCTCCCTTAAAACATCAAGTTGATGAAGATTACAAGGACACAATGCATATGGGAAAGGCTTTGTTAGAAAGACTGAGTTTACCTGTTGTTCAACAAGAAGGGTAACTCTACATGTTTTTAGAAATAAATTCAAGAATTACTTCCCTTTAACTTTAAAATTTAGCTTTACACCACTTAAGGACAGAATAAAAATTCTATAGGGCAATCTTCAGATTGCGTATGAAATATGAGCTATCAAATTTAAATGTTGAGAAAACAAAGTATTGAAGTAAGCTATATGATATGAGAATAGATAAATATTTAGGATTTTATAGGTTTTTAAAGGCATATTTTTAATTTGTACTCATGTGGCTAATGTAATTCTTTTTTTGTGTAAAAATGTCTTTCCATGGATCATTTGGACAAAAATCCAATCCAGTTGTCCAGTGTCTGTAGTCAATACCTTTATTTGTCCAGTAAAGACTTATAAATATATATGACAACCTTGTTAGCTGGAATATGTTGCGAATAAAAAACAAGGTAATAATCTTAGCATTTCAAACATTGTATAAGAAAGCCTTAAATGGGATGCAGGCTTAAACAAACCTCCAAATAATCCAAAAGTATATGAATATGATATATATTTTGCTGTGAGTAAAGTGATAAAAAAAAAATTTAATTTCTTTTCAGAAGACAAATTCAAGAAGACCAATCTGCTGCAGCAACCATAAACAGTAAACTGAGAAAACTGGAACATAAGAAAGTGGACATGGATCGATACTGGGGAGAAATGGAATATACCAAACAACCTCCACAAGTTGATCAAGTGTTTTCTCCAAAGAGACAAAGAACAATACCCACAATTCCTAACCGAACAAACACTGCTTTCGATGATCATGACAAATCTATTTATGAAGAACCAGTGCCAAAAACTCCAAAACGACCTTGGACATCAGAAGCAAATATACATGCTTCAAACGTGCCTAGAAATTTTAGGTCTCCAGCTACACGTGTGGAATATGCCTCAGTAAAACGTCCACAGAATCAGTTACAAACTAGTGATTACTCAGAAATAGGTCCGTATAATCAACAACCAAGGAGAGAAAGGAGTATAAGAAAAGACCAAAGTCAATTACAAGCTAGTGCCCCTAACTTACATTATGCTGAAATTGGTCCCTATGGGACCCATCAGCCACAAAGAAGTGATGACAGTGGAAAACTTCATTATGCTGAAATTGGACCTTATGGTCAAAAGCCCATGGAAACAGACACTGCTCCAAGGCTTCAGTATGCTGAATTTGGTCAATATGACACAGAAAAAGATGCCCCAAAACTTCAGTATGCTGACATTGGTCCATATAGTACAGGCCCACCTGTAGACAATAGGAAAGCAGTTCATGGAAGTGCACCTAAACTACAGTATGCTGAGTTTGGAGAATATGCAGACAAGAGACCAGTTAGTGATGAAATAGAACATGATACTGCTCCTAAGCTCCAATATGCAGAGATCGGTCCTTATAATACTGCCCCACAACAAAGAAATGAAGACCAGGCACCTCATCTACAATATGCTGAGATGGCTCCATATGGGACAACACAACAGAGACCTGAAGAAAATGATTTACTGAAACAACAGCTAGAGGAGGTAAAGTCTTTAATGATATAGTCATCAACTGATTTTCTGCTTTTATCACGGACACACAAAATGTAGACAAATTTTCACAATCATGACAGAATATTAAAAAAACAGGAATGAAAGAAACACAGGGTTTGAACATAAACTTTTAGTTACATATTTTTATTGAAAAACATTTATACTTGACTCAACTACACTGACCTTCCAAATTTGGGAGAAAATTTTGATCACTTTAACATTGTTTATTAATTTTATATTGAATTCAACTTGAAGCTATTTTAAAACATCAAACCAAAAAAAATTCTTGTGTAAATCATTAGGTGATCAGTGTAGGTGTCTTTTTTAAGCAGTGTATAAAACGAAATTCACCTACAAATCAAAGAGTATATTTTTTATCCAAATGCCGGTAAGAGTATCGAAGGATTTTTTAAGAAGATTAAACTGAAACGAAGTAAAACAGTAAAATGTATGTGTTGTTATGATAAGTAATAATGTAACTAAGATATGTATTGTTTATTAGTGCTACCTGTTACATGAACAAGGTTGCCAAATCTGTTGTCTGCCAATGACATATCACCAGACCATGTTTATATTTAATGGTAACCTCTTGTGAAAGTAGAAACAAACATCATTCCAGTATATATATAATCCAGTGTCTTTACTAAGGTCAATTGCAGAAAAGTATTGATTGAAGGGGAGTGTAGGTTTGGGAGGAACTTAGATAGATATTTTGGGAGACAACTTTTAAAAAAAAGGTCAAGAAAATATTTTGGGATATTTCCTCTGTGGGTCATTTCAAACTATGGGAAATCAATTTAATCCCTATGGTGCTTCGTCTATTAATAAAAGGATTTATGTAAGAACCTTCTTATCAACAATTATGACAACCATTACTAGGATAGAAGTCCTAATATATAAACTATTACAGGTGATCTTCTTGATAATTAGTAAATAAAAGTATGTTTTGTCAAATATGTATGAAAAGGGCCTGTTTTTGTTAGAATTTTGTCATGTTTTGACATACTTCAGCCTTATATTACTGACTATGTGGTTTTCTCATTGTTGAAGGCTGGATATTGACCTAAAGTTGCTTCAATCGCTTATTTTGGAAACTGTTGAATAGTTTTCTCATTGGTAATCATATCACATCCTGAGACCACATCACATTTTATTGTTGGGTTTATTGCCAACCAACCTTAAGGGCATACGATACAGTACAGGGGAGGTAACGACGTTGCTTACGTTAAATGTTATTTTCGCAACGTCAAACTGTGACATATCAAGAAAAGATGCTTTTTTCGACTGATTTTTAGCATTCAAACTGATTTAATTTGAAAACGAGTGCATGGACCCCTATTTTTTTAAACGACATTTTGTTTCATTTTGCAGGGAGATTATATGAACCAAATTTTGTAAAACTGTAAATAGTGCAATTTTTTTGATTTTGATAGATATACAGCAAAAAATTAAGTTTTTTTCTCAATTCATGACCATTTGATGAATATGAGTTATTTCTGAATAAAAAATGCATAAATTTTTAGGATATTTATGAAATACAGAAATTACAAATTATTTAACAAAAAACAATTTGTTTATCTTTTAAAACAAAAAAGTTATGTCTTTCTTTCGAAAGGGAAAATATGGCCACAAATCCGAATTTTGAGCAATTATACAAAATTTCGACCTCATTTAACTCAAAAAGTAGCACATGAAGATATATTTTTTATTACATATTTGATTTAATCAGGCAAAAAATAGCCTACATGCAATTTTTCATCAAACTAAATACGGGATCAAAACTGTATCGTATGCCCTTAATGTAAAAGAGGGACGAAAGATACCAAGATGCATTGTCTTAGTAGGATTTTAATGCTGTCATCTATTCAGTTTTCCACCAGTGTGTCATTTGTGCTTCTAAGTGAAAAGTTTTTAATAATTTCATGTCTTTTAATTTAATGTTTTACTAAATGTTATTTTATAAACAACTGCCACTTGTGAATATTACGTATTTTATTACGCAATACCTGTAGCTGCAAAGAGCAAATGCGTAGAACAAGTTACTGGAATTCTGTATTGTTGCCAGACAGATTGAAGATGTATGCATGTCTTCTATCAGACAGAGAGATTGGCACAACATCACAAATATTTGGTAGAATCATTTCTGATTCATTTCAAGATAAAACAGAATTTTGTGGTTTTTATTCAGGGTCTGTTGATGCTTTAAATATTTTAAAGATGAGAATCAGATAAAAAAACGGAAAAACCTATCAGCTTGTTTAATTGTTATTAAAGAAAGTGTAATATGCATAAGCCTACATGTATGTTATTCTGTTGCCCATAACAACTAGATTTATAACTTCTTAAATCGAAGTATTCTCCACCTTCTTTATATGTCAATGTATGGTCTTCTACCTGGAGCCTTGGCTCACACTGAACAGCAAGCTATGAAGGTCCCCAAAAAATGACTAGCGTATAACCATTCAAATTGGAAAACCAACAGTCTTATCAATTTAAAAAACAAGAAACACTTATGAACCACAACGACAACCCCTGAACATCAGGTTCCTGACTTAAGACAGGTGCAAACAAATGCAGCGGGTTTAAACGTTTTAATAGGTAGCAACCTTCACCCTTACCTGAAACAATAGTATAACATCACAACATAGAAAGACACTATAAAATATCAATTGAAGTGGCTTTACTCAAAACAAAAGACATATTAACACAAACAAGTGAATATACACTGTCAGAACTAATACATTTGATCTATGACACAATGTAAATACAAAATCAGGGATGAGATGTTAACCAATTTCAGAAAGACAACCATAAGCTTTTTCATATAAAAAATAGAAGATGTGGTATGATTGCCAAAGAGACCAAATGATACAGAAACTAACAACTATAGGTCAGGGTACAGCCTTATACATTGAGCAAAGCCCATAATTTTAATAATTCCCCCCCCCCCCCCCCACATTTTGAAATTTTTTAAATGTTTTGATTGTAATGTGTTTGTGTCGTAAGTTATAAAAGGCCCTGGCAAGACAAAATGTAAAATGTTGATTAGCTTGCTTAATGTTTTGACTAATAATTTTTCAATACTTATTTTGAAGAACTTTCAAAGATTATGAGGTAGTTTCACAACAATCAATCAATCAATCTATCAATATTATTTTGTTGCATCTGATCTGAAACAAAATAAATATCTGTCCAAAACTATATCTGTTTAATAAAAAATAAAAACATTTAAAAGTATGTGAAGTAGTTAGAGTAATAAGTGTGTACTTCCTATTTATAATGGATCAGTAGCATTGGTGTTATGTAATGAGTCACAAATAGGCAATTGATAGGGCCTTTAATTTTATATTTATTTATACATATTTTTTTAATCTGACCGAATTGAAATGAATTTAAATAGCTAAAAGCAGATTGAGTTCCCAGCATTTTTTTGTTGAGAGCAAATTGAAATAGAAAAGAAATATTAATGTATATTTACATTTATTTTCCTCAATATATCAATCACCTTTGAGAGAGATCAGAGTCTCATTTATTCAACAAAACATCTTCCCATTTTCAAATGATGTACTTGTTTTAGCAATTACTTTTAATTTCACATTACATGTTTATTAATAGCCATGATACAGTACAAAGACCTTTATAAGTTTAAGTGACAAAATTAACCTTAAGCCATTTGGATTGTTGGTTTAATAAATCTTATAACAAAATCAGCTAGTTTTTTATAACATTTTTATTATGATAACTATATATGAACAAATAGAATTAGGGAAGATTTTCATTTTTAGTATACATTGCTGATAACTGCCCAAAAATCATTCAATTTTAATTAATTATTATATTGTACACATTTTTTACATCAAATACATTTTGGCAAATAAATTCAAACAAAATGTTACATAATGGAAACAATATAAAAAGATTTTCATTTGATATATTTTTTTGTTGGCAAAGTCTTTCATATACAAGCCAAGAAAGAGAAATGACTGGAGGGAGATTTATGTCTAATGATAAAAGCTAAATGTGGACTGCATTGTAATCTCATATGTTGTTTTGAAAATAAACTACTTGGCAGAAAAAAACATTTACAGAAATTAAAAATTATATAAAAGATATTTCTTGTCACTGTATCTAATTAATTTATATAACACATGTGTAGTTATCAGTAATAATTGGCATACTGATCATCTCTGCTGGGGATAATCTGGTAGCATCACTAATTACCTCTGTCCATATTTGGGAGATCATGTGACCTCTTATCTGCTGCAACACAAAATATTTTCACCTTAGGGGTGTTACAATCTTTAGAAAACAAAGTTGTTTATTAATTGATTTCAGTTTTAATCTGTATGAAATCTGAGATATTGTATTTAAATAAGTTACATATGTGAACATTTTGATAGACTCTAATAAGTTACAGTGGAGAAATTTTGAGGTTATGTTTTGATTGCATAATTGAATACCCCTGACAGGAAATCCTTTGGAATATTCCATATTTTGGTATAGTGAATTGTGTACCTGAATTCAGTTGAAGATGAAAGTTTGAGCTGTTAGGAGCCTAGTCCAGTGCTCTCTGCATGCATATTCATTCATGCTTATGTCCCCTTTAATAATCAAGAAATTTGTGCGATTTAAATGTGCCGCTATTCAACACTAAGCTAGCACTTCATTCAAAAATTTATCAAAATGTCGGATAAATTCTCGGACATCACTGACTTATCGGAATTACCCCCATCTACTACGACCATCAGTACAGTAGCTGTACAATCAGGGAGATCCAAGGTTGTCTTGGCCATTCTGCGTGTGAGTACAATTATAGGCTTTCATCTTTTTTATGCTTCAAAAAGGGTTGGGTTTTTGTTTTTGTTAGATTTCTTTAAATTTAGATTTTTAGTAGAATACTGACAGTTTAGTTATACATGTATTTATACTTCTTTTTTGATAGGTTGTTCTTGACAAAATAACTTTATAGATCTATGTTACCCCAACTTTTTTGATGTGCTCAACTTAACCTTTAAACAGATAGGAATGAGATGTTCACCTGTTTAAATCATTGACATATGGTTTTGATATCATTAGCCATAAATCATGTAAAGCTTATAGAGGAACCAAAACAATCAAATCTGCCAAACATGTGAATGCTTGGAATTATTATTATGTTTGAATAAAAAGAGATAATTGAATGATCTCAGACAGCAAACCAATAATGGTGGTCTTTCAAGCTATGCATAGGCGGATCATGGGAAAAAATTGGTTGATTATATAGGGAATCATTGAAGCACGACTGGAGCGGCCCCCCTCTTAGGTCAGTCAGCGGCCCCCCCTTAGGAAAAGTTCTGGATCCGCCACTGCTATGAATGTTTAAAGTCAATGCATCTGTATGGTTACTTCTTTTCTTTTCATAGTGAACATTCTTCCATTACAAAATATAAAACTATATAAATGTTGGAACGAATAATGGTAATGTCCCAATCACCTCCCCACCCAAATCTGTACCCTCCATATAAACAAATAGTTATCCCTGTTATAATAATTAAGCCATATTTTGTTTGAGGTTTATAATTAGAATTTTATCAAAAATTAAGATTCAAAGCTTCCTTAACCATGAAGAAAAACTGAGTCTTTACAGGACTAATTCAAATTATTGAAAAAAAAGACTTATTGGGAGATTTTGTCAAAATTACAAAAAAATCTATTTATATTCTTTGTAAACATATTAAAAATAAAACTACAATTCAATATCAATTAAAGGAAATTCTCAGTCATCATTGCATCAAAAGTGCCAAAGAAATCATTTAGAAAGTACCTGTAGTTAGTCAGAATTTTAGTTACCTTATACGTGTATACATACATGTACATGTATATGTACAGAACAGAAACTTCATTGCTCATTGCATGTAATATATACACACAGTCTTATCTGAATTGAAATAAGAAGTGAAGGGTCAAGTTAACATCACAATTCTTTACTTGAATAAGTTCCTTTTAATACTGACCGTCTTACACTCGATATATATAAATGGAACCAATAAAAGTAGGCATCTTATAAAAGAGAGGAGTATTTATTTCCTGAATTTCTATCAGGTTACATAAAAAATCTGTTATATTTTGTCCTCTTATGCTGGGGTAATCTAAGTCGTATTGGGAAGAATCTGTTATATTTGTCATCTTATGCTGGGGTAATCTAAGTCGTATTGGGAAGAATCTGTTATATTTGTCCTCTTATGCTGAGGTAATCTAAGTCGTATTGGGAAGAATCTGTTATATTTGTCATCTTATGCTGGGGTAATCTAAGTCGTATTGGGAAGAATCTTTTATATTTGTCATCTTATGCTGGGGTAATCTAAGTCGTATTGGGAAGAATCTTTTATATTTGTCATCTTATGCTGGGGTAATCTAAGTCGTATTGGGAAGAATCTTTTATATTTGTCATCTTATGCTGGGGTAATCTAAGTCGTATTGGGAAGAATCTTTTATATTTGTCATCTTATGCTGGGGTAATCTAAGTCGTATTGGGAAGAATCTGTTTGCATTAAGATAGCTCAAATGCAATTTAAATTCTAGTGAAAAAGAGTTGCAAGATACAAGCTTAAATTGGTTCATTCTGGTTAAATATGCAACATTTTACCATGTAAAACTTGTCAAAAATTTACAAATAATTGTCTTCAACAGGAAAATGTTGCAGCCCTTATCTTTATTTAGTCTGCAAAATAGGGAACTTCAACCCGAGTCACAAATCCAATGGGACATCAATTCCTGATATCTCTTTGGATACACTGCCTTTTATGTTGGTAAATGAAGGGTTCCTTTTAGGGAGTGACAGAAGAGTTGTGCATACCCTCAAGGATTTATTAAATTTTCTTGGACATATACCTCTTGATATAATACAGTACAATAAGACATCTTAATATAATACAGTACAATAAGAACATCTCCTGTTTATTATTGAGGTACATGTATAAGTGATTGGCAATATCTGCTCATGATTTATTGTACACAGATGTGAACTGCTGCAGCCATGTGTAATCAGATTTACATCTTCATATAAAACATTAATAACATACAACATTTATATATCTGCTAGACTGCTACAGGGATCCCAAAATAATGATATCTATAATTTGTATTTTCAATATATCTATATTGAAAACAGATCAGACCCGCCCTTAATTTTTTCTCTGAAAATTTTGCCTATTTATTTATTGCATATTGAATAAAGATTAGATAAGAAATGCTGTTTTGTGGGTGTGAAATATTTTACAGAAATAGGAGAGTTGGCACAGAGCCAATTGATGATGTTTACATTCCTCAGAGGGTTAATCAAAGTACTGAGAGGATTTATACACTTAGATGACAAAACATAATAGATTGAGATCATCTTCTATCTGATAGAAATTCATGTAATAAATACTTATCTCTTTTATAAGATGCCTAAATTATTGGTTCCATTTATCAATTAATGTAAGAAAGTCAATATTTATTGAATGTTGACCAGTACCGGTTTACTGAGCCTATAAAATTGTTCCATAATTGTGGTAACAAATTTAAGGAATATTCACGACCTTTTTCAATAAAATAAATCAAAGTTTTGTTTCAATAAAATGGCTTAAGTTTTTCACCATTAACATATATTTGTTTAAAGTTATGATCTTTGGTAGAGAAAAAAAGGCAGCTTCATTGATGTTTTTTGAAGTGTTTATGTACAGTACATTTAATGTATGATTGATAAATTAAAGGTGAAACAGTAAAGTTTGGATTATTGATACAATGCTTGGAAATTCATCCTATAATATGCAAATCTTGTATGTTGCCTACATTGATAGAATTTAAGTGGAGAAGAGAATGAAATTGAATTTTTAATCTTCTGGAAATGACTCTCAATTGTTATCTGTATACATTTTGTATTTAGCTATAATACTATGAAGCTACAACAAGTCTTTACTATTTTGTGTTAAAATAAGCTTAAAAAATCATATTGCCCAGTGCTGCCCATTATTACCTGTTTCTGGGAGTATTGCCCAGACCGGGAAAAGGTAGATGAGTTCATAAACTCTATATGTCCCTCAGTGACATTTAGATTATTTATCAATTAAGTAAGTCAGGCCATGCTTATTGTATTCAAATCTTTATGTGCTCTGCTTCTGCTCTGCTCTGCTTCATTCGACCTTTAGATTTTGTGTTGTTCTCATTAACTGG
The DNA here is from genome assembly GCF_965363235.1 of Mytilus galloprovincialis. Classification (NCBI taxonomy): domain Eukaryota; kingdom Metazoa; phylum Mollusca; class Bivalvia; order Mytilida; family Mytilidae; genus Mytilus; species Mytilus galloprovincialis. The sequence continues at coordinate 52,842,339 of NC_134851.1, forward strand.
TAGCATGTAGTTGCATTTCTTTTACTGACACAAAAAAGCAGAATTTCTGTTAGCATTTTTATGTCAGAAAGAAAAGTGCAAAAATGACTTTTGGAGATATTTGCCTTCATGATTTTCAATGCTGAAATTCAAAATAATTACATTTTCAGAAGAAAAGTCTTTTTAAAACAGAATGCATATAATATTATGCAAATCAAAATTTGGGTTCCTGTAATTGTTTTTTTTTTTATTAAAGCATATGCCAATGTATGACAAGCTGGAATTTTCAAAAGGAAATAAAGAATTTGAACACTGACATGAGCCCAAGAACAGTGTTATTAGATAATGAGTCTTGTTATGATTCAAAATCTTTTTCAAAGATTTCCAAGTCTTGCATGACCTTTCTTTTTAAGTTTGACCTTTTATTTTACATATGATTAAAACTAGTCATAAACACTCATGACCACTGACTGTATCTAATGAAAACTTATAATGACTTCTGACTGTATCTAAGGTTACATATTATTTTATTTTTTAAAGACACGAAGAGAAGTTATTGATGAATACCAAGGGTACCACTTGAGCCAATGCCAGGAGGTGTCATCTTAAATGTCTTACAGTTAAAGAGTATATGCTTATTGAAAACTTTCAATTAACTTGAAGAACAGAAATAAAGCAACTTTTTCTTTGAAAAATGTTTTTATGCTCTTCCGAACAAAGTTAGCTACAAAAATTTCCTGGTAAACAGTATTTTACATATTTTTTGCTGTAATCGATTGTATTAAGATTACTGGACATGTACCCGAAAATGTCTTCGATTACAGATTACTGTCGATTACTAGAAAAAATGTAATTAATTACGATCGATTACAATTACAGATTACGATTACCCCATCCCTGAAACAGATATTAGGGGAAAATATCAGCTTGGAACATAAAATATACAACATGTTTATATAGTTCTCAACCATTTCTGCTTAACAAAGACAGCTGTGTAACAGAAAACTCTTGTGGACAGTTGTCTCATTGGCAATCATACCACATCTTCTTTTTTATATTATGTTGCAATATTATATGAATCTCAAAATATTGCTCTTATGCTTTAAGATTTGATTTTATTACAGAAAAGTTATTAAATTTGATTAGAAATTAAAGGGATTGTAATAGGAGTGATAACATTGTGTAACTGGTTTATTTTTAGCAGACATAAACGAAAATAGCAACAAATAACATTATCTACAAATGATTGCTATCTGATCAATTAATTGTAATAAGAAAAACAAAAGCATCCTTTATTTATTTTGTTACCATGCTAACCACTTATCTGTAAATTCTTGATTTCAGTCAGGTGATTCACAAAACTTATCTTATCTTTTCTTGTGAATCACCTACTTCAATACTTGGTTACCTGCCCAACCCTATTTCAAATTCATTTTAGTTTTGAATTTAAGTATGTCTTGAAAAACGTCAACAATAAATTAATAGTTAAAAATTCATGACTTTTTGTGCTCATTTTTCATTTGTTTTATTCCTGAAATTTACTACAATCTATAGCATTGTCTTTTTTTTGTTTAAAGTTGTTTAGGTTATAAATAAATGATTGAGCTGCGTTGGAGGAAATCGACCTAATGCAAGTGCAATATACATGTACATGTATAAGCCTGATAGGAAGAATTTTCCAAAATTTTGTAAATCCAAATCTTGTAGGATTAGAGGATCAGCTTCAAACCCCCTCCACAGAAACTTTGAAAACTTTGAAAACTCTGACAATTGTTCCGTAGCCTGCTGTCTATATTGGCTAGGACCCAACTTTAATGTCTAAGAATTGGTATTGAATTTTTCTATCAACACTTTATTCATTGACCATACAAACATAATAAACTCATTTTCAGTGTGAGTTTATCTGGAGAAGATGGCTGCATTTTGTAAGCAGTAATTTAACAAAGCAATATAAGGTTTATAATTTATATGTTAACCTTTGTTTTATTTTACAGGGTGCAGAATGGATTCGTGTGAGAGTCCATCAGATGGAGCCAGACCTTATGGAAGTCGGCTCTACCTTGGAAGAGGCCCTGCAATACAGACAAGAACATCATGAAATGCTTAACAAACTCAAGGTAAAATCATCAAGGTCAAATGAAAAAGAGTGTGGTTTTCTTATATTTATGTATATTTCATCTGAGCTTACACCTACCTCCAGAACATGTATGAAATATTTGCTTCTGCATAAAAGAAAATCTATCAATAATCTGAACTGACACTTTTTCAACAGTATCAGTATCATATAATGAAATGAGTTATCATTGCCAATGTAACTTTCCACAGATCAAAGGATAACAATGTAAACAAGAAGAGGTCACTATTAGGTCTTCTACACTAAGTAAACCACTGCTGTATAGTAAACAATATAAACAAAAAAATCATATGGTGTTTATAATTAAGTATGATGGACACACTTCCTGCTTTCACTTTATACTCATCAGTGACTCTCAAATCAATTAATTAAAAGGTCAAGGTCAATTCAAATAGGTGGTTGTAGATCTTTAAAAAATGAAAATTCCCCAAAACTGTGCAAAAAAAGGTAAGGACTAAAATTGAGAATGGAAATGGGGAATGTGTCAAAGAGACCTCTATATCTGGGGTGAGAAAAGGGTAAGGACATCTATATCTGGGGTGAGAAAAGGATAAGGACATCTATATCTGGGGTTAGAAAAGACTTATTGTTTAGAAAAATGCAAACATGCATGTAAACAGTAAATAACAGAAAAATGAGCATTATCAATGATATTCATGTTTATGATTTGTGTCATTATTGTTTCATTATTGTAACAATTATAAAAATCATTGTAATAAATTGCTTTGCTCTTCATGGGCCCTTTAATTGGAATAAAAATATCTTATCTATTTATGTCAACCCAAAAGTGCTGCCTCCTTGGCTGTTGATATCATAGGGATCAACCAAGTGGTTATAAAATGTCTTTTGGTTATAAAAGGCCAAACTTGTTTGTGAGCTTTGTGTCTACTCCAAATTCTAAGATCACAACATTAACAAACTGTTTCTAAGGTTTACAAGACAGATCCCTATGAAATTATTACATTTTAATAGGAATGGAAATATTATGTTAGATATAAGAATATGAGGTATGAGTGCCAAGGAGACAACCCTCCATCCAAGTAACAATTTAAGTAAACCATTATAGGTCAAAGTACAGTCTTCAACACAGAGCCTTGGCTCACACCGAACAACAAGCTATAAAGGCCCCCAAAAATTACTAGTCTAAAACCAAGGGTCAAATCTATATAAAAAACAAGAAGTTACTTAAAAACAGAAGTTTATGAATTATTGAGGTAATTATAAATATCTACCACTCAGACTTCAGGGTTAACCAAGATATGCATAGATTTGTTTACATGCCTCATAGAATATAAATGTATCATTATGATAAAAACAATATATTGAACTGGTTATCTTACTCCTTTAATGATTAACAGCAAAGTAAGAGGCTCAGAAAGGGAGTGAAACTATTGTATGGAGGTTACAGTGGGGAAGAAAATAGGGGTTATTATAAAAATTAAATAGAATTCTTGGTTACCCATTGCAATGTTTAATCTGTTTTCATCTTAATTTCTAAGTTCATTTAAAAACAAAATCTACCAAGTATTTTTTTTTTATTGTGGGGGGGGGGGGAGATGAAAAGGTGAAAAACCTTTGCTCAGGTGGGAGGATTCAATTAAGATTGTTATATGAAAGGAGTTATATTAGAATAGATGTATATGTTGACTTAGAGAGCATTCGTTGTTGTAAAGGGTGTTGTTATAAACATAGAATTATCTTCATCAGTCAGGTATTGGATGTTCATATGAAAAGTTAAGGCTCTAGAACTGCTGTTGAACAGATAGTCAGGAATATTAAAAGGAGACATTAAAACAAAGTGTTTGAGTTAAGGTTCTATAAAGATAAAGGAATAAAAGTGTAAAAGCAACTCATAATTATGCTCATATAGGCTGTCTTTAGATGCAGGATAATTGTATATTTTAGTTTCGCAATGCTTTAATGCTTCGAGAGTGGGTTAAATTTTCTAGTTATAAACAGTCTTAATTGAAAATTCATATTGTGTAAATGAACAAGATTTAATTTACATTTAAAATGTTGTATATATCAGGTTTTTTCAGATGATGATAGATTAGTCCTATAAAGAAACACGTAGGAGGGTATTAAAAAAAGTTTTTTTTAAATTGAGCTTTGCCATCACCCATGATTATAGAGCATCTGTTATCTTTTTTCTAAATCCCAAAGTTATCAGGGTACATCATCTTTGTAAATAAAGTTTTCTGCTACTCTTATCTTAAATCAGCTGTGTGAATTTGATAAAATGTTTTGATGGTTTCCAATACGAAGATTTTGGTCAGTAAGAACTTAGAGCGATGGTAGAATGTTGGATAAAATTCACGAATGAAAAAGATTTTACGAAAATTTAATGGATGCTGCCAATGTGGCTCGTATTTGGTAGCGGTAAGTTTTTATCATCTTCTCAACTTTTTATTCACTTATTTAAACTTCTTTAATTAAGAGATACATTTAAAAGTTAAAACATTAACTTCATTAATCTTTATATAGAGATGGAAGGGTTATAATATTCTTAAAAAATTTGAACTTGTTGGGAAAAATGAAATAAATAAAATGTGTACTTTGTCTGTGTTATTAATTCAGTTCCTGCATCGGAAACAGTTTTAAAGTTTATTTTTTATTTAGACTTTCTTGAGGTTCTAAGATCTATCTTGAACTTCTTCAGGATTGCAAGAACGTTCCATTATTCTTTACATTAACTAAAGTTGTATGATATTTTTTTTAACTTTTAACAAAGCACTTTAAAATAAACATATAACATTTGTATAATATTGAATAAGTAACAGTGAAGCCTTTGAAAATCTAAGTTGTATTTAAAGTTGATTAATTGATTGATTGATGATTTTGATCATGCATGAAACATTTGCCACTGGACGTTAAGCAACCAACAATCAATCAATCAAAAATCAATTGATTGATTGATTGTTTGATAATTACTTTATGTCCAGTGTCATGTGTGTATTGATCAAACTCGTAAAATATAATTGGTTTCAAACCTGGTCCACTCTTTCTGTAAACAATTTAATAACATTTGTAATAGCGTTGGTGCAAATGTTGTTGTTTTCTGTGTGTTTTTTTCATTTAGTTTTATCATTAGAAAGAGGGTGTGCTTAAAATTGTTCAAGCAAAGTTCAGAATTGTTGTTGGTTGTCATTACAAAGAATAGACCTTGGTTAGAAAGTACTTGTCTTAGAATTATTTGAGTCAGCTGAAATTGTATTTATGCTTTAACCAGTGACTGATGACTGGTTGGTCCATTTGCAAATATTACATGTATATTCATCATTCATATGACAATCCCCTTCTTAATAATAGATGAGATTCAGAGTTGGAATGTTATTATACGAATAATAACCATCAATTCATTTTACTAAGAATACTTAAAAAAATTTGGTAAAGTTTGTAAATTATTTAAGGCATCAGACAGTGTACACATTATGCTGTCATATCAAGACTATTATCAGGCATTTTAATAAAGAGCTGCAAATAAAATAAAAATCCTCAATTTTTTTTAAAAATTAAAAAAAAATGACTTAAATCCTTGTTTACTGTATTGAGTATGTTTTTGTCTGTTCTGATTAAAAAGTAAATAAAAAGAAAAATTAGTTACTAAACAGCTTGAAAAGATCAATGAGTATATGATATTTAGTTTTATGTGTACTGAAAAATATTTGGCACTCTGAAATTAAGCAGTATAGAAAATTTGGTAAGAATTCAAGATGCTGTAATTGTTATGTGTGATATAAAATGATTATTGTGTAATGCTTATCAATCAGAGTAATCATGTGCTCTCTTAATATGGTTACCAGTTTTAGGGTATCCAGTTTCTGGTTGCTAGGCAGCAGTCTTCTGAAGTAAGAAGCACTGCTGTTCTAAAAATAGATTTTGGCATGTGCCAGTGATAAAAATAGCAAAGAATGTTATCTATTGTTGATGCTGTGAGCTGTCAGATTTATTGATGTAGTGATTTCATGTTTCATTTAATCTTTTACATAAAAGAAATGAAACATGTCTGCTTAAAAAGATTTATGCTCATAGACAATATGTAATAAACAAATTGGCAATTAATTCTATGATGCATAAAGTGTAAAAAAGTAAATAAAAATAAATGAGAAACACATCCTAATTTACTATAGAAATTACAGCATCTCAGTATTAAGATATTTCCCTTCTCTTCACAATTGTTTAAAATATTAAAATCACTTACACTTAAGTGTTTTCAAATTTAAACATTTTATCTGAATTGAGTGAGAACATGACTTGTACCTATAGAATTTAAGTTTTATCAAATTATAGAAATAATAGTTGTAATCAATGTAAATGATATAAAATTGTATCAAAGAGACAACAACCCGACCAAAGAGCAGATAACAGCCAAAAATATATTTTAAAAACATTTTGGAAGACCTAAACTAAATAAGAAATGATCTACATGTATATCAAATACATGTGGAACTGTTTCCTGTGTACTTATAAATAAATCTGAGGAAGGGGTGTGGTTTTCTGTATTTATCTGATAAATAGTTTGACAGCTCCCTGTGGTGATGATCAATTATACATTACAGAATTAACACATTTTACTAATTATAATTAAGTCTGTAAAATCTTAGTAATAAAGAGGGGAAAAAGTCTAGAGCAATTTTAATATTCCTCAAGAGTTAATTTGTTGTTTTTGAAGTATGGACAATCAGGTAATTTTGTATTTGATTTTTTTCAAAATCATATTTAATTAGATCTCGATGCTGTCGATTTTATTTTTCTCTCTCCGTCCAAACTAATAATTATAGAATAACTAATCAAAGAATTCAAATAGAGAAAAATGTTTAAGTAGTGACCGAACAACACATTAATTCATGAATTCGCATAGTGCACGAGTTAATTCTCAGTATTGTTCGCTCATGAGTTTAATATTTTTTTGATATTTGAATTCTTTGATTAGTTATTCTTTTTATTACATTGGCACATGTTTTTTTTCATAAAATTAAATAAGAAAACATGAGGAACTATATCTTTTTCTTACGTCATTCAGAATTCTGGATAACGCCTATTATTGTCGAGACGTCTGAGGAGTGAAATAACCAATGTAAGAATTAGATTTACAATAAAATAACATCCAAAGAAGTAATAGTTATTTCATACAGCACAAACAGCACAAACAATTCACATGTGGATTTTGGGGAAAAGTCAATAGTCATTTTAGGAGATAGTGAGAAACAATGTACATGCAGAGTTAGAACTTTGTATATATTTGTCTCCATACATACTGTTTACAAATATTTTAAATTTTGTCTTTGTAGGCAAAAGAACAAGAAATCAAACAAATACTCACAAGCGCAGACCAGTACGCAGCTGAAAATACTTCGCAAGCGGAAGTCTACGCAGCCATGGCTGACACAATGGGTGAAGCATGGAAAGAACTAAACAACAAATTGGAGTACAGAGGAATACTTCTAGATGACAGCGTTCATTTCCATCAGAGCGCAGCAGATGTACGTTCTACATGTATTATATAAAAAATGTCATTTAAGTTTAAATTTATTGTTTAGTTTAAATATGGAGCAGAGTTTTTAAAAGATAGACACACTGCTTAATTTGTTTTATATTACAAAAGATTGAATAGATGTAAGATATTCAGGATGTGATCCATTTCCAATCTGTAAGACTTAACTAAACCTTATCCTATTTTGATAACTTTTTCAGTTAAGTTATGTATTTTGTATATGCATCTTGCTATGAAATTTGTTCATAAATATTATTTCAAATTTTGGAGATGAGGGTGAATGTATAAATAAGCAAGAGACTCAAGAAAATCTATACATCACTTGTTTATTTCTCAAATGCAAAGAGGAAGTCAATAAGACAGCTAAGATGCCAAATGTTTTATTGCTGACAAATGTTTGCTTTGTTTGCTTTGTTTTAATATGCTTCCTTTAGAGTTTACACACAGTATAGAAATGCTGTTGTCCAAATGTATAATATTAATTTATGTTGATATTTTCAGTTTTCGTCAAAGATGGAGCAAGCACAGAGCAAATTTTCGTCCACCTACCCGACACAAGATGTCAACACAGCTCGACGTTTGCTTCAACAACACCAAGACATCAAAAGAAGTAAGCAACTAATGATTTATTATGTAATTAACATTATGAAAATATTTAAATGAAAAAAAAACATATTCAGTAAATATCTATAAGACAAAGGTCTTGTGATTTTCCAAAAGTAAAAATTATGTAAGTGCTGTATTGTTTTAAACTATTTCCTATGTATTTAAAGAAAAATACTTTACGATTCAGCTTCTTCTAGATAAGCCATGAAGTCATAAGATGTGAAAGAAACACTGCCTATGTGTTTTCTAATTATAAATGCATTTATTGTATAGGTATCCTCGAATCTTCAAAGACAACTCACGACATAGGACATTCACTAGTACGACGCATCCAAGATATGGGTATGCATGCGGACTTACAAAACAGACATGCCACAACGGCGGCATGCTATGGAATAGAACATGTATTAGAACTACTACAAGATCGAAGAAGACGACTCGAAGAAATATGGGAACAGCGCCGGATACAACTGGAGCAATGCTTACAGCTGTGCCAGCTTGATCAGGAGGTCAACAAAGTAAGTCAGCTCTATTAGGGTTGAACAGACCTTTGTTGTCAGAGAAAGGAAGATAGGATTTAAAGTCAATGAAAACTAAAAATTGAAAAATTACTGGTTAAAAAAGAGTTATAAACAAAAAGGAGGAATTGTATTTATATCAATGAGACAGGATCCTTACAACACATGAAATGAAAAAAGACATAAAGGTCTTCTAAGGGATCAATATATGACCATGACTATATGATTTATGAAAAAATATTGTTGAGGAAATATTCAATTATCTATGCAATTTTGTACAGTCCATTGTACTATTAATTAGTCTGTACAAAGTATAAAAAATTCAATTTTCATGTGTCAAGATATGTTTGATATTTTTAAAATATGAAGAATTTTAAATCCTAAACTGAATCTGTAAAAAGCAATTTGCCTTTTTATTGCAGATACTTGACTGGTTCCGGCAAACTGGTTTCAGTTACCTCCAGAACACAGATCTCGGCGATTGCCATCAACGTTCCCAGATCATACAACATGAACACTACAAATTTGAGACACAAGCCAAAGTAAGTCTACTTTAGTTTACAAAAAAACACACATTTTACCAACAACCTCTTATATTAATTATGATGAAAATTTATGATGGTAGTCTAAATTGCTGTTCCAGTTGAGATTAAAAATGGCTTAACCTTCAAGATTCGAAAGGAACCAGTACAAAATATACATATTGAGAGTAAAACATGATTTGGGAAGTGATTGCACACATTTTTGTGATATTTAAATGGATGAGCATTAATAACTTTACAAAATGTAACGGTATAATTGGGTTCCAACAGGGAGTGCTTTATATTTTCGGTGCTGTTTTTTGGTAAAAAATATCTAACTAAGGCAAACCACTTTAGTGATTGGATTTAAAACAAAGACAAAAACCTTTTAATCTTGAAATAAAAAAATTTCAGGAAAAAATTTTCATCTTTAGTTTCACATTTATTAAGTCATAGATATATGAGTATTTATGATATAAAAAAAAAACCTTCCAGGAAACACAAGAGACTGTCTTGCGGCTGGTAAGAACAGCCGACCAGCTTCTCCGCCGGTCCAAACTGGATGTCGAAGGCGTGAGACAAAGGCTACAGACAGTGGACACAGAATGTGAAAACTTTATGATCAGACTGGACACAAGACGAAAGAACATTACTATGGCAACATCATTCTTTGAACAAACAGAATCGGTAAGTTTTAAAACTTTTTCTTCCTTTAATAATGAGTGTGTTGTGTTTTGCACCCATTTAGCCAGTTAATGGAAACTAGAAAATGCAACTAGGAAAACATTCATATTTATACCTAGCAGGTTTCATATATACAGAGGAAAATATAACCAGCAAGAAACATTAATATTTGTGAAAGAATTGACAACAGAGAAATGAGAAAAAAATCTAAGCTGTTTGCAGTTTTACAGTTGATGATGAATACCACTATTTGTTTACAGGCTCTAACAAGATTGGACCAGGTTGAAGTCCAGTTAAACACCATGGACTTACCTAGGAACAGTGCAGAGCTAGCAGACAGGCATTCACAATTGTCTAATGCCATCATGGAGATCTCATCTCCACCTCTACGTGATGGTCGTATCCTACTTGAGAGGGTCAGTAGGGACGACCGTGGAGCTGATGGCATCAGACGATTAGTAAGTATTCCATTTTATTACAACCACCACTTCTGTCTCCAGTTTTGTCCAGTTGTACTTTTCAATGTGGTTTTGGGGGCAAGAGAAGGATAAATGGCAACTAGAAATGGTTTCAATTCTTTTTTTAGAGCAATGGTTTGATTTTATGTAATATCCTCCTACTAAAAATCAAGTTTCTTTTTTTTAATGTCATATTTTTGTCTTGATTGGCTGAATTTCCTGTAATCTTTATGTGAAGGTTGGTGGTTCTCTTAGGGAATTTGGGCTTGCTCTGCCAATAACAACTGGCCACCATGATAAAGCCATGAAATGCTGAAAGTGGCATTCAGCATCAGCAATCAATCATGTAATCTTTGTAACTTGAAATTTTCTAAACATAAAAGAATGATGAATATTATTGAAAGTAATTGATAATGATTTATTTTTATAGCTTGCCCAACTGCAAGACCGCTGCACAAGACTGGAGTCCCTGTGCAAGGCTAGAAGGGCTGAGGCTTGGGAGAGAAGCCAGGCCTATCTACATTTCCAGGAGAAATTTACCAGTGTAAGTATTTTTTGTGATATCAGTATTAAATTACTTGATATTTTTTTTCACATATAATTCAATTTAAAACTGATGAAAAATTAATGAAAATATTACTGAATTTAAATGCATTTTATAAATCATTTCTGTGGAAAAAAATCTTTTTCACCAATTTTAATGCCTATGGGTTACATAGTTTTTACACTTAAACGAAACTATTGCTTCAACCAAATTTGTTAATACTATTTAACAATTGCAACATTTTGATGTATGTTTTATAAAAATACCTTGAATGATTTTTCCAGGAAAATAGTATAAAACACTAAAATAAGGTCTGAAAAAAATCATGGCTAAATACAAATTATAGGGTAATTATTTCTACCATATTTTTTATTCCATTACAGTTGCAGACGTGGCTCCTACAAATAGGTCAAGCTACTCTCAGTCGACATGCAGACTTGGGAACTCGCCTTGAATCAGCAGAGGATTTCCTAGAAATTCATGAACAATTAGACCAAGACATAAGAGTAAGTCACAGGGTATAAAACAATTACACCAAGACAAAAGAGTAAGTCACAAGGCATAAACTATTAGACCAAAACTTGATAAGAGTTGGTCACTAAGCATAAACTTATTAGACCAAAACATAAGTCACTTAGCATAAAACAATTAGACAAAGACAAAAGAGTAAGTCACCAGGCATAAACTATTAGACCAAACCTTGATAAGAGTTGGTCACTAAGCATAAACTGAGAAGACCAAAACATAAGTCACTGGGCATAAAACAATTAGACCAAGACAAAAGAGTAAGTCACAAGGCATAAACTTTTACTGTGAAAGTACTTTTATTCATGGGGTACCAATTTTCGTGGTTTTCATGGATGACTTTATCCCCGAATTTAAGTGTCCAACGAAATAAAACAACAATTGTCCAAATATAGACATGGAAAGATCCCCATCGGTAGGTTTGACTACTGATATGATTTAGAGAATATATTCAAAAACGCCAAATCTGAGAATACTTAAATAGCAGTCACAGAACTACACCCGCAAAGTCACTGGGCATGAAACAAATAGAACCAGAACATGAATGTCACCAAACATAAAAACCTAAGAGTTGATCACTGGGCAAAAATTGATTTGAGAAATACAAGTCACTGAGCAAAATACCAGTATACCAAGACAAAGAATAAATCACTGGGTATAAAAGTAATTGATTTCTTTGTTTTTTAGGACAAGAATTCAGATTTAGAGGCTTTGTTTGAGGCAGGAGTTAACCTGGTCAAGTCAGGAGACCAGGAAGCTCATAATGCTGCAGAGAAAGTCGACACCCTGCACCAACAGATGCAGAGAATTCACCGTGTCATAGAATTCAGAATCACCTTGTCTCTAGTCTATCTATCATTCCACAAGAAAGTTCAGCAGGTTAGTATACTGATTCTCAATGAACTGTTGTAAAACATAATGAACCAAATACCTACTTGGTAGTTGCTGTATGGAGACTTTTTTATTCAATTATTTTTTTGTTTACTTACTAAATGGCATCAAATTAACATCTCCTTGTATTATAATGTGTGTCAGTTAACTGTAAATTTAAAAGTTATTATATTTTGAGTACTTTGACTTCAAAGAAAAAATCTCTGTATAATTTTCTATGTTCGAAAGGAGGAACTTTCATTTAATATAATTCTTAACAGCTATTAGTAACAAAGCGGAAACTTATTGTCAAACAGAAATATTTATTGCATAGATATCTGAATATCTGCATGAATAAATTGTAAAGAGTATAAAATATCTTTTCAGTTCCAAAATAATGCTGGAGGCTTAGAGCATATCTTGAAATCAGAAAAGGAACATTTACAAGATTTAACAGACTCAGCTGTCCAGCACACACAAGAACTGTGGAACATCACATCACAACAATATCATGAAGTGGATGACAAAGGAAGAGAATTCCTGAGCAAAACCTCCACAGTAAGTTCTACACTCCTCCCCTTTAATTGTAGGATAGAAATTGTTCATTTACAGAGGTGGATTCAGGGGGAGGGGGAGGGGGGCGTGGGCCCGCCCCCCCCCCCTTTTTGAGAAAAAAAATTTTGGTTGATTATATAGGGAATCACTGAAGCGTGACGGGAGCAGGCCCCCTCTTAGGCAGCCAGTGGGCCCCCACTTATGAAAATTTCTAGATCCGCCAATGATTTATGTCAACAGAGAGACAATTCATTTATGTTTGTTTATTTGTAGTGATGTATTCAAAACAATAATTTATTGTCATGTATTCACAATAATATGCAATGTATAAGAGTACCAAGAAAACTAAATATTTAACTTCATTACCTTACATACACCTATTTGTTGTTGATAGAATGAATGTATAAAGATACATTGCGAAAATACTAGTTCTACTGGGAAGACAGTAATTTAATCTTTTTTTTCTAGCAAGTTACACTAATAGTTATACCAACCAGTTTATAAGATAAAAATGAGTATAAATGGCCAAGTCTTATATGAAAACTATTGTAGGAAGATGAGACATAGCATGAAAACAATTCTGAAATTTTGTGAAACAATGAAATTTTAGTGTCAAAATCTGCAGGATTCTGATGTATATTAATAATCTTTAAAATGAGTGTTTTCAATTTTTTCAGATCAATGATGATTCATCATTGAACATTAAACAAGCTGTATTGATTGTGGAGAGAATCATGACAGAAACACGAGAATCCATGACGACCTTGACCACCACATGGGAGTCATGGCAACAGAAAGTATCCTCCAGCCGGCAGTTTAAAACTCAATGGCACCAGTTTATACAAGATGCCAGAAAGGTAAAATTTTGTAACTAATCAACAGCCACTAATATTTTTTTTTACAATTTACAACAAGCTTGTTCACTAAGATTTAAATTATTTGTCAAACGGAAATTGTTCTTTGACAAAAAGTACTGTAGTAAATTTGATTGAAATGAATAGAAAGATTTAATAATTTTTTATAATGCATGAAATTTACTCTCAACAAAAGAGAAATTGTGAATGTAGTATGTAGTTTATACAAGCTTGTTGCTATTTCAAATATATGACAGTATATGAACATCAATGAATAATATATAAAAAAGATATATAGCTTTAAGTTGAATATTTGAACTGTTTCCACTGGGTATAGTTCACAGTTTTTTTTTTTAAATACTAAAAAAAGTTTTACAGAAAAAAAGAGACTTACAAAATGGTTAAACAAAATCCCATGTTATAAACTGTTTGATTGATTGCTGCTTTCTTAACATGCAGAAAGTTGCTTCATAAAGAGCTTAGCTTTGTTGGTTGTTGCTTTCTTAACATGCAAAAAATTGCCTCGAAAAAAGCTAAGCTTCGTTGGTTGTTGCTTACTTAATATCCAGAAAGTTGCTTTGGAATGTTATTCCACAAACTTTCTTACAGATATTTGTCTGAAATCTTACGGTGACTTGTCTTTTTCAGACAATAGATTGGGTGATGAGTGTTGAAAATGAGTTTTTCCCCGTAATCGCTGGTGAACTTGGAACCTCGGTGGAAACAGTTAAACATTATGAAAAACGTCTGGACGAATTTAGTCCAGTTTTTCAGGTAGGATTAATTTGTAATTGTTTTTACCTTCCAGACTATCGACAAGTGTATGAAGATGGAGAAAGATTTCTTTTTCCCAAATATTGGTGGTTACCTTGGCAACTCATCAGCTACTGCTGAGGAAATGCAGATAAAATGCCAAGAGTTTGAACCTTTATACATGGTATGGAATAATACGCTGTAAAGATAATAGTTCTTTTGTTGAAGTTTTTATGAGATGACTGCCAAACTGGTTTGAAAGGCTTTAGGACAGAACCATAAGACTTTCAGTTCATTTTTTATGTTATAGTGAGAAGTGATAGATAAAGTACATAACCCAATCATTTTTATTGAAAAACTATTCAATATTTATCAAAGAATTATTCCGTGAATTTATCATTCTTTCACTTGTAAAAAAATTTGTTATCAAAGGCTATAGGGTAGTACAACACTGCAATTTCTGTTTAAATGACACAGAACTATCCTGACTATATCATTACCATTGAAGCAGTAAATGTAAGCAGTTGTTTTCTTATTGTATTCCAGAAAGGGCTAGAAGAATTGGAAAACCATATGACAACAGGAGAGATGCTCCTAATGAAAGGTGACACAAGAGGTCAACTGGATCAAATCATGAATGAACTCACGAAAGTCTATCATCGATTTAAAGCCCGAATACATGAGTATCATATACTGGTCAAAATGACGATACAATTCTTCAGAAATCTTGATCAGGTATTAACAATATTTATGAATATGATAAAATAATTTGGTATATTTTACAAGCTTTTTACATGTTTAAGCTTCAGAAAAAGACAAAAAGTATATATGTCTTATTGACACTCATACCACATCTTCCTATATATATATATGAAAAACAGAAGCAAGTTTGATAGGGTGTTGTATTTGAATCATTGGCCTTCAAAGGGCATATTACATATAATAATTTTATATATAGATAAATTAAGGAATCATTGGCCTTCAAAGGGCATATTACATATAATAATTTTATATATAGATAAATTAAGGAAAATAACAATAATATGGATAATAGTTGTTTTCTAATTGTAAAACATTTATAACAAAACAAATCTACATTGTTGCATATTTATCCATGTTCACATGTAATAAACCAATGAAATCTGTTTTTCTGCATCTAGATTTCAGAAATTAATGCATATTTTTATTTATAAACTGAATTTGAGATATGTTTTGTTATAAAAATTCTTTTTCCTTTTAGTTGGACAAACTGATAGAAAAGACTGAACAAGAATACAGTCAGTCTAACTTGCCGGCAGATTTAACTCATGCAGAAAAAATGTTGGAGGAACACAAACGTAAAAAAACAGAAGTATCATCTCTTATTAACTACACCGCTGATGAAGGAGAGAAAATCGTTGTCAGAGTACGACAAACTGTAAGTCAAAAAATCTTTTTACAAATAATTGTTTTTAATATAATTCGCTCTGCAATATAGACTTTTGTACCAAGGCAGCATAAAACAAAAACATAAATCTTAATATAAGAGCTGAATGGATTTTTTATTAATTTGGAGAGAAAGAACATTGATGTTATTGGATTTTGAATAAAGCTTGATAGATTGAAAAACAGGATTATTTGATAGCCTAGTGTAAAAAATAAAAGTTGAAAAATAAGTAAAAAATTTAAAAAAAGGAAATAATGTTGGAATATCATACCTTTAATATTTTGTTTATTAAAACATCCTGTTTCCATTGCAGGACGCTGAATCGGCAGCACAAGAAGATGTAGAGAGAGTGCTGAACGTGACAGCTGAATATAAACAGCGGTGGAACCAGGCGTGGGAAGACCAAGAGAAACGCCTCAAACAGAATCTCCAGATCTGCCAATTTAATTACGATCTTAGGCAGATTCACTCGGAGATTGACGAACTACACCATCATTTACAAGCCAGACGGGGTAGCTATGGCAACTCATTGCCAGCTTCCAAAATGACGTCACAGGCTTTTAAACAATTTGAAATGACAGTAGAGGTTAGCTTTCATACATTTAGTTTATTGTTAAATTGATTAAAATTGTTTTCACTATAAATCAACAGCTGCTACAAGGCAGCACTCACATCCGCAAAGTGGAAAGGGATTAATATAAGTTGCAATAACTTGTTTCTCAATCCTCTATAATAAATATGATTACGTAAACTAACAACAAAAAGACAACTTCACATGAATTTCAACACAAACCATGCAGTAAAAGTAATTTGATTACATTTTTTTTTAAAGCATCTTTTAAGAAAAAAAAACCCTCTTTACATCAAACAAAGTTTTACTTAGGAATTGATCAGTAGTTGAAACTAGATTATTTTGTAAAATTGCTTGCAGAAGTCAATGTTAATGTTTTTTGCAGTTAATTGAGAAGAAAATCAACAAATTTACAAGTACCGCCGAGTTGATGGTGCAGGATCATCATTATGACTCCGCCCACATTGGCAGGGAAATTGATATGTTGAACACTAAATGGACAACATTCCATATGAGTGTACGTGATTACAGAAAGATGATTGACACATCCATCGATTATTATCAACTTACTGAAGAGGTCAGTTAAACCTTAGTTAAACCTTGATTTAAGGCATGCACAGTGTAGATATTGATCCAAGAACTTTGTTACACCAAAATAATGCATAAATAATGAGTTATAAAATGCTGTTATTCAATAAAAATAAGAATGGATATCTGTGACAAAATCTACTGTTATATAAGCAAATGTCTGACAATTAATTGTGTATAAATTACTCTCCTTCCAGACTGCATTTAAAATTGACCAGAATGGTAATATGGGATAAATAATGACAATAAAGAGCAATCTAAGTACTAAGTTGAAAATAATCTAATCTAATGATGATTAAAGACTCAATTAGTACAATATTTGTCAAGACAATAAAGTGTGAAAAGTAAGTTTGAGTTTAAAAAAAATACATATTACATATTATAGTCTAATTAATAATTAATATAATTTGTAGACTGAACAATGGTTGAAAGATGGAAATAATTTATTAAATGACATTGGTCGTAAAATCGTCCAGTGTAAGACCCCCCAGGAAGTTGATGACCTCGTAAAGCCGATGGACCAATTCCTGCAGGAAGGCAAACCCAAACAAGAAGAGAGACTAAGAAAATTATCTGAGCTAGCTGTAGAGCTTTATGGTGGGTACTTGTACAGAAAATCATTTTACAGTGGATGGAATTTAATTCTACAATTTTTATACGTTCAAACAAGGAAAGATACTTGATAGCATTTTGTTCACTACGGACATAAACTAGCTATGAATACTTCGATATCTATAGCAAAAAAAAAGAACTTTTGACAAATTTTTACATTAGGAGCAATATGACAAAAAAAGAGCTAAAAAGAACATTGAAATTCACCTTCACATTGCTAGAAAGCACTTATAGGTATATTCCTTTTCAAAGTTTGGGAAACATTTTAAATAGGATGTAGCTGAAGTAAATGAAAGTCTTTAATCATTTACTTTGAAAGCAATATTTATGTAAATGTTTTATTTTTGTAGGCAATGAGGGCCCCAGTCGTGTGCATGATATATTTGCACAGAATGAGGACTTGATGCAATCGCTCCAGCAGGCCAGTAATCAAGTAACTAATATTAAACACAACCTCCAAGAAAGAGAGGTAGGTCATAACAGATAACCCATGTTATAGATCTATTTTCTAATTTAAACAATATACATAACTGTAATAGAATGAATATTTTAAACATTATCTTGAAATATTTTGAAAATTTTTTTTTTAATTTATATAGTTTTATATAATATAAGACAGTTAGTAAATTTAGAATTAAGAATAAGGTTATTTGAAATCTTTTCTTGATTGATTACAATTGGATCCATTTCTATGGCAGTTTAAAAATAAGTCACTTTTTGTTTTATTCTAATTTTTGCAATATATTTTATTCAATTAATTTATACATTTTTGTATTCTGATAAGCTTTCATTACCTCTTTTATATTTTGATTTGAAGGTTGGTCCCCCAGTCGCTGAACAAGCAATTCAGCCGATGGAAGTCATGGTAACTGCCTCAGCACAGAGGTCACCCCCAAAAATACTGAAACACTTACAGAATGCTGAAGTTGTAGAAGGAGAAAAGTAAGAAGAGTAATCCACTGTTATGATCCTTTGATTCATGATCCCTCTACTCTCTAAATATATTGAAATGTAATGGAGTAATGTAATGCATGTAATGTAATGCTTTGGCTCTTTACTGGAAAAAAGTCAAATTATACGCAAACGATCATTAAGATATTGTTTAGAGTATTTTTTATAACTGAATGGAGTTGTTATTTATGATATTTCATGGATATACCTTTACTTCAAAAACTGACAATGAATATTAAGCCTATGTAATAGTGCCATTACTGAAATCATACAGTAATATTATATTTTTATTGACTTGAATACAGCTCTCTATTTATACTCACTACATTTATTGACTATTACACATGACATATTTGGATACACTTTTTTGCTTTGTTAGCATACAGTTGCACATATGATTGTTAGTATTTTTATATTTCCACATTAAAATTAATTTCTATTTCCTTACAGATTCACATTTGAAAGTCATGTGGATACTCCCGTACAACCAACAGTTATATGGTATAAGGATAATATGCCATTAAACAGTCCTGATTATGAGACACGATACAGTGATGGCATTGCCACACTGACCATTGAAGAGACATTTTCTGAAGACACTGCCCGATACACGGTCAAGTTTAATACCTACCTTGGATCTGCAGAATCTTCAGCTCATCTTACTGTTAGAGGTCGGTATATTATTTTGTCTTACAATTGAATTTGAGGATATAAAAAAGACTTAGATTCTGAGGTCAGATGTTGGATATTATATGTAAAAAGTATATATTTTTTTAAATATTTGAAGTTAGTGTTAGTAAAATACAACAAAATCAGTTACTACTGGTAAAACTAGCTTATTAAAAGTATAGACCCTAATAGAATTTATATATAAATCTTTCTTGAAAAATTGTCTGTACTAAATTTTGTATTTTACTAAAAATTGCTAAAAGTCAGTCAATAGTAGTAAAATTAAGATCCTAACTACCTACCTGGATAACTGTGTCGATCTGTAAATTTTGGTGTAAGAAAACATATTCTGACCTTTTCAAATCCTGAATGATCAAATCTATTTCAGAAATGCACCAACAAATTATACCACCTGATTTCACAAAGAATTTGAAATCAGTTGATGTTTTAGAGGATGCCCCATTTGCATTTGAATGTCATGTGACTGGTATCCCATCACCCACCATATCCTGGAAAAAAGACGATTTAAGTATTGACAATTCACCAGAATACGTAATGACTAAGATCAATGGCACATGTTGCCTCAAGATACGCAAAATAGGCCGTCACCACAGTGCCCGTTATACATGCAGGGCCAATAATCCTGGAGGGGAGGCCGCATCATCTGCCCGCCTTAATGTAGTCCGTAAGCGCCTATTCTAATCTAGGCATGTTGTGTTCCAGGCATGCTTGACCCATTTTCAATCCTGCCTGTTGTTTAAGTTAAACAAAAAAACAAATTTGAGTTTTGAAAAGCATGGCTTACATATTATTTTGAAAGTTATTTACAGAGCTGTTGATATCGTTAGTTGAGGTATAACTATGAAAGTTTTCATCTGAGTGTTTTAGCATGAATGATATTTGTATATAAAACAAAACATTTTATGTATCTCCTCTATTTTTGCACTTGAGTGACCAGTTTTGATTTTAACCACCCTTATGTTGTAATTTTTTATATGCTTGCAAAATACCTTCCTATTTATTTTTTTTATCCTTCCAAGCAAAGGTGGCATGTTAAAAATTCATTTTTTTGCAGTATAATTTTATGTTGTGGTGTGATTTATTTATTTTTTAATAAACGTTTGCTATACAGAAGTCTAAGTATGTTGTACTTTTGCTATACAGAAGTCTAAGTATGTTGTACTTTTGCTATACAGAAGTCTAAGTATGTTGTACTTTGAAAGCATTTTCTTATCAATAGTTGTGTTCAGTCCGAGACATTTTTTTTTTCAAATTAAAAATAAAAACATCCAGAATGAAAAATATAAAATAAAAGAAAGCAAAAAATTTAGATTCTTTTATATCTCTACTAGTTTTCTATCCTCTCAACACTGTTTCAAATTACTTGGAACTGAAGAAAAATAATGTAAATCTAAAGTTTACTATTTTTAAAAATCTAGAAGTAAATGCAACGTTTAAAAATGAGTTGACACTATATGTAATATTTTCCTTTGTAGCTCTAGACAGACCAGTGATACATCAAATGACCAATGATATCAGCATGCCAGAGGGCAAAGGTTTTAAAATAGAGGTCATATTCTCGGGGTCACCAACACCAGAAGTGGCATGGTTCAGAGGTCAAGACAGAGTTGTACCATCATCTGTTTTCAAGGTAAATGTTGCTCATAATGAGTTGAACTTATAAAAAAGCCATGAGGTACTTGCTCTATGTTTTACATTTTTCTGCAGTTAATATAAGAAGAAATACATTGTTATTAAATTATTTATTTAAATAATCTACAACTCAATTCATGTTTAATATAATGTAAATTAGATAAGCACCTCTAAGGATTCTCTTTAGCTTGACTGAGAAAAAATACACTTGATAATGAGCCTCAGATACTATAGTGTGTGATAACATTTTGAGAGGGAATTCGATGTTTGCTATACCACTGTTCATTTCAAAGCACTTTATGACGATACCACTTTATCAATATGAATGAATTTGTTTGCAGTGTTTTAAGAAATAATTTTACTTTAAATTCACATACCATTTGTGAACTATTAAATGTTTTACAAGGACAAATTTTCTGTATAAAGTCAATAATTGTGTGAACTTTTGAAGCTCAAACTTTTTATAGCTTTAAATACGCCAATGAAAGGTCCGAAAACTATACCAATACAGAACGATATATTTTTGAAATTGGTCGACAAATTTTAATTTGTTATTGCATAAATATCAACTTGAAATATCTGTCATTTTCTCCCTACCTATTACTTCTTATAATGTGGACTGGACATTGTTATGCAATTTGATTGGATTACGTTCTTTTTGATTACCCTCAAACTGTTCATGCTTTTCATACGAGTATATAATAATTGATTAAATCAGACCGTGGGTGAATGTGTACAGTAAATTAAATGACCTGCATACTGGACACTGGACCAGTCCATATTACGTTTTATCAATGAAACTTAAGGTATGAAAGGTAACAGTTGCCATTTTTTTATATTTTCACATAATTTTCCGAAATTCACATTAGATAAAATATTTTTGAAAACCTATTGGGGAGAAAAAAGGGAAAGTTTACTGTTTTTATGTTCTATTCCATTAAAAACGCCATTTTTCGAAGATAAATGCAGAAAAACATTTTACGCACGGCTAAGCCAAGTAAAAAGTTGTTTATCCTAACAAAAAAATACATTTTTCAGTTTCATTCGAATATTATAATAATAATAAATCCCAAATTTATGTAGTCATTAGATAAAGTTCTTATATGTATGATCTGACTATTTTTGGACATCAAAAGACAATACGATCGTCTTAAGGTCAATTTCGTCTACCTCACACAATCTTGTTAGGCACTATAGCTTTAATTTTCTATGTCAAGAGAAAAGCATGATATGAAAAATAATCACAGAAAGGATTCAAGGAAAAGTAACCAAAAAGCGCTAAATCCATCATATTTTACAAACATTAAAGTTATTATTTATTTATTTATAGATCACAATAGAGATCAATAGAACCACATTACAAGTAACAGAAGCCTACCCTGAGGATTCAGGATCCTATACTGTTATCCTTCAGAATGCTGCAGGAGAAATACAGAAAACTTGTCAAGTTAACGTAGAAAGTTTCTACTCCAGTGCTGCAGAGGATATGTCACAAGCCTCAGCAGAAAATGAACCAATGGCTCCTAGTTTTACGCAGAAACTAGCCCCAGCTAGAGAAGCCATGGAAGGAAGCCGTGTCCGACTGGACTGTGTTCTTGTTGGACATCCAGAACCAGAGGTAAGTACTCTATATGTGATTTATGATAATTCTGTCTGAACAATAATCTTTTGTTCATAGTTATTTTGTTTGTCAAGTAGCTTCAGAAGTAAATCAATGATTTTGATAAACACTGAATTTTACTGATATTGTATAATTAGATATCGATTCTTGGTGAAAAATTATGTAGGAAATTTTAATCTGTCACTTAAACAATTTGGGACGACAAAATAAGAAAATTTAAAGAGCATATAGTCAAGTTTTTTTTGTTATTTTCTTATCATACATTTATAAACAAATAGAAAATATTCATGTTAAGTTATCCTTTTTTTCTAATTAAAAATTGCATGTACAAAAAAATATTATAAAGACATATATATCTTTAGGTTGTATGGTTCCACAATGATAAACCTGTGAAGGAATCTAAAGACATCCAGCTGTTGTTTGAAGGAGATCGTTGTACACTAAGTATCCAGGAAGCATACCTAGAGGATGCTGGTGTATACAGATGTGAAGCACGTAATCCATACGGAAATGATCAAACCGTCTCCAAACTACATGTAGAACGTAAGTTTCCATAGGCAATTTATTTATTTAAGTTGTAGAATACATGATGTTTTGAATAGTTTTCTGATGAGTTTGTCCAGTTCAGAAACACCACTGTAAGACAGAACAATTTCTAAGCTTTTTATAATGAAATCTTCGCTCAAATTCAGCATAATGCGCCTAGTGTGGAACAGTTCTTCTTTTCAGGTACTTTACCAATACAGACAAGCTGCAGTTGTAATTTTAGTTTATTTGTGTATAACTGTAATAATGATGTCAAAACTTGTTGAGGTAATGATAATACATTATAGTATATAAAAGGTATAATCTCTATACTAATGTCTTTGCTCAAAATGTTCATGTATGATATTTAAAAAAAAATATCTTTTTATTAACATTCAAATTTAATAACCATTTTTTGTATTTTTATTTTTTTTTTTTAGCTCTGAGTGAATTGAGTGATGCTTCAGTTAATGAGGCCACACCTCCAAAATTCACACAATTATTGCGTGATCTGAATGTCCAGTCCGGTCATCGTGTATGTCTACAGTGTCGGGTGACAGGTCATCCTATCCCAGATGTCCAGTGGTTCAAGGATGGAAAACCAATTGAACTTGGACCTGACTATCAGGTAAAACATACAAATTAATGAGTAGCCATGAATGTCAGGGTAAAATCTGGTTTATGCTGGATATTGCATGAGTTCTATCTCCTTGGTATTGATATAAAAGGGCTGCCATAGGTATACTTGACTAAACCACCTTATGGCCGAGTTCACTTGAAACTCTCGAGTTAAATTTACTAACTCAGGTTTCAACAAAACTATTTTACTGGAACTACTCGAGTTAACCCTTCGTACCCTGGTTCCAACCCTCACCGAGCCAGGGTTAAACTCGAGAAACCCTTAAATGAGGTCAAACCAATGAGAATATTTTATTTTTTATGCTTGGTGAGGACCTTACCCTAGAGTTACTTAGAGTTGTTCCGAATATCAACTCTAGTGCGTTCACGTGATAAT
Source organism: Mytilus galloprovincialis (assembly GCF_965363235.1). NCBI lineage: Eukaryota > Metazoa > Mollusca > Bivalvia > Mytilida > Mytilidae > Mytilus > Mytilus galloprovincialis. The sequence goes on from NC_134851.1 coordinate 52,866,465, forward strand.
CTATTAACTCTAAAGTCGACTGAAGAGTTTCAAGTGAACTCGGCCTATGATTATTACATTTTCAAAGTAACCATGAAAATTATTGCTTCTTTCCTTGATATCCATTTTCCATTCAGATGACAATATTTTTATATTACATGATTCATACCAGGTACTTGTGTTGACTCTGAGTTGTCTTTTGTGGTCAGTTGAAGTCAAACACTCTGAATTACTTGATTATGAAGTACTGTAAACCAACTTATTTTCGCAGATACTTTATTTCGCATTTTACCCTTTCTAGACCACTTTGCGGGTATTTAATTTCGTGATTTTCTGATTTACTTGATGAAGTTTAATAAGGAATAAGGGAAGTTTTACATATTCGCGATGATTTAAATTCACGTATTTTTTCTACTTGCGAAAATAAGTTGGTTTACAGTGATATATCAAAGCAATGATAAAAATTACAAATTAAAATTTAATAAATCATTGTCTTTTACAGGTGACAGCCTTTGCTGATGTACATAACTTGACAATCCCAGAAGCCTTTGTAGAAGACACAGGAACTTACATGGTCAAGGCAGTAAATATGGTGGGAGAAGCTAAGTCCTATGCTAAACTGTCTGTAAAGACAACACCAGAACCAATGGAGACATCAGAAGTCATGAAAATGAGACAAATGATCCAAACCAAGGAATCTCAGGAAACAAAGTTAGTCAAGAAAGAACTGGAACAATCCCCTCCTGAGTTCCAAAGACTCTTCCATGATATGACAGTCAATGCTGGGGAACCAGTAAATATCGAGTGTTCAATATCTGGCAGTCCTAAACCTAAAGTCACATGGTATTTCAATGGAATGCCAATTGTGTCACGTGACTACATCATCAAAATGGAAGGTACCAGACATACATTACATATCCCAGAGACATTTGATGAAGATTCTGGACGGTTTTCTATTACAGCAGAAAATCCTCTTGGCAAGGCAACATGTTCTGCCTATCTCTTTGTGGAGGAAGAATCAACCATACCTAAAACCAGAATATTTGGAAGTTCTGAAATGTAAGTATAAGAAAATGAAAATAATACTTTGTGAATTTCGTGAGACCAAAGCACTTTACTGAATTTAAAAATTCATGCGGAACACTCCAAATCTATAAAGTAAACGCCTTGATTATTATATATATATATATATACATATATAAGAAATATGTACAAAAATGAAATAATTGAGTGTTTTTACTATTTAATACAAAATAGGATAATATTGATGTCTTATTATCACAAGCCGTTGAAAAGTTATATATATTTCAGTACAAATCTGTAATAGTTAGTAATTTCAGTATCTATTGAATTCAAATGAATTTATAGTTAAATTAGTTCTGCTTTAATATTAAATCAATAATAAAATGCATTTTTATCAAAAATTATTTATAGGACAAGACGTGTGTCAAAAACAGAAACCGTATCTTCACATGAGACAAGAATCAGTCGTTTCATAGAGACACAAGAGACACAACAGCCCACATACATACCATCCTTAGAACAACATAGCACTACAATAACCACTGATGTTACACCACAGTATGATATCAGACCAATAGAGACCAGAGAAACACATGCTACCACACTAAAGACCGATGTCAAACCCAGATTCCAGCCGGTAGATTTGACCATTGCTGTACCTGTACCTCCTAAATTTGTACAGGCTTTGAAAAACATAGAAACTATGGAAGGAACTAGAGTCACATTTGAAGGAGTTGTATCTGGTAAGTGTGATTTCAGTTTAATAAAATCATTGGAAAGCTGAAAGAGCTTCATGAATGTAGCAGGTTTTCTTTATAGTTGAAAGAAATTTGGTAAAAAATATATTAACGGAAATGGTAACCAATGACTTGTAAATTGGTATTTGCTTCATCTCAGCTTAGCATGCAGCATTTAGAATAAAGAGCAAAGACTGGACAACTCAGAGTCAGAAAAGAGTTTCTGGGTAGGGTGAAATGTCTTCTTGTTGAATTTTATCTTGTGAATTAGTGAATTTTATCTTGTGAATTAGTATTAGAACTTTCAACATTCAGGTAATCTTGCCATTCTAGTACATATTAGAGTTTAGTTTCATATCTCATTAATATGTTTTCTACTGAATTTACCACTGGACATTAAAGAGCTTTTCATGGTTATCATCAATATGTGGCGTATGTCTAGAAAAATACTTAATGTTGATAAAAAATATGTATATTAATTTTTAGGTAAACCAGAACCAAGTATCAAATGGTACCGTGAAGGAAAAGAACTTACAGATAAGGCTGATTTTGAGATATCGTACAATGATGGACGTGTATCTCTAAATATTCCTGAAGCTTTCCCTGAAGATCAAGGACAGTTCAAATGTACAGCTAGGAACATGGCTGGCCAAGCCTCAAGTTCTGCAGAACTTATTGTCAAAGGTAAGCTTTAACATGATTATAGCAACAGATTATTCCTGCTATTTTATTGTATTGAAAAATCATAGGAATTCTTCACCATAATTCTTTTGGAACTATTATTACTTTAGATATATATAAGAAGATGTGGTATGTGTGCCAGTGAGACAACTGGAAACTGCAAGTCACAATTTATAAAAGTAAACCATTATAGGTCAAAATTAGGTCTTCAACACGGAGCCTTCGCTCACACTGCACAGCAAGCTATAGAGAGCTTATTTCAAAATGTAGAAGTGAAGATATATTACTTCATCAAGTTTTGCAGGAAAATAATCAAACTATAAAAAGAAATCAAAATTGTTGATGAAATGATGAAAGAGGAATTGAAGAAGAATTTACTTAACATTATGATTTTGTTTGTTTTTTTTAGCATCAATGGTACCACCATCATTTATACAGAGACCACAGACACAGACTGTAAAGGAGGGAAAACCTGTTCGCTTCACAATTCGTGTGGCTGGACAACCTCCCCCAGAAATCACATGGTACAAAGATGGATCTAAGATCACAAGTTCACCAGACTTTGAACTTGTCCAGGAAGATGATATACACTCTCTGTGCATCCCTGAAGTATTCTGTGAAGATGCTGGACAATATACTGTTGAAGCTAAAAATCCTGCTGGACAAACTCAATGTACAGCTAATCTTAGGATTGAAGGTAGGCATTTAAATATTAGTGGCTTGCAACAGAGACGTGATCAGTGTTATTTATCAGAATTACCTTGTGTCAGCACTTTGTAAACACTATGATCTAATATCATATGAGGTTTTTAATTTAAATAGCTTTCATAATTGATAAGAATTTTTGCAGTATTTTTTTTAAATCATGATACTTTTTTTTTTAACAATTTTTGTAATGTGTTTTTAACTCGGGATATGCCTATTTACTTAATGATACAGAATGTGTTCACCTCATATGTGGTTTGTTTTTGTCAAACAGCACTTGCATGATATGAAATTTCTGTGATTTGTCAACATAAAGTAAGATATAAAAAAAAAATCTGAAAAAAATTCTGTTTGTAACCATCTTCAGTTATTAGTAAAATAAGTATTAATAACAAAGAATATGTGGTTACAGTTCCAATGGAAGAATCAGTTCCTGATAAACCTCAGCCTGTAACTGAGGAGAGATTTGAGCCTAAGCGAGCTCCAGCAGCACGATCTGCTCCAGAGGAGCCAACACCTAAAGTCAGGAAACTACAACTCCCATCAGACTTTGTTAAGAAGACAGAATCTCCACGTGAAGTATCACCTCGTGACCAGAGGTACAGAGAAGAAGTTAAAATGGAAATGGGCAGGAAACCAGATATGCCTACCTACGAGCAAACCTTCAGACTACCTGCTGGAGAACCAGTACAAGTTACACCTAAACAGAAACCAAGATTTACTCAGGTTCATTTATGTAGATTATTTTCTTCATACAAAATAAACAAAAAAAAAATGCTATTTGTAATTTCATTAAATATTTTTTGAACACATATTATTTTTATGATATATATCATATATTCAAGTTAGTTAAGTCAGATTTCCTGTATGCATGATTTGATATTTGTTACCAGGGTTTCCCCTGGGTCAATTATTTTTTCGCCACCTCTTTCGCCAAAACAATATATTTTTCGCCACTTTATTATTTTTTTCGCCATGTGACACAAATATATCTTTCTTTTGAATCCCCCACTCAAACCTAAATAAGATTACTTTGCCTCATTGCTGTCTAAGACTATTCTCTAAAACTATTCTTACAGTCTGTATTGTAATAAATAAATGCTAAACATTTACCTTATAAAAAAGAACTGTATAGGGAAAATTGATTATATTTTGAACAACTTTAAAAGAAGGGGGCCACTTACTTTTGAAATTAAAGAAGATATAAATCCTGGAATATAAAAAAATCTTGGTTACCTGAAAGATGTCACAGTTCTTTGGGAAAGTTTTAAAAAAAATAATAACATGTGTTCTTTTGTACTAAGAAGTGTTTTTTACAACAAAACAAAAAGTTTTTTTATCACATGACATTGATCCCTTATGTAAGGTGTAGTCATAACATTGAAGGGTTATTTTCATTCGAGGGGTTGTTCCCAACCTATTGAATATAATAAATAAATTTCTTCATAACGACAGTTTTTTTTCTAGACCATCGTAAATACATGTGTAAGTAAAACTATGCTTGAAACACGTGTGTCACTGAGACTTTAAAGTACCCACTCAAATCAATTATCAATATCAAAGTTTTAAATTAGAGACCTTTCTTGCTTTTGAACATTTTTCTTCATGTTTTCTTTTCTGGACTATCATTAAAAGAAGGAGAGGAGTCGTCAAAATTTTGCTTCAAACATGTACGTTGAAAGTGGTTAATTGATCCTTTTAGTGACATGTAACGAACGCCATTCAACCATATTATTTGTCATTACAATCAAAACATTTATTAGTTAGTCCTTTGATCTCGATAGGCATCAAATGCAATCAGCTGATTATTGTTTTTCTGTCAAAATCTTAACGAGTTCAAGGTGAATTCCGAGCATTGTCTGACCAGGTAAAGACTGAGAAATCCGAAAAAAAGTAAACAAACAAGATGGTTGAAAATAAATCGTTATATATATATATTTCTTTCGCCAAATTCTTTCGCCAATGAGGAATTTTAATCGCCACAATTATTATTTATTCGCGAAAATGGCTACCGCCAGCGGAAACCCTGTTTGTTACCAGTTTGGATGTCAACTATTTAACAAAACTATATTTTAATTACAGCCACTACAGAACAAGAATGTAGACCAAGGTGAGCCTGTTGTATTTGAAGCTCGTGTCGAAGCTCATCCAGAACCTATTATTAAATGGTACAGAGATGATGTTGTTGTCAGGAGCTCTCCAGACTACGAGATAACTTATGACAATGGAGTGTGCAGACTTAGCATTGCTGAGACCTTCCCAGAAGATTCTGGTGTGTTCAAGGTTATTGCTACCAATGCTGACGGGTCAGATACAACACAGGCTAAACTACAAGTTCAAAGTAAGTCAGAATTTTTATCATTGATCCAAATAATTTTTTTTCCATAAAAACTGTGCATGTCATTGTTCATACGTAAAAAAAAAAAATAAACAAACAAAAAGCACTACATGTTCCTTAAATTTATATATTTTATGTATTATATGATTTATAATTTAATTTTGGATGTAACACGTCTTCTGATTGGCTGACATTATTTTGTTATCAGCCCATAGACAGAATTTAGTCATGTGACTGTGACGTCATATACGTTTTTTCATGGTATTCTACGGTTTAAAATGGATTTTAGAATTAAATTATAAGAAATGACTGTAATATTTTTTCTGTCTATTTAAAATAACAAAAATAACAAAAAAAATGTGGCGCACACTGTTAAATAACCCGCTACGCGCATTATTCAGTGTGCACCAAATTTTTATGTTATTTCTTCATAGACAGAAAAAATATTACAGTCATTCCTTAAATAATATGTATTGCACATCATTGTTGTTTTTGTTTAACTTTACCACTTTTTACTAACATTCTGTTAAACAAATGATGTAAATATTTCTGACTGACGTAATTAAGGTTTGATTGCACTGTTCTACTTCAGGATCACCAATCATGTCACCAGTGAGTGAAGCATTCAAGGCAGACAAAGCTCCAACAAGGGAGGAGAGAATTCCATCCCCCATTGAGCCTGAAGCTCCTCGCTTTACACAATTACCACAAAACCAAAAACTTAAAGAAGGCACCAATACAGTTTTTGATTGTACTGTAACTGGTAAACCTTTCCCAGATGTATCCTGGAGAAAACGGGGATTCCCAATCAGGGTTAGCCAAAGGTTTGTATACCTATTCAAATTGAAGACACTGGAATAGTGTAAAGTACAATTTTCATTGGAAACAATGTTATCATAATAATTTTTCCTCAGGTGTTATGAAAAGAACCAAGACTTTCAAAATAGTATGAGCCACTAATTATAGGGCAGGTTTTTAGAAATTTGAAAGATAAAGGATTATTGCTAATGTTACTTAAATATGTTTTATTTGCCACTATTTGGAAAAATCAATGATAAATGTGATAATCTAGGAAATTTTATGTACTTTTGGTCATCTTTTGATATTTTAAAAGTGTGTTTAAAATTTGTCCAGATATAAATGATTGGTTGATATTTTGCAGATACAGGATAACAATAGATGAGAATACAGGAAGAATAACTCTGACTATTGTCAATAGTAAACCTGATGATGTAGGACAGTACACATGTACTGCTGTTAACTTGATGGGACAGACAGACACCACAGCCACACTTATACAGCCAGAAGGTAAGACAAACTTATACCATCTGAAAGTAAGCCACACTTATACCATCTGAAAGTAAGCCACACTTATACCATCTGAAAGTAAGCCACACTTATACCATCTGAAAGTAAGCCACACTTATACCATCTGAAAGTAAGCCACACTTATACCATCTGAAAGTAAGCCACACTTATACCACCTGAAAGTAAGCCACACTTATACCACCTGATGGTATAATATACAATGCTTAACTTTTACTTTGTAATTTACTGTATGCCTCATTAGGTGCACTTATACAACTATATAGAAGATAATAGTTGACATTAGGAAATTTTTATGCCCCACCTAGGGGCATTATGTTTTCTGGTCTGTGCGTCCGTCCGTCCGTTCGTTCGTCCGTCCGTTCGTTCGTCCGTCCGTCTGTCCGTTCGTTTGTCCGTCCGTCTGTCCCGCTTCAGGTTAAAGTTTTTGGTCAAGGTAGTTTTTGATGAAGTTTAAGTCCAATCGACTTCAAACTTAGTACACATGTCCCCTATGATAAGATCTTTCTAATTTTAATGCCAAATTAGAGTTTTTACCCCAATTTCACGGTCCACTGAACATTGAAAATGATAGTGCGAGTGGGGCATTCGTGTACTGAGGACACATTCTTGTTTCATTTGTTTTCAACTGAAATTGTCAGCTGAAAATAAACTACCAAAGTTGAACTAAAAAATGAAAACATTTTGAAATACTTTGAATCAAGTTCATAAATTTAGAAATTTAGCTTTCCAAAGCTTTTATAGATTCTAAATTTTGTTTACAGAAAAAATGGCACCACCACCTCCAGCACCAAAGACATGGCAACCAATGGTTACTGAGCAACCATTAAAACCATGGCAACAACAGCCAGAGATGACACAGCAGCCAACTAGACCATGGTACCAGCAGCCAGATGTCACACAACAGCCGGTCAAACCGTGGCAACAACAGCAAGAGATGGCACAACCTCGTAAACGATCAGACTTCTTTGTTCCAAGATCTGAAAGAAATCTTGAGACCAACATACAATACAGACTATCTCAGGAAAGAGAAGTTCCTATTGTAACATCTACTTTGGTATGTACATTGTCATTTTATTTGATATCTGCAAAAATATAATGATTTCATCAAATCAGCAGAATTCTTAAAGATTTCATTGCATATAACAGAAAAGATGTTGCAGAATGTTTGTGCTTGAAAATGTATGACTTCATTTAAAAATAATTTAATGTTATTTGTTGATTCATTTTTTGTTTCTTTGTTCAAGTTTTTAATTTGAATTATTATATTTTGACAGGAATTTACTCCAACTGGATTTGAACAAAGTTTGATGCAGAGACAGTTTTACAAAGAAGGCCATATCAAATTCTCTAGTGAGACTGAAACATCTGAGTATGAATCTGATGTAACAACAGACAGAGTACAACCAAGTGCTCCTGCACCACCTAAAATAGTGCAGGAACTTAAAGATTTTAGATTACTTGAAGGATCTGATGCAACATTTGTTTGTCGCATCACAGGAAGACCACGTCCAAAAGTAGCTTGGTATAAAAATGGCCAGAGAATAAAACGTAGCACTCGTTACGAGATGAAATATAATAAAGATGGCTACAGTACATTACGCATCAGAATGGCTTTACCAGAAGATGCTGGACATTATACAGTACTGGCTGTGAACTCTTCAGGAAAGGACACATGTTCTAGTGAACTGTATGTTGATAGTATAGGAAATATTGATTCAACATCATTTGTTGGAAAGGAAGCCTTAGACAAAATTCTTGGAGTGTAAGTGTCATAACAATAATATTTATTATAAAAAACTATTAATTTTAATTTGTCAGAAATCTTGAATTAGACATATTTTGTCACCACTAGTTGTTTCATATAGTTGTATGTGTGGTATAGATCAAGACATTGGTTTTTTAATTTAAAAATTTCCTATTTGTATTTTATTGCTTACTATAATTCATGAGTTTTTGCTAATTGTTGAATTCAATTGGGTAAGAGCCTGTTTGTTCTCACTCCTTTAATATGGGTATAATTTAGAATTCAATACATTGAAATGTGCCTTGCAGCTCATAGTATACATTTGTGACTAATGAATTTATATTTTATATTTATTGTTCTGCATGCATCAATTGGATTAAAAAATTTAATAATAATAAAAATCTTTTTTTTAATTTTCAGTGACAAAGATAAGGACAAGCGCCCTGAAGAAGAGGGAGGCATCATGGAGGCCTTATCTAGACCTCTGTTTAAGAAAGTCCCAGAGGACCGTGAAGTTAGAGAGGGTAACACTGTTAGATTTGATACCCTTGTTTCTGGACGTCCAGCTCCAGAATTGACATGGTACAGGGATGATGTACAAGTTCACAATGATGACCAACACAAGGTGAGAGGTTAACAGTAATGACCATAGAAATGTCAATTCATCTCAATAGAATATAAAAGATGGTATATTAAAATTATTCAAATCCAAGTTTGGTCAGGTGAAACAGCATGATTTAGGGTTACTGTACCTAAGTTTTAAAGTTATATAAAGTCTTCAATGATGAACAATGGAAATTTAACTTTACAACTAGATCAGATCTTTAAGTAGGAAAGGAAACGGACAACTAATTATTAAAAGAAAAAAATACAAACAACACTCTGGAAAACATCAGAAAAAAAACTCAAAGACTAAGCAACATAATGTTAAGGAAATAATTAAAAGCAAATTCTGAGAATAAATGTAAGACATAAAATTCATGATTTAAGAATGGAACTGTAAAAATTATAATGGAAAAGCATATAATAGTATATAATATGTTTTAACTATATCAATTATTTCTTGTAATAGATTGTTGTCAATGAAGATGGAGTGAACTCCCTGATCATTCTGGCTGCTTCCAGAAACGATTCCGGACATTATACATGTCTTGCTAATAACAAGGCAGGTGAAAACTCATTTACAGTGGAGCTTAAAATCCTGGGTAAGTTTCCTTTTATTATATTTTTTACTGATGTGATGTCAAAAACTTGTATCTACGCGTCAAGACATATTATTAGGGTAAATGAAAAGCACTAAATTGTAGATTGGATAAAATGAAGTAATTGAAAGATTGTGAGTATAGTTTAAAAATAGAATTTTCAATTTTAAATATAAAAGTAAATTGGTTTTAATCATCCCCATCTGATATTTTATAGAAAAAGAACAAATGCAACCACCCAGATTTGTAGAAAGGATACAAAACTTCAATATCCGTGAAGGTCAACCAGTAACCTTGAGATGTCAGGTGATTGGCATACCACAGCCAATGATAAGCTGGCAGAAGGATGGCAAGATGCTGATCCCAAACAAACCTTACAGGTAAGAATTTTTAAATATTAGCACATTGATTGTATTAAACATTAAATACATTTATGAAATAACATACTCCTAGTGAAAAAAGTGAACTACATCTTTGTAATGATAGATATTCAACTTTAACTTGTGTATCAATTGTTTAACACCAAAAACAACTTAATATTTAGAATTTGACTGATTTAATTTCGGGTATAGTTGATAAAAAATTCTTAGCAACATATTTCTTACAAAATTTTATGAGCTCACCCATTTACTGTAATTTTATCTAATACATTATAAAAGAATACATAATAACTAAACCTGATATTTGCTAGGATTGAGACAGAAGGGGGCAGATCTACACTGACCATTGATACAGTAGAACCATTTGATTCTGCCTGGTTCCAGTGTTCTGCTGCTAATGTGGCTGGAACAGCTACAACCAGAGGGAAACTGACAGTCAAATGTAAGTATTCATATCCTTGATGTGACAAAGGATGTGACAAAGGCTGACGATTGGTTGTATTACCGATGTTAAATGACTTAAATTTTTGCCTAATTGATGATGTGTTTTTAAAAGAAAGTGGAAAAGTTTTGTTGCTAAATTCAATGAATAAGACTACATTTGTATTATTTTTATTTTCAATGAAATAACTTGAAGAAATGTTTGTATATATGTCTGGAAATGGTTGACTATAGCATTTGGAAGTAAATGTTGTAATTGTAAGATTAATCATGACTATTTTTAGCTGAGGTTAAGAAACCAGAGCCAAAGAAGAAAATCACAATACAGAAGAAACAAGTTTCCCCAGTTAAAGAAGTACCAGAACCTGCTCCTAAACCTGTGGTCCTCAGGCCTACACCAAAACCACAGCCGATCACACCAAGGACAGACTCACCACCGTAAGTCAACATTTATATAATAGAAACTCATTTCGGGTGAGAAAAATAAAAATGACAACAGATTTTGGAATACATAAATCCCCCAAATGAGTTTGTTTTTTCTCAAAGGATGGATCCCAGTGGATCTGGTTTTGATTATACTATAGTTAAATAGGACAATGTTTTATCTGAGAATATTTGCCAATAATAAATATACTTTTGTGTTCTGTTCTATATTATACACAATGATCTATGGTAGTACAATATAGTAAGAAATTCTTGCATTTTGTACATGAATGAGATGAAAGAATCATAAATACTCTTCATAAAATTAGTGTTTCTGTAATATAGTATGGTTACTGTGCTAAAAAGGCAAGCTTGTAAATTACATTGTACTTTGTAAAGTATCACTCATCTTATAATTAAAGAAAAGAAAGATGGGGTTAAATGTTATAGCAATACATACTTATCATATGTTGAGTAAACAAAGAGTAGCTGAAAATAGATCATTGAAACTGTTCTTTCTTGTCTATGTAAAATAAGGACTTGTCCTGTCTTTGCTTCTGAAATTATTGAAAGAGCAGTCAGCAAAAGAAGATCTCATCTTTTTCAGCTTTTAAAAATTTGCTCTTGTTTCTTCTAATCCTTGTTTCCTTTTGACAGACATTATGACATCCAGAAGGAGGGCTTTGTACAACAGATTTCCTATGTAACAGAGGGCGCTAGTGCTACTCTTAGACTGGTTCCTGATGAGGAAGCTAAGAGGTTACTATTGTTGTTTGGCATGATCTGGATTCCTGTTTTGTCCCTGACTGTTTGTTTTCATCCATGTTTGCCTTTCAGTTGGATTCTGATATTTCTGTTGAATGCTAGTGATTTGTGTTGTTATGGTAGTTTATTTGCATGTATTTGAGTTCTGATTACAATTTGAAAAGAAAAAGAAAAAATGATCTTAAATGGAAATATGTTTCGTGATGGAATAGAAGAAAGGCATTAAAAATATGAATCAAATGAAGCAATAGAGAAAATCATGTTGGACTTTTCCAAAAGTTGTATAGACTATATTGTAGACTTATTTTGCAATTCAAGCCTGCTATTTTAAACCAAACCCAAATTCACCTTTTTGTGAAAGTGACCTTGAAAAGGAAGATGTTTAACATGTATGAACAGTTTCGTTAACAGCATGTTAGATTGTCTAAGATTCCCAATGTGTAATGTGAACTTGAAAAATAGGTAAAATAATTTAACCCTTAGTCCTCTAACCCTGTACAGAAAGTCTAGTCTAGTTTTCTTCAATACTGTGAAATCGGACTCTGAGTTAGTTAAACTAGTTAAACTGATAAGGTCAAGAAAATATGTCTTTGGCAAAGATCGTAGAATTAATTTTAACATTTTTGATTACTAATGAATGACCTGCTTGGAGAAGATTTGTCACAAACAAAACTAATAAAGATATTCTTCCTGAACCTGATGATAGAATTTATAACAAAATCTTAAAATTTAGCTATGAATATTGCTTTTATTTAGTAAATTAATAATAATTTCTTTACTAATGAATGATCTGCTTGGAGATGTTTTTGTTGAATTTAGTCAACAACAGAAAACTAATTGAGATGCAAGTTCTCTAATGTAAGATATTAAGTAAATAAAATAAAAATATTTTAAATAACATTTAGAATAAGATTTTATTATTTAACTTAAACTTTCACCCATATTTGAAAATCTGAAATGTTTTTAGATGAATATTTGTAAAATTTACGACAAATACTTTCTGCATAAATAATGTCTATAGTTCATCATTTTAGGATTTCTCTGTAACAGTAACTTTCTTATTTATCAATTAAACTATTTTTTAGGACAAATAGATATGAAATTTATTAAAAGAATATTTTCAAGTAATTTAAAAATCCGTGTTTTAGAATGTTAAGTGATACTGAGCCAATGGAAACTGCTCCATCTCAGAAGTTTATTGAACAATCACCATTGGCACCACCAAGACCACCACCACCAACACCAGCCACAATGTCGGCTGAATCATCACCTATACCCAAACGAAGAAGGTTAGACAAATTTGATGTAGCTAGAAAATGCCATCATTAAATTGTTTAAACTAAACTAAGAAAACTCATAATAAAATATGGTTCTTGAATATTTTATGAAAAACAAAATCCAAGTTACATTATACTATATATTTGTATTTATCCTTCCTTTTTCAATTCAACACTTTTTATCCGTTTTCTCTTCTGTTTTTTTGTGTGCTTTTTCCTATTAGCATGGGATTTTATTGAAATATATATCAATACAATTTAAGATTGCCAAAAAATGGAATAAGTTATATTGAATTATAGTTAGAAGTATTTTGTAATATAATTGTAAAGGAAGAGAATCAATAACTAGAAGATGATGGATTTGTGCTTCTCTAATTTGATATTGAAGTTTTTACATTGTAATGGAAAGTAAAGTCTCATTGAAATGTATATTTTTTGAAAATTCAATTCTTGACTGGTATGAAAATGATATTTTTTTCCTCTCAGACTTGGAGCTAAGCCCCTTGAGGAAAAGGTAAGCCCTGCTTGGGCCCCTCGACCTCAAGCTCCTCCTCCTCAAGCAGAACAGCCAATGGAGGTTGAGGAAGAGCTAATGCCTCAGTCAGTGGCTGATGCCAAGAGAATGTTTGAGACACCAGAAGAAGCAATACCACCAGCGAAAGCAGCTCCAGTCCATAGGCCAACACAACCAGCTCCTAAACACAAGGTGCCAGAAAAGAAACCAACCAAAAAGAGAGTAAAACTACCAAGTCCTCCAAGGTTAATCTCTTTTTATCTGCATGATAAACAATTGCAATGTTCAAGTTTATTAAAAAGGATGTAATTGTAAACAAAACTTTGTTGTTTTATACTAAGTGTATATGACTAGCAAGTTTACACTTTATACTCTGAAAATAGAATTATAATTTTCATTATCTTTTTCTTTTCACTTGTAATAAAATCTAAAACTAGCTGGTTTTCTTTGACTTTAGTTATGAAATAGAAAGAGAAGGACCAGTACAGGAAATCAACTATGCCTCAGAAACAGAATCAGGATATTTACGTTTTGTATCTGAGGATGAATTGGACACTCCTAGGAAAATAATACCAGCACAAAAACCTGTACCAGCACCACAACGTAAACCTGTACCAGAAAAGAAAATGGTATCTGAGCAAAAATGGGTACCAGAGAGGAAATTATCACCTGAACGTAAACCAGTACCAGAACAGAAACTGTTACCAGAAAAGAAACCAGTAGCAGAACATAAGCCAGCCAAGAAAAGAGTCAAATTTCCATCTCCTCCAGGGTTATTATACTACTTCACTGCATGCTTCCTGTTCATACATCTTTAACAATTATCAAGAGAAAGGATTTTCAGAAATATCAATTAAATTAATCTTTATCTAAAAAGTGTTAACAAAAAAGTTAAATTAAATTTTTTAATGAGATCAGTTTGATATGATTAACTTTTAAAAAGTTAACTTTGAGTCAAAATTGAATTTTTTTCATTCTGATGAAAACCCAAAATTATGAAGACAATGAAATGACAACTGCTAATGTTATTTTACTAGTTATGAGATTGAGAAGGAAGGACCTGTACAACAGATAAGTTATGCCTCCGACACAGAATCAGGATATCTACGTCTAGTGTCAGAGGATGAATTAGACAGATCAAGGTACACTGCATGATATCTGTTGATACAGCATGGTGTTCTAAATAAAAACCATAAATACATAATTTGTCGAAAAAATACTGAGTGATAGTTAATATTAGAATTGTTCCATATTAGCTTTCAAAGAAAGAAAATTGAAATGAAATCACTTAGGTTAGGTTTATTTTATTTATACATACTCCAACTGGTACAACCAGAAATTAGAAATGAATTAAAAGAGAAAAAGAGGGAGGAGTAAAAAGACATATTTATTATGTAAACTATATATTGACACTATAATTATCTTAAACAGTCCTATTGACCTCGAAAGAATGGCCCCTGATGAATATCCAGAGGAAGAAAGGTTAATTGAGATATCATATTTTGAATGTGCAAGCTGAATTTATATAATAGTTGCACTAATCAGCTGAACAAATATTAATTTAGCGTCTGTTCTCTTGACTTGAATATTAGCTGTATTTGTAGCTTCTTAAATTGTTTGGCTTACGTAAGGAAATAACTAAATAGCTACAATGGAAAAATAGTTAGCTAGTGTATGTTACTCATAACCATGTAATGTGGACTAGAATTGCTGTAAGTTTCTGTGTTGTAAAAGCATGAAGAAACTGAAAACTTACAAAAATAATGATTATTGAATGTAGGATAATAAATGGACCAAGAGGCAGCTCCTTTAAATGATTATTTGTTTCATTTTAAAACAGCGAACAGTTTTACCTCCATTGTGTGCTTTTTTTTATAAAGAAGAGATAATGACAAGGGGGATAGATTTAACTGTCAAAATCAACTGGTGATAAACTTTTCAGAGTTCAACACAGAACAGAGAAAAGAATGTTTTTGGAGGCATCTAAGATGCCAAAGCTAGCTCCAAAGCCAGTTAGGTTCATAAAGAGGCAAGAAATAGAGGAAAACATTCCACTTAAAGCTTCTTCATTACCACCAGAAACTAAACCGAAACCGACCCTTAAAAAACCTTCTGCAGCACCCCAGGTACCAAAGGTTAAACATGTAGTAAGGATTCAACCCCCAGAAGGTTACCAGTATACTGATTCTGATAGGTCAGTTCTTTTGTGTTCTGAGATGTTCCTTTTTGCAGTGAAATGTTTTGAAACCCTCCTTGTGAAGTGATTTTATGTTATGGTAAAAGGTTTACCTAGTTGATAAACCAATGAAAGCTCACAGGTCTCACTTTCATTTGAAACTTAATGTCCCTATTTTACCTGGCATGATCATTGGTTGAAAAAAGTAACAATTTGGTTTGTTTCTAAGTGTTACATTGATTTAGACCTTGTTGTTTTTAAACTGAATTTGATTGTAATGTTGTGTAATTGATCAATCTGTCCTTACCTTTGACTAACAAGCATGATGGACATTTAAATCTGAACTTATGACTTGGAATGCCATTATACATTTAGACCTAACATGTAGTGGGAATGATGTGTCTTAGATAGGTTGTGTGCTCCTAAATCTGAACTGTTATATGTTATTTGGTTAATTTATAAATATTGTACATCATTTGTTGAGCTTAGCAAGTACAAAATGTAATAGTTTATTTGAACTCATGGCTATTGATAAAGGAAAGATATTTTTTACATTTTCTGTCTGATCTCTGTTTTTCTTTCTCACTTATTTAATGAATCCTGCAAAACTTATTGCTAGAATGTTGGTTTTATAAAAGTTGTGATCGTTTGCTCTATATTGAAAAAGGAATATGATTTACGATTTAAAAATATGTGCCAATGTAACAGGAATAATTTCAATATCCCATAATGCTTTGTAGTCATTATGAGATCCGTGAAAGAGGACCAGTCCAAGAGATACATTATGTCTCTGATACTGAAGCTGGTACCCTAAGACTTGTACATACTACTGAGGATGAATCTGACAGGTAGGGGTGTGACATGTTGAACAGCATGTTTAATAGGGTCTTCCTTGTAATAGAACTTTATCATGTTAATGTTACAAAAAATACTTTTTAGCATGAATAGCAGGAAGAATCCACTTAAGTTTTGAGAAACACTAGAGACTTAACTTAATACTATAGTATGACTTAGATTTTGACAAACACTATAGACTTAACTTAATACTATAGTATGACTTAGATTTTGACAAACACTATAGACTTAACTTAATACTATAGTATGACTTAGATTTGTAATACATAAATCTGTATCAGTTTTGTTTAACTGTATGTTGTTTAAAAATTCAGTCATTAGAGTTATCCCTTATTTTTCTACAAATACATTTTGTCTGAAAAGAAATAGTTCAAAAGTACTTGAAAATGTAAAGATTTTTGTTGTTTCTACAAAAACTGATGAAATTTTTAGAAATGATGACTTACAACCACCACATCAGCCAGAGATACCATTCTCATTACAGACCAAATATGAACAAACAAGGTGAACTATTGATCATTTTAAAAATTCTAATTTTTCTTTTAATTGAAATCACCCTTTTAAAAAAGAAATTAGTTGACAACTATGTGGAAAAGTATGAATGCCTTAGAGTTTTTGAATTGATTTTTTTTTAGTCAATAGATAATTAACAAGTTTAATTTATATAGTGGACTAATGAATTAGTTAATGCATGTGATGTTTAAAGTAAAAATTTTATATAGAAAATACTTTATTTCACTCTTTTTATTCTGATTTAATCTAGAAACATATATATGTAGATCTGTAGTTAATGTTTTTACTTACACTATATAGGTATAACAAACCATTGTCTCCGAGGGAGAAAAAGAAAGCCAAGAAGCCTTCACCACCAAAGGAACAGATTCCAAGGTCTGAGTTACTCCCCTTTACATCAAAACTTTCTACCCAATCTATAATTTAGTCATTGCCCTTTCAAACAAAAAAATGTTCGTCTTTTAATTTATTTTTAAATGTGTGCGTTAAATTTTTTATATTTGATATTTCTTTAGCATGTTGTTTTTTTACACACAATTTAGTTACCATTTCACTGTAAATCTTAACTTCTAGTAAAGCCTTGCATGTTATTTTGACTAGTAGATTAGACATAGTCTGCATTTAAATTTAGAAAGCACCTGAAAAATAATTATTAATAACTGTTTAATAAAATAAAATCACTGTCAAGAATTTTGATAAAATTGATATATATTTTATGTCTAGAGATGCACAAGTTAAAAAGTATATAATTTATAAATTTGCAATTTAAATAATTAAAAAAGAAAAATAATGACAGTTATTTTATTTTATAGTATTCAATATTGTTTCTTATACTATTTTACTGATATTGTAGCCAAGAGACTTATCCCCCTTGGATGGTTTCTAAGGAGACAAAACTTGACCAATCAGTGACAGTTACTGGCAGGCATAAAGCCCCAGAAATAACAGACAAAACATATCAAACATCTTTATCAGTTACAAAATCAGAAGATGAAGACACGTCATCACCATGGGCTGCGACTGATACAACTATTAGGAAACAGACAGTCGTCACTAGTAAGAAAATAGGACC
The DNA here is from genome assembly GCF_965363235.1 of Mytilus galloprovincialis. Taxonomy (NCBI): domain Eukaryota; kingdom Metazoa; phylum Mollusca; class Bivalvia; order Mytilida; family Mytilidae; genus Mytilus; species Mytilus galloprovincialis. Next base: position 52,884,619 of record NC_134851.1, read on the forward strand.
AAAACCTTTTGACAAAACATATACAGTATCATTAGATACCCAAGGGAGACAACCAGAAGAAGGACGCCCTGACGAAGTTGATTCTAGTACCCATCTACCATGGATTAAAGATACTACAGTTCAGCAAACTACCACAATCACAGGGGAAAGAAAAGTACCAAAACCTTCAGACAAAAAATATGAAACTTCAGTTATAGTGGCTAAGAAACCAGTGCAATCAAAGAAAAAGCCTGGTGTAAATTTACCCCCATGGGTCAAGGACACTGAAGACAAAACTTATGAAACATCAGTCACAGTACCAAAGAAACCAGTGGAACTGAAGGGAAAACCTCATATAGATTTCCCTCCTTGGGTCAAGGAAACTCAAATTAAACAAACTACTACTGTAATGGAAGAAGGTAGGAAAGGACCACAGCCAACAGATCAGTATGAAACATCAGTCACAATACCAAAGAAACCAGTTGAATTACAGAAAAAACCTCATATAGATTTCCCACCATGGGTAAAGGAAACTCAAATTAAACAAACTACTACTGTAATGGAAGAAGGTAGGAAAGGACCACAGCCAACAGATCAGTATGAAACATCAGTCACAATACCAAAGAAACCAGTTGAATTACAGAAAAAACCTCATATAGATTTCCCACCATGGGTGAAGGAAACTCAAATTAAACAAACCACAACTGTAATGGAAGAAGGTAGGAAAGGACCACAGCCAACAGATCAGTATGAAACATCAGTCACAATACCAAAGAAACCAGTTGAATTACAGAAAAAACCTCATATAGATTTCCCACCATGGGTAAAGGAAACTCAAGTAAAACAAACCACTACTGTTATGGAAGAAGGTAGGAAAGGACCACAGCCAACAGATCAGTATGAAACATCAGTCACAATACCAAAGAAACCAGTTGAAATACAGAAGAAACCTCATATAGATTTCCCTCCATGGGTAAAGGAAACTCAAGAAAAACAAACCACTGCTGTTATGGAAGAAGGTAGGAAAGGACCACAGCCAACAGATAAGTATGAAACATCAGTCACAATTGAAACAAAGCCTGATGAAACAATCAGTCAATCTGGACTTACCTACCCACCATGGGTCAAAGAAACAGATGACAAAACATATGAATCATCAGTCACTGTCCCAAAGAAACCAGTTGATTTGAGGAAAAAGGTTCATATAGATTTCCCACCCTGGGTGAAGGAAACTCAAATTAAACAAATTTCTACTGTTATGGAAGAAGGTAGGAAAGGACCACAGCCAACAGATCAGTATGAAACATCAGTCACTGTTGAAACAAAGCCTGATGAAGCAATCAGTCAACCTGGACTTACTTATCCCCCATGGGTTAAAGATACAAAAGTTGACAAAACTGTCACACAAGAAAGAGTGCCCTATAAACCAATCGAGGAACAGTACAAAACCTCTTTGACAGTCAGTAAAAAACCAGAGGGAAAAAAGAAACCAAAGGTCCAGTATCCACCATGGATGAAAGATACAGAGATTGACAAGACAGCAACTATTACTGCTGAAAAGAAAGTTTGGAAACCGATCGAGAAAAAGTTTCAAACATCTGTTACAACTGTTCCTCAGATAGAAACACAGCAAAAACCTGTAGAGCAATATCCACCATGGGTTGTCAGGGATACAGAGGTTGATAAAGTGACATCTGTCACGTCTGAAAAGAAAGTTTGGAAACCAATGGAGAAAAAGTTTCAGACATCAGTAACAACTGTTCCTCAGACTGAAAACCAACCTGAAGAGCAATATCCACCATGGGTTGTCAGGGATACAGGGGTTGATAAAGTTACATCTGTCACGTCTGAAAAGAAAGTTTGGAAACCAATGGAGAAAAAGTTTCAGACCTCTGTTACAACTGTTCCTCAAGTCCAAAGTAAACCAGAGGATGAATATCCACCATGGGTTATCAGGGACACAGAGGTAGATAAGACTGTGACAGTGTCAGCCATAGGAAAACAAACAAAACAAACAGATGAAACATATCAAACATCTGTTACTGTTAAAGGCAAGGGAAAATACCCAGAAGAGAAAAGAGAAGTGACTGAAAAGAAAATTCAACTGTTTCCAGGACCTCTCCAGAAAGGGATTGTTCTGGCAGAGAAAAAATTAATAGTACCACTTGTGCCACCAAAGCCAGGAAAATCTACTGACACAGATACACGAGTAATGGCTGCTGAAAAACCAGGTGGCATTGGAGTATATGAATCTGAAGAAACAACTAGAACTGTTCTTGAGAAATTTCCTATAGTTCCACCTAAACTTGTGATCCCAGTTGAAGAACTGAAACTTACTTTACCAGATTTAGACACAGAACCAGTTGTCTCCCCTTATCCTCAAGATGAAGAACTCATGTTACTTGAAGCTGTGTTTTCATCGCCATGGACACCTACAACAGATACTGTCCAAGAAGCTGTAATTAAACTTGAACAGAAACCCTACCTGAGGTTAGATATGAGTAGTTCTGCTAAATTTAGGCTGGTTTCCTGCTTTTATTGAGTGTTGAGCTTCTTTCCTGTTTGAAGAATGATGTAATTGATACTGCACTAGCAGACCAATTTGTCCACAGACAAAGTATGATACATTTCATTTCAAGATGGACTGACATGTAAGATTTCATTTGGAATTTGATATGTATCATATTTGTTTGTTCATAGTCAGTTTATATTTGTTGACAAAACAATGATTTGTGTATTTGAATTGATTTGACTTGATGAAATGGCTTCCAGGAGTTAAACTTTGTATGTGGAGTCTGTTGATGTATATGTAAATTTGAGTCTGATATTGTTATGATATTTTGTCTTTGCACTTTTTCTCCCTTATTTATGCATGTTTGTGTTTTGTTGGCATTTTTAATCTGAAATAGTTGTATTTTATTGTAGGGATGTTGTCTGTAATATCTGTAGAAAGATAAATAATGTCGGCTCTCTACCAAAAGGCTAGCACTTAATATTACTCATTAATGATTTATCTTTAATATTATTTGTCTTGTTGAAATGAATGATATTTTAGTTTTAGTATATTTTAATTAGTAAAAATTTTAATGAAAAAACATTATGATTTAGGACTTCTATTATTTGATAGTTGAAGGTTCTATTATTACTGACTATTTCAAAAACTTTAGTATTGACTTTCATGTTATTTTTACTTACAATTAATTAGCTTACAATTAACATTGCATGAATAAAGAATGATTTTATATGTGTTTTTTTTTTAATTATGCAGAAGATCACTGAGAATAAGGACACCAGTAATGAAAAAAATAGAAATCAGGTCTGATAGTCGTGATTTTTCCTCCCCCTCTCTCTCTCTCTCTCTCTCTCTCTCTCTCTCTCTCTCTCTCTCTCTCTCTCTCTCTCTCTCTGACTCTATCTTGTTCTATAACCAAAGTCAGTATGTATTTGTCTGATATTGAATAGATCGTTTTCTCAGTCTGATTTCTCCTACATTGTATTACCAAAGTCAGTATGCAGACCATACCCTCTTGATTTTCCTTGAAACAAAAGTCTGTTCCATGCATCTGACCTGTGTTGACAACTATTACCAAAATCAGTGTTCTATTAGTGTGGTTGTTTGACCGTTCTTGATATTTGACAACTTTATGTATTACCTTAAAGTTGGTTTTACATCTTGCATAGTTTGACATTTCATCTAACACTTTTTGTCATCCAAACTGTAATTTTTTCTGGATTCTTCAGCCAACCTTCTTTTTTTCTATACCTAAGTTTGAAATGATAACCATCCTTTATTTGATACAGTCTTTCAAAAATTGAAACATTTGTACTGTGAAAGCAGAAATATAAGTATTTATTATCATAAAATATTGTCTTTATTTCAATTTTACATTTTCTCAAAATATAATAATTTGACCATGACTTGACTTTTCCAATCTCTATATAAACCATTAAGTAAGCCCTGTCTTTGAAGATGCAATAAAATTTGTCTCAACACTGTCTCTAAAAAGTTGTGTTGACTTGTTTTATGCTATGGTAGTGCATGTTTTATATTGCTATTATTGTCCTTGCAGAAGAAAAAAAAAAACATTTTGAAATCAGATTTTACCATCTTTACTCTAGATTATGTCAGTTTTGTATATTTAAATATAAGTGTCAATTCAGTTCCAAACTTTAAAGTGGCCATATTATAGTTTGTCTAATACATATATATGTATTGTCTAGCCTTTCCTTCAGAAAAAAGGTTTATCCTTTAGCTTTGTTTTGTATTTGAAATAACAAAGTATTGGAAAACAGATATTTGCTATAGAAAGAGACTTGTGTCCAGTAAAAAGACTAATACTAATTAGACTAATACTAATACTAATCTGAGTATAAAAACTTAATATATTGATAACTTTTCTTTCTGTTACAGGGATCTGGACAGAGAAAGTGCTGTACGTGAATTCATTCGCCGTGAAGGTGAGACCCCAGCTGAGGAAGATATTTACACCAAAGATAAACAACAAGCACCTAAGTTTAAGACACCTCTCAAAGACTTGACAAACCTAAAGGAGAATGACAAAGCACACTTTGAATGCAAGTTAGCACCTTATGGTGCCCCTAAGATGAAAGTAGAATGGTTTAAAGATGGAGAACCTCTTCATCATGGTAGGTTTAGTGGAGTGACATTGGTTGAAAATGGTTGATAGATTACACATTTATATGTACTGTATTATATTATTACTTAAAAAGTAAAACACTATCTCAAATATTCCTGGACAGTACACAACCAAATCGATGGTTAGCCTCTGGAGCAGTTACGCCAGACTACTACTAAAATAGATGATCAAATAATGATTTAGCAATTCATGGTCCAGATATAATACTGACACAGTGAATCCTGTTTAGGACTGATCAGTTTAATTAGATCTTACAACTGTTCTGTCTGAAAAAGTTAAATTACTAGAAAATTATCATTATTTGTCCTATTACATGATTTTTTTCTTAGAGACTGCAAGATCTCATATTTATGCACATTTGAATAAAGTAGATGTGATTGGTCTCATTAAAGTTACCAAAGAAAAAAGTATGTCGCATTGATTGCTCTTGAAAGTTATATTGCTTCATATTTTTTCAGTTTTAATGCTCTTATGTGAGCAGGAAAATAGAAATATGAAAAAAAAACAACAAATAAATGATATACAAATATAGCCTTTGTATGAGGTCGATACAAGGATATATTGACCTGAAAGAAGTATATTGACTGAGGACGAAGTCCGAGGTCGATATACTTCTTTGGGTCGATATATCCTGTATTGACCTCATACAAAGGCTATATTTGATATATTATTAATTTCCGACCATGTTTGTATCAAAATCGTCATTTAGGTTTGTTGGAGCTTTATAGATTTTACATGATCCCCTTGACAATAACAACGTATTAGTTGTTATTTCATTTACTTTTTTTTGGAAATCTTATGTAGTAGGAGTTTTTTTTTCGTCAAATAATCGATCACAGATATCATTTTTTTCAAAACGTTAAACAATATCCTGAAATTCATTACATGACGTCACAAAGTATATTGGTTTTTAGATATTCTAAAAATAACTGTGCAATATGCTTTTTGCCGGTCGATATGCTTTTTGCTATCCGCCGTTTTCTCTCTACCTTTGAAAATATAGTTTAACATGTGACTATCCCTAAACGAATCAAATTTGTTAAGATATACGAATTAATAACATTGTATATTATTGCTTTACAGGTCACAGATTTAAACCATTGTATGACTTTGGCTTTGTTGTGTTAGACATTAAATATGTCTTCCCAGAAGATTCTGGAACTTATACATGTAAAGCTACCAACCAATATGGTCAAGACCAAGTGTCATGTGTTGTCAAGGTTAAAGGTAAGTGAAGGTTATAGTTTAAAATACCTTGATCAGGCACCTGATATAGTAGTTGTATGGCACCTAGTGCATGTGTTCATAACAAAATTGTATAATTATATCTTATTTATACTGACATTATTACATCCAGTTTACTATACCTAATATTTTGTATTGACTGAAAAATTAAACTGTTTCTTACTCTTTACATTATATGACACAGTCTTATGAACAAAGGACCACCTGAAAATCTATAAAAGAAAAAAAAAAACACATTTTGAAGAGAAGATATGTGAATATCTAACACACTGCACTACTATTTTTATAATATGACCAAATTATTTATTTGGTTTAATTTTTGGGGGCAAACAATTGATGAACATTTCTTTAGAAGAAAGTTTCAAACTGCCTCACTTACATTGTAAAACTCTGTAAACTGTTTCCATCCTGGGCAACATTCTTACAAAGCTATATATCTTTAAAGGCAAAAGAGCAGTTATTTCTGACACACAGTTGCCAGGAGAGGGCGCTATCAAACTACAAGAAATGGAGGAACACTGGAGAACGTAAGTATTTAACATCACCAATTATGTTCAGTTGTTGTAAAATAAAGAATTTAAAAAGCGGGTTGTTTTAATGCTGATAAAAGTGTAAAAAAATAACAGATGGTTCATCAAAGGCAATACATATGTTGAGAAAGCTTTCTTTATCTATAAAATTGTGTTTACAATTTGCTTTTAAAGTTAAGATAACAAGATAATGACAGACAGCACTGGACTTCTGTTCTGTGATAAAACATGATTGTAAAATATAAACTTTGATATTAATCTTTATTTGCCTACAGTCCTATGATACTAGATGAACAAGAATTACATGAACCAAAGAAGAAACGACACCCACCATCAATAGATCTCAAACCAGAACCCATAGAAGTTGCTGAGGGCGAACCAGCTAAATTCATGGTCAAAGTTAGTGGCCACCCACGACCTCGTGTCACATGGTGGGTCAACGAAACTCAGATCATGGCTGTAAGTATTCTAATCTAGAATTTGAATTTTGAAAAAATATAACAAGTTTAGGATCAAAATTTATGTATAACAATGTGGAAACACACTACTTATGTCCTACAAGAAGATGTTAATTGTATTGGTCACATTGATTTTTGTTGAGGTTTATATTTTGGAAATCAAGTACAAATTGTCTGTTATGAATTAAGAAATAATATTTTACAAGTGTTCAGTAGTCATTACTTGGAGTGTCATAAATTAAACATGTGTGGCATTAGGTTTAGAAAATATCTGTAGCTAAACTGTTTTGAAAGTCAACAATTCAAGCAACAATAAGTGAGAGATTTACAATGATATTGAAACACAACACCACATACAACACTTTAAGTCACCAGCCTGTCACTGCTTTATTTATGCTAAGATAACTTGTAAGTTAGATAGATAGATAGTTCATGTCTTCATTCTGTCAAAATTGAAAGGAGATTTACTTCTGTCAAATCCTCAGACTGTCAAAAAGCATTTGATGATGAGGACTGTTTCTTTTTAATGCACATACAATGTGTCATAAAATTGCCTGCTGATATTTTTAAAGTAAAAATTACATTTGCATAAACTTCTGTATATTAACAGGGATCAAGATTCCAAGTACGATATGATGGTATGATGCACTACATGACAATCTTAAAAGTACGGGAATATGAAGCAGGACAAGTCCGTGTTGTCACCAAGAATTCTGAAGGTGAAGCTGAGGCTAGTACAACCTTGTCTGTGGTACCCAAGGATGATTGGAGGTCAAAACTCAGACAAGCTCCTAAAGGTAGGATATATGATCAGGATTATTAAATACTTAAAATATTTGTTTTACATTTTAATATGAAAAATATCTTTTATGTTTACATATTATAAAACACAATGTATATAATCAATTTTCTTTTTGTACTATTCAATATATGATTATAAAATGTATACTATAAACTTTTGCATTTGTTGCAAAAATGATTGATATTTTTCAATCCATATCTACTTTTAACAGGATGTGAGAACCATGATTATATCATGTAATATATTTATCTTTATTTAGGAGAACTTGAAATTGAATTAGATAGAAGACACAAGATTGAACTGAGAACACCTGAATTGCAAAAGGCATTTGAAAAACCAAGAGCTACTGAATTCCAGCTTAAGCAAATTGAAAGAGGTAATTATGTTTAAATATACAGTTACATGTAAGATGACATTTTATAATGATTTCTTAACAAGTGATAATTTAAATAATGAAAATTTGATACAAATATTACATTTATAAGTTACCTATTTTACATGTTTCATTTCAATGTTAAAAATATCTGTTCTTATATATATATACTTTTTAACCGGATTTTTGTGTAAAAAATGTCGGTTATTGATTTGGGGATGTACGGCGGGCGGCCGGGCGGTCGGCAACCAAATGTTGTCCGTGCATTTACTCATGAAGTGTTCAACCAAACCTTTTAAAATTTTAATATGTTGTTACTGACAACAAAATGGAGGTCAAGTTCAATGACGATTTTGACGTTCATTATTGTTCAATTGTGCTTTTTATGTTGTTTGAAAAAATTGTAATTGTAACAAATGAAACAAAAGTAAAGGTAACTGATTTTATTTGTTTAATTTTAGCTGCAGAAACTAGAGTCAAAATGAAACATGACAAAGAAATAAGAAAAACAGAATATGTCAGCATCTCTAGTCAGTACAGACAGCTTCCACAAGAAATACCAGCAGCAAGAGCAGTCAGACAAGATCGTCCAGAAATACAGATAGACATTCAGAAGGCTAAGATCATACCTGTCATGCCTGAACAACAACCAGAGGAATCCAAGATGTCAGAGACATTTATTACATTGGAAAGACGAGAAGCTCCTGTCTTCACCAAGCCACTCAGACCTTCCAGAATTACTGAAGGAAAACCTGTCACGTAAGTTTTGTTTTATATTTCTATCTAGATTTTCTTTTACTTGTGTAACTAGGAAAACTATGGTAATATATAGATATTTCTCAAATTTTTTGGCGATTTAACCATTTCTGAACCCATTGTATAAAAAAATGTCATCAATGCGAGACTCGGTTTCAATAATTGAATAATTTTACTAAATTTAATGGATAAATTTGATAATCTACTGTTGCAAATGTAAGAATCTATTTCATATAGCCATATAGTTTAATTATTTAAAAAATAAGTTTGTTCTCACAATATTATAGCAGAAATACATTTAAAACAGATTAGATAAGTCAACTTTGTTTGAATAATTTATAGGTTGGAGGTCCATTACAAAGGTTTCCCACCACCAATTATATCATGGTATCGTGACAACTTTGAGATCCAACCCTCACATGACTTCCAGATAAACACAACAGAGACCGTGAGCACACTCAGTATTCCTGAAGTTTTCCCAGAAGATACAGGAATGTTTACAGTCAAAGCTTACAACATGTATGGCACAGTACAATGTAAAGCTAAACTCACTGTCATAGGTAAGAACAAAGGTCAAAGCTTACAACATGTACGGCACAGTACAATGTAAAGCTAAACTCACAGTCATAGGTAAGAACAAAGGTCAAAGTTTAAATAAGGAACAGTAGAATGCTAAGCACATTTGTCATAGTAATGCTGTATTTGATTGTCCCATTGATGATGACATTTAAAGTTATATTTTAAGAAACTTAAGTTACAATAGTTGTGAACAAATTGGTCTCTTTTAGATACCAGGCTACTTTTTTTTATTGTATTTCATAAGTAAAGAATTGTATATTTGTTCCATTGATCATATATCTGGTAAAGTTAATGGTAAGCGTAAATCAGTACATTTCTATATTGTCTTCTAAGTTGATATAGGAAATTCATAGAAATGCATGATTTCTCATTGTGTATGTTGGATAAGTTATGTAAAAATAAAAATTGTACCATAATGTGTTAAGATTTGGTAGATTTTGTATATACTGAAGATTAATGTTTGAATTTTAGAAGAAGAAGAACCAGAAAGAGACCAGCCCCCAGAGTTCAGAAGTCTGATCAGAGATACTAACTCACTAGAGGGAGAACCTGCCACATTTGATTGTCAAGTGTCTGGACGTCCTAAACCAACTGTTTCATGGCAAAAGGTTTGTAAAACATCTCGGTAGATCTTTAAATGATTAAGCAATTTCATTTTAAGCATTTGGAAGGAGAAAGATATTTTAAAGTTTTTATTCAACAGAAAAAGACTGCTGTAGGATTTCCTTTCACACTAATTTTTACCTCATATAATTTTTGTAATGACATAATCATGAATACAAAAGTTGCACTCTTCATTTTTATTCTAATGCTTGTAAATGTGAATTTGTAAATTCAGTTTGGCTTGTAATTTTATGTTTGAACCTTTATCAGTATAACTATGTAGTTCCAATATGTATATCACTGTTGCTCTATTGCAATGATTCATAAACATTGGAATATGTTCTAGGATGGCCATTCAATCCCAGACAGTCCTCGTACCAAGTTTATTGAGGAAGATGAGAATAACACCTTCCTGATTTATGAGGTCAAACCTGAAGATGCTGGACAATACAGTTGTGTGGCCTTGAACCCAGTTGGCAAGGCAACATGTACAGCTAGACTTAATGTTGAATGTAAGTAGTTAACAGATTTTCTATATTCAAGACCATTTATATATTTGAAACTATTTTGTTAGATGTCCATTTATGACTACTTTTGTGATACTAATACATAGAGAGAACTTGTTCATTCTGGTTATGTTAATACCAAATCTCTAAAGTTTCTTAAATAAATTTAAGACACTTTAGAGACTTTTTTTAACTCAATATATTTTTCTACAGTGCCAGTTGGACCACCAGAAACCTTAGAGAAACCTAAGCCCATAGAAGCAGTAAAGGCCCCTGCTGTTGTAGAAGGTCCAAAGAATAATGCAGTTGACGAGGGAGAACCTGCTACTTTTGTTGCCAAGATATCAGGCTACCCAGGTATGCACATATTATAAATGTATTTCTATACATATATTTTGTAAAAATCATGTTATGATTTGTTGCAAAAGTTATTAATTTAGTTTCAAAAATTTTAACATTTAACTGTTCTTGATTATATCTTTATAACTATGAATCCTTTATGAAAAAAGCACATGTGTCAAACGTTATTTTACTAATCGCTTTAGGAAAGTTTGAATGTTAGCAAAGTCTTTTATGAGATACCCACTAAATCACTAAATGAGGGATGACAACCAAAAAGTGATTCCTTATTATAAATCTTATATGATCTTCAATGAGTATTTACCAGAAATATATCTCCACAACACATTTTTCATAAATTCTGTCAAATAAATTCCTAATATTAGTTTTTGTTTGTGATTATAGTTCCAGTTGTGACATGGTACCGTAACAACCAGATTGTGAAGCCATCGAAGTATTTCCAAATGGAAGCCACACCAGAAGGTACACACAGTCTAAACATACTGGAGGCTTTCCCAGAAGACACTGGCACATACAGATGTGTCGCTAGGAACAAAGCAGGGGAAGTAACCTCGTCAGCTTTCCTCAAAGTTCATGGTATGATCTTTTATCAAATTTAGTTGACCAGAATGGTTTTGATAAGCTTGGTGATCTGTTTAATTATTCATATATTCAATATTTACAATGCGGAAAATTTTAAATAAGAGTACAATGTTTTTCTCTTTTTAGTAAAATATACTGGTTTAAAATTTTGATTGGTTAGTCTCTTTTTATTTAGGAGAAAAGACATGTTGCAGTTTGAATTTTACTTGTATAGGTAATTTAACAAGTATATGAATACAATAATTCTTAGCTGACATTTAACTAATAAATTGTCATACACACTGTGTGATATTTCTGTTACTATTCTTATTTCTTATGAATGAAGAATGCATAATTAAAATGAATTGAAAATACAAGACAATGTGTTTTTAGGATTGGAAAGTGAGACAGAGCAGCCACAACCAACTTCTGCCCAGAGACTACAACCACCAAGCATTACCAAACCAATCACCAACACACTGGTAACAGAAGGTAGTGGTGCTAAGTTTGAATGTCAGTTCTCTGGACAACCACAGCCAGAGATCAAATGGCTGAGGAATGGTCTACAGGTTATTCAGGACTCCAGAAACTACAAGGTTATTGTCTTATACTTGTCATGTTTTTGTATTGAAAAACTAGTGTTACTTGAGATGTAAAAATTAAGTTTTAGGGCATCTCTCATAAAATGATAGTGTCTGTTTTATTGGGGCATTTTGTATTGTTTTTTTTTTTTTGAATTATTGAATAAGTGATTCTTGTTTTAAAATGGATAGCTGATGTAAATTATAGCAATAAATATTAAAATAGGCCTCCTGTCTCTTTTAAGGAGTTATGAATAGCTTAAATGTTACGACTTAAAATTGTGAAGTGGTGATGGAGATTTTTTTACAAGAACCCAATAAATGTTTGTCAATTTTATATATAGAAAACAGGTTCTATAATGTTATCTTTAAAATTTGTTTCAGATTGAGAGAAACCCTAACAGTACAGTATTAACTATCAAAGAGTCTTTCCCAGAGGACAGTGGACTGATTACCTGTCGTCTGAAGAATGCTATAGGACAAACAGAATGTTCTGCAGAGCTCTATGTACAAGGTAAGATTTAACAAGGGAGGTAACTCTACAAGTAAAAGGGGAACAAATATATTTTATGGATAAGTGATCAGTTTAAAAAAAATAATTTATAAATAGTAAATAAAAGCAACATTGATAGAAAAAAATATTGCATGATTTATTTGCCCAAACTAACTTGAATGGCATGAAAAGACCAGTTCTTTAGTTTACAGTTTCTTTCTTTTAATAATATCAAGATCAAAGGAGTTCAAGCGTCAATTATATTTGGCTCTCTGATAATTGAATTGAGCATTCATTGTATAGAATGTGAGCATGTTTGATGATTAGTCTTTTACAGATGCAGTGATACAGTGGCATGCTGGAATTTTCTCCTGATTGTTTTCTGTCTGTCAAATACCTCAAAGAGTTGTAGTCTAAATTAATGCATGGCTGTCATTAACTATTAATATTGAACCAGGCACTCTCATTCAAATTCAATGAATTGAACACTGAATGAGTTTGGATGGTTTAAGATATACAGTTTCATTTATTGAAGCAAATTTCATTAAATTTAGGAAAATATCTTATTCTAATTAAATTTAATGAGAAGCATGAAATTCAGAAGGACAAATCCTTTTAAATCCACTACAAATGGGAATGATTAAATCACAATTATTATAAAGAGAATTCAATCTGTTATAGAGTTGAGTTTGTAATAAGGGGTATTGAGAATACTGCCCTTATCAAATTTATCCTGTTTTTTTTTATTTAAAAGGATTTGCATCTTCCACCATTTTAACTCAGAATGTTATGCTTTCCTTTCAGCCTTAGAGAAAATTTGCTCCTAATAAAACTGCTGACAAAAATATCTACAAATTTAGAAAGAAGTTGCATAGTTTGAAAAATTTTAACTTTGTTTCATCTTTTGGTTATTTCTTTATGATATAAATTGTTTGATTAATTGTATTGAAATATAGACTGTTTATTATATTTGTCAGCAGTTTTTGATTAACAATATAAAAAAAAGAATAACTATTTTACCTGATATCTTAACTAACTCATTATGTTTTCTGTGTGTGTTCACTAACTATCATGACATGTAAGATTTAGCCTACAGGACAGATTTGCATGAATTGTGTGACTGGACTTTCCTCTTCTGTCAATGCTGCATGTTAGAAGAACTGCACAATTCTTACTTCAATACCTGTAAGGTGAGTTCTGTTGCTTTTACCAAAATGTACATAGTCAGTAAAACCAAATTCTAAGAAAACACACAAAATATCTCTTTGCAGCTGAAGTATTGTCAAATAAATAATAAGACTTTACTATTTTTTATGATTGTTGCTACAGCTTATACACAATTTTGAAATATATGTACAAAAGTATTACATAAAAAAAACAAAAATGAAAACACACAAGAAATTAATATGAAGATAAAACTGTTTTTTTTGGAACAAAACAGTACTTTTACAATATGTCACAGTGACTTGTGTTTGAAGTACTTTTATTGATTAATCTTCTCCAGAGACCCTCACTGCCAAAAGTTTATAAAATCAAATATGTGAAATACAGGTTTACCAAACACAGGACAATTACCATCTAAAGAATTGACAATTTATCTACAGCACCAACCATTTTTACTAAATATCTTATGAGAAAAAATACTTATAGCCATGAACATTTCTGTAAAACTAAAGATCTTATGAATGATAAGATTTTTGTGAAAAGATTATGCCATTGTGTAAAATATGGTAAAATGTTATGTTAAAGATATACTTATTGTACATACTGTATGTTTATAGACACTGAAGAAGCCAGACTTCTAGAGGAGAAATATATTACCACAATCAAGACAACACCACCAGACTTTGTCAAAGCTCTTTCTCCAGTCACAGAGTTCCAACCAGGAGAAACAGCCAAGTATGTTTTATTTCTCTAAAAAGTCATTTTTCTTGACAATTTCAATACTGAGCAAATGAAGTTAAAATATTCATGTTCTTTTCAAACATTCTTTTTTCTTTCAACCATATGTATTTTCAAGTGTTCATGTGCAAAGTTTCGTTTTCAAAATTTTGAACTTCTTATCTTTTGAAGTAGAAAAAACAATTAATGAATTGTATTGTATCAATTTAGAAACTCTATGGGGGAAATAAACTTTTACATAAAGTATATGTGAGGAAAAAACCAAGGTTAATGACTGAAGTGTATTAGTTTTAAAAAAGATTGAGTAGTGAGAGTGAGTTAAAATCTTCAGCAATAAAACTTTCATATTTATGGATGAAAGTAACTCTGAACAATCTTTGCTAAAAATGAATTATAGTTTTATATTAAAACTTTCATTGTCAATTTTAGATTGGAAGCCACTGTCAAGGCTTACCCACCACCAAGGTGTACCTTCTATATCAATGGACAACCTATTGTTCCAACACCCAGACGTAACATAGTACGGGAAAAGGACACAATCATCCTGATTATAATCAATGCCCAGAAGGAGGATGAAGGTGATTACCAACTGAACGTGGAGAATGAAGTGGGATCTGTAACATGTAAAACAACTCTTACCATGGCTCGTAAGTGGATAATGTGGCGTTTTTTTCAAGGTTATGCAGTAAAAATTCTTGAAAAATATGACGATTCAGCATATCTCTAATTAAAATACCAATCAACAAAAAAGATTAATGTTTAGTAGAAAAAAAAAAAGATTTAACAGCAAATCTTATAATGTTAAAGGGTGATAGTTTGGAAGAACAGCGGACACAATTTCCCTTTTTTGTACTTTTTTTTGCTTTGCAAATAAATGTGTTCAGTTGAACCATGTTTAGTAAAGAATTTATTGAATATATGTTAAAAGAAACTGATTAAGTTGTTGCAATTGAATTTATTGTGTATTTTTCTTTTTCTTTCAGCAAAAGAGAAATTCATTGAGATAGTTCCTAAGACAGAGTCTTACACAGTGACCGAGACCACCACAACTGTCACACGAGAGGAACGTGTCATACAGCAAGAGATGAAACCTGAGTTTGTTACACCACTAGAACCAGAAATATACGTTAGAGAGAGAGGCATAGCTAGGTAGGTGTTCACTAGAACAAGAAATGTACAGTTAACTCTCTTTGTCTCGAACTCGGTTGACTCGAAATTTCGGATGAGTCGAAGTTTTCACGTGGTCCCGAACTTTATTCCATACAAAAGTATGTAATTCGACTCCTGATGAGTCGAAATTGGATGAGTCGAAATTTCGGTTGAGTCGAACTAAATCTACGGTCCCAAGGTTAACAAAAGCATTCAAAATTCATTTTTTATCTCGAACTAATACACATATGTCAAAACATGACCTCCGGGATTTAAATTGATTGAAGAGTTAATCTGACAATACACGTGTAATTAAATTTCCGGTCATTGACCACTGTATTGATTTATGACATGCTATTTCTATGAGTGTTTACCTAAGATTATCTTTTATAGAATTTTGATAAATAATTAGTGATACATTGTTAATGTTCATGAAAAAGTATTTAAAATGTTTACAAAACAATTAATTTGTGATTTACACTAATGAGCTTGGGTGTGTATAAAGTGAGGATTATGGCTTCCGTTGATGATCACCTAAAAACTACTCAAACAGCATCTTTGATCTTGTTATATTTTCTTTTGAAAAGAAAGAGTGAGATAAAAAAAAATGAATAGAAATCAAAATTTTCTTAAATCTTTTGTATCCGAGAATAAACAATTTTGTCAGCTATAACCGACCTGAATAACGAAACTATCGATTGGAATTTACACTCTTGGAAAAGCCATAGGATTTTTTTTTAATTGAAACAATTGAATAAGTAAAAATAATATCATTATAATAATAAAAGACTGTGACATACAAACACATCGATCTGATACTAGAATATCGATCCCCTTGCCATATTCACCCGGATTTATTTTAGCTTTACCAAGCTTAGCAAGAGTTGTGTCCTTTAGATTGTCGAACTTCCGGTGTTCGTTTGAGTCGAACTACGTGTATCTCGAAATATTTCTCTGGTCCGGCTGACTTCGACATAACGAGAGTCGACTGTATGTTGGGTATCAGAAATTTGGTCAAAATATGAGGTTGGGAGGTAGATATTCGCTTTCACCATATAAAAGTAACTTCAATACAAATATAGTTTAAAAATGATTGGATATTAGAAAATTCTTAGGGTTCTTTATTACAGATAAATTCTGGGGAAAATAAGTACCATGTTAAAAATTTTCAAAGTTGGATATCATAAAATATATGTATTTTGTTTGTAGACTTGAATGCAAGATTGGTGCCTATCCTCCACCACTGGTTACATGGTACATCAACGGTGTGGAGGTTGTACCTTCACCTCATTATGAAGTATTGAATGAGGAGGGTAAGACTACCTTACTGATCATAGAGGTCGGACCAGAAGACACTGGAGAGTACACATGTAGAGCTGTATCAGAGATAGGAGAAACAACATGTAGTTCTACACTTTATGTACAAGGTAGGTAACATTTTCTTACATCTAAGTACAGTTAGAACTTGTCATAACTGAACCCCTTAAGGACTGGAAACAAATCATAAGTCGAGATAAAACAGACATCACCATGACTATAAGAACAGATTTTTTGTGAAAATTTGAAAGCTCTATAATTTGTATTTATAATTCAGGACCTGTAAAACTAGGATTTTAGAATACTTGTTTTTAAAGTTATTAGTTTGATTTTGATTTAAGCTATTCATAGATAGAGTATTTCCGTTGAAAAATTTTTGTTAAACATTGTAGAGCCAGCAACAGAGGAACTAACTATACCAAAGAGACCAAGTGACATGGCAGAATTACAGCCATCCCCAACTGAGTCACTCCACCCACCCAAGTTTGTCAAACCATTACCATCATTGGAGGCTGCTGATGGCCAGGAACTCAGTATCCCATGTAAAATCATTGGCAAACCTCCACCACAGATCTCATTCTTCCACAATGGTAAAAACATTGACCAGGATGATGAGTATGTTATATCGTACAATCCTGACACAGGGGAGATAAATCTACTGATCGTAGAGGTCTTCCCTGAGGATGAGGGAGAGTATGTATGTATTGCCCAGAACCCTGTCGGTGAGGCTAGTACTAGGTCATACCTAACTGTTGTGGACACGGGAATAGAGCTATATACGACAGAGGAGGAAACCATGGATGTCGAAGAAGAGGAGGTCGTACCTAAGGTATTTATATAATAAATAGAATGTAAAATGCAGTTATGATGCTCCAGTGAACTTACTTCCCTTTCAAAACCAAAGGGTTCAAGAAGAATGATTGAACATAGTAATAAAATGCTTATTTTGGAAATGATTATTGTAAACTATGTTTTTAATAATATTTACCTGTTTTAAAAGGAAATTTGTCTTTTGCTAGGACAACTGTTAAGTTTCAAATTCTATCACATTTCTTAGCAATTCAGATTAAGTTATTATATTGTTGAAAAATCTTCTTCAAAACTTAATATAGTTTTTAGAAAACATGCAAAGAACAACACAAATCTGTAAAAATAATAATAATAAAAAAAAAACCACAACAAAAATGTGTTCTTTGTTATTCACTTGTGATAATAAATGTTTTTTTATCGTTAAGGTTGTAAAGAGGCCACAAGCACCTGTTGAACTTAAATCATATGAAGTAGAAGAGATGGAAGTCACACCCACCATCATTGACAGGCCAAAACCTGAGCCATTGGTCAAAGAACAACCACGAGAAGAATCTCCTGAGAGGGAGAGAATTCAACCAGTTGAAAAAACTGTACCAAAACAACCTGTTGAGGAAGTTGGTGAAGTTGTTGAAGAAGAAGCAATTCAACCAGCCAAAATACCAAAGAAGGAGTTACCTCCCTTCAAACAAGTAGCAGAAACAGAGGAAGAAAAAATTGTCCCAGAAATGGTTACTAAGAAAATTGTTATTCCTGACAAGGAATTATCAGACAAATTTGACAAAACTGGAGGTCAACCTATTGGGGAACCAGCCAAACGTAAACCAGACCTTGTTCCTGAATATGACACAATGGAGGAGGCACAGGCCATTGAGGAAGTGCCACCTGAATTCACAGATTTACTAAAGCCACAGATCATACAAGACGGCAATGAAGTTACCATGACCTGCACAGTGGTTGGTATTCCAACACCAGTGGTCAAATGGTACAAGGATGATCACGAGATCATTCCAAGTACTGATTTCAAAATAGAATACGAGGAGAACACTGGCGTATGCAAACTAACAATTCCAGAAGTTTTCACAGACGATACTGGTGTTTATGCTTGTGCTGCTAAAAATCCATTTGGTGAAAGTGTAACAACGGCTAATCTGGTTGTCCAACGTAAGTGTTATATAAAGCGTATGATAGTGAAAAACAACCTATAGCAAAAATGTGAAGTACATCATTGTTAATGAAAAGTAGGCTGAGAAAATTCTGGTTTAAAAATTGTTGAGGAATATGTTAAAATGAAAAACTATTTTATTTTAACCTTCAACACTGGGCAAAAACCCTTACTGTAGAGCTATAAAATGCCTAAGGTAAAAAAATCAAATTAGAAATATCAAGACTCAGAGACATTTTTAGCATAAAATGAAAAAAAAAAAAAAAAAATACATTAAACACAGACTACAACCTGGAACATGCATATTGACTAGTTTATGGGAATTGCACATGTTTATAAGAAATCAGTCTTTCTTTTGACACTTGTGTAAAAAGGGGTTTTGGAAATCATGATAATATGGAGAAATGATTTTGATTATTTATTATTAATTGTATTGAAATATGGTAAACATATATAGAAGGACCTTGGTTTAATTAATGCGGTCATGAAATTGTTTTTTTTTTCCAGCTACTTCAGATGAAGAAGATGAAGAGATGGACATATCAGTCGGCCCTGACAGACATGTCACTAGAATGGAAATGTCGCCAGAGTTCATTAGACCTCTGATACCTGAGACTAGAGTACCTGAGGGAGATATTGCCAGGTAAGAATCTTTTACTCATTAGTTTACACTTGTTTATGTCAAAATATTTGACATAGCAATTTTTTTCAATTTGATAAGATATCTTATCATAAAAAGCATGATAATTATAGAATCTTAATCTTTAAATGATGGTCACAGCTGAAAAATGGTTTTTGTTTGTTTTTTTTTTTTTTTTAATCACACTGCAAGTTATAATTAAGTTCATGTACAGTAATACCTTTATTTTCAGGTTTGAAGTTGAGGTCAGAGGTGAACCACAACCTACAGTGACCTGGTATAAAAATGAGGTCAAACTTCAGCCCACTGATAATAAAGTAGTTGTAACTGAAGAAAACAATAAAACCACTCTGATTATACACAATGTCAATCCCGAGGATGTTGGCGATTATATCTGTGTGGCAGAGAATGAAAGAGGCGTGGTTACATGTAAATCTACACTTCTTATCAAACGTAAGTTTACTAAGTTAACTTTTGTTCTCTGTTGTTGTGTTTTTAAAATTAAATTTTATATTAATGAGACTTTTCAATTTTCACTTTCTCATGAGAGGTGTGACTTTAACAAGAACACATGATACAAATTTTCCATTTTCTGGTATGTAATTGTCATTAATTTCAGGTGTTTTTATGTTCTTGAGTATTTCCCAGAAGTATATTTCTACTTTAATTATTAATATTGATTGTAATGTTTTACAGCTGTGAAGAAGGTAGAATTTGTACTGCCAACTAATCAGAAACCAGAGGAAGAAGAGACTGTACCAAAACAACCTGAGGAATTCACACCTCCAGAATTCACTGAGCTTCTCAAGCCTACAACGGTTAAGGATAGCTCCAGAGTAGAACTGAAAGTGAAGTTTCTAGGTAAACCACAGCCTAGGATTATCTGGTACCACAATGGGAAGGAGATAAAGCCAAGTCATGTCTTCCAGATCATAATAGACTACAGTAAGAAGGAGAGTATCCTGATTATTGTGGAAGTCTTCCCAGAGGATGAGGGAGAATACACTTGTACGGCCAGGAATCCATACGGAGAATCTATCACATCCTGTAGACTTGTTGTTGTTGGTGAGTTGATTCTTGTTGTTAAATGATTCCACATACTATTTACTACTTTGAATTAGACTAGAATAGTTTAATTTAAACTCAAATGTTATTAAACAAAAAATAAAAAGTTGAAGTTGAAGTTGAAGTGTTCATTTATATGCTTGTTTCAAAGCTGTTACACAGAAATACACATAATTGTTTTTGAGATTGAACTGATTTATCACGACTTTGTTGTGATATTATAAAAATAATATAATGATGAAACTATAAAACTGAAATATGGGTTCAATACAATAAAACACAATATTGATGTGTAGGAGGCACATGGTGACTTTTTTTAATCTGATTTATGATTTTATTCCAAAAGCCTTCTATCCTCCTGGATTGCTTCTTATCACATTTTAACCATTATTTACCTTGGAATACCATTATTTTATTTTAACCTTGACCTTAACCTGCCCTTTTGACCTTTTTCAGCTCCAGATGAAGAAATTCCATCTGAAGAGTACCATAAAACTACTATTGAAGTACAACAGATGTCACCGGAAACTGAGAGACCTATACCTGTCCTAGAACGCCATAGATCCAGGATTGATATTGAACCAACAGAAGAAATGCAACCCATTATTATACCTGAGGATACAAGTTATATTGAGACAATATCTCTTGATAGAGTGCCAACAGTCACACAACCATCGACTAAACCAACAGCCTTTGAAATACAAATTGGCTTTCCACACGCACCAGTAACAACATCATCTGTAATCACAGAGACTACAACATACACTCAGGTTACTACAGAAACATTCCATGATGAAGACGACATTCCAAAAATTGTTGAAGGTGACTCGATTCATACGACAAGAGTCACAGTAGACAAGGAAGACAAAAAGAAACCTGTGGAAGTTATTGTACAAATGCCTGTAAAAGGCCCACAGGATGTTACAGAAGTGACACGAGAAACTAGAACCATTACCACTGAGGAGATACGTGCTGTACCTATGGAAGAGACCGAGAGTACAACTGAGGTCCATACTGAAACTATTGAAATCGTGCCAGAAGAGCAAAAGGAAGTTCAATTTCAGGTTACAATTCCGTCAAAGGAAGTTCATAAAACTGAAATCACCACAGGAAAAGAAAGAAGACCATCAGCACAGAAAATTGAAGTGGAAGTTCATACAACAACCATGAAACAAAAACCAACTGAAATTATCGCTAAAGTTGTGAGAGAGGTCAGTGGGACTGAAATAGAGGTCACTGAGATTAAAGATATACCACGTCCTCAAGATGAACAAATTGAAGAAATTAGACAAACAATTGAAAAACCTCATGATGAAGAAATTATCCCAATGGAAGAAGTTCCAGAAGAAGGGAAACATCAGGAAGAAGAAGTTATCCCAATGGAAGAAGTACCTGAGAAAAAGAAGCATAAGGAAGAAGAAATTATCCCAATGGAGGAAGTTCCTGAGGAAAAGAAACATATTGTAGAGGAAAAGACAGAAATTACAATTCCTATAACTGAAGAAATTCAAGAAGCTGTAGAAACAGTGATATCTAAAACAACCATTGAGAAAAAGAAACCTGCTGTTGATAAACATTTTAAAGATGAAATTTCTATTGAAGTCAAACCAGAGGAAAAACTCCCAGAAGAACAAAGAGTTGAGATCTTGTTAGATATAGCTGATCAACTTACAAAGGAAGAAAAAGTTGAAATTGTTGTTCCTGCTCCTGAAGAAAAGGAAGAGGTGACAGAAACAGTTGTCACAGAGGTCAAAGTTGACAAGAGAGAGAAGCATATAGAAGAATTAACAATGAATATCATGGGAGATGCAATGAAAGAAGTACAATTAGTTCTTCCAGTAAAACCAGTGCCAGAAGAAAAACCAGAAGAACAGACGACTGTAGAACAAGTCACTATAGAAACTGTCAAAGAAGAATTTACTTTTGAAGTTCCAGAGACTGAAGATGTACAGAAAGAGAAGACAACTCTTGAGATTCAGGAAGTTCCTGGAGAAGAATTTCAGATTGACATCAAAATGGAACAACCTGAACAGGAAGTACCTGTTGTAATGGAAGTATCTGAAGTTGAATCAGTTATAGAAACATCATCTGAAACTGTTACCCTACCTGAGAGTGAACAGGAAGTTCCTCAGGAGCTTACCATCCAGATTGATGAAAAACAGCAAGAAGAGGTCAGCTTTTCCTTCGAAATTGATGATACAGAAACTACATCAGTTGAGACAACAACAACTACTGAGGTAACCGAGGAAACAGACACTCAGGTTACTTTTACAACCACTGATGTGGAAGAAACACAACAGCAGGATATAACTTTTGAAGAGGTACCAACAGAAACAACAGAAATAGTCATCCAAACAACAAAGGAAACTGAAGTACCAGTTGCCATGGAAACAACTGGGGAGGAAATGACATTCACTTTCCAAGCACAACCTTCAGAATCTGTTGAGTTTTCTATGGAAATGCAACCAGAAAAAGAAACCACAGAACAAGAAATCACAACTTTTACTGAGGAAACTGGTACTGAAAATGTTGAAACTTTTGAGCTACCAGTTTCTCAGGATACATATACAGAGGAAATGACTCTAAATGTTGAAGGTCGACCATCTGAAGCTGTTGAATTTTCTCTAGAAATACAACCAGAAAAAGAAACAACTGAACAAGAAATTACAACTTTTACTGAAGAAACTGGTACTGAAAGTGTTGAAACTGTTGAGCTACCAGTTTCTCAGGATACATATAAAGAAGAAATGACTCTAAATGTTGAAGGTCAACCTTCTGAATCTGTCGAATTTTCTTTACAAATACAGCCAGAAAAAGAAACAACTGAACAAGAAATTACAACTTTTACCGAGGAAACTGGTACTGAAAGCTTTGAAACTTTTGAGCTACCAGTTTCTCAGGATACATATACAGAAGAAATGACTCTTAATGTTGAAGGTCGACCATCTGAATCTGTCGAATTTTCTTTACAAATACAGCCAGAAAAAGAAACAACTGAACAAGAAATTACAACTTTTACTGAGGAAACTGGTACTGAAAGCTTTGAAACTTTTGAGCTACCAGTTTCTCAGGATACATATACAGAAGAAATGACTCTTAATATTGAAGGTCAGCCTGAAGAAGAATTTGAGATGACATTAGAATTCCCAGATACTGAAAAACAAACAACTGTTATCAATGAAACCACAACTACTGAAGTTGTTGGAAATATTGGAGATGCTTTCACATTTCAATTACCAGAAAGTGATGAATCAACGATTCAAATTTCAACAATTGAAACAGAAGAAAAGCCTCAAGAAGAAATTGAAATGACCTTTGAACTTTCTGATCAAGAGGTCCCAGAGGTGACAGAAACAACTGTAATGGATACAACCTCTGAAAGTGTCACAGAGGAAGTGACATTTGAACTATCTGAAATAGAAGAAACTGACAAAGTAGAGGTCACACTTGATATTGAGGACAAACCTAAACTTACTTTAAAAATGCCTTCTAAAGAAGAAGACAGTGTTGCCAAAATTGTTATTACACAAGAAGAGACTACTGAAACATCTGAAATAATAGATAAGGCCACAACAACACAGGAAATCTATGATGTAGAAATCCCAGAAGGCCATAGTCCACCAGAATTCACTTGGGGTCTAACAACCCTGAAAGTTATGGATGGAGAAGAGGCTAAATTCCGATGTGAGTTACAGGGAATTCCCACTTGTCAAGTTGAGTGGTTCCATGATGATAAACCACTTTATGAGACACAAGATTTCCATTTGACCTTTGACACTGAATCAGGATCCTGTACTCTGCTGATTGTTGAAGTTTTCCCACAAGATGCTGGAGAGTATCGCTGTGAGGCTGTCAACCCTTACGGCAAAGCTGTCACCAAGGGATACTTGGAAGTGGAATGTAAGAACAAAATAGGTCTATGTTTATAAAAAGTTTTAGATGTTCAATCATTCCTGATTTTCAGTTATACAATTCTTCTTCTACCAAATTTGATACCTATACCTATTTATTTTTGAATGAATATTATTCTGATGATTGAAATATTCATTTTTGATTTTCTGGCAAACAAATTAATAAGTACCTAAAATGGGAGCTGGAAATGGATTACATTTTGAATTACATAAATTTTCTATTATAAAACATGGACATCAATGAGACAGCAGATTAACAAAATAAGTTAAACAAACAAAATTGAAAAGCCACCCATAGTTGATAGCTGGGGTAATAAATTAGTTATAGTATTCATAAGTGATCAATTGAAACAAACTTTGTCAAAAGTAGATCATTGGCAATAAAATAATGTGATATACATTACAATATTGAATAGATCTTTTAGAATTGATAGATATTATGACTTTTTTTTAAATTAAGAAACAAAGGGACATTAGAAAAATGTTCATAAGAAATTGCTCTGTAGGGAAACTTAAGTCTTTGAAATTGCACACTTTATGATAAAATATGAAGGACACAAAGCTCAAAATTATTATTTACTTTTCTTCATCGTCAATAAATGTTTTTGAAACCGTTTTCTATATATTTTAGCCTATGAGTATGTACCTGACACGGAGGAAGCTTCTGACTCATTTATGTCGTCAATGGATACACCATCTCCTCGACCACCAGTGGATTCTGATACAGAGATGGCAGCATTCCCCAAGGAATTCATGGACGAGATACAGAAACTGTCATCCAATGGCATGGACATAGACATTGATGATGTGAAGAAAGCTGCATTAATGGAACTGACAGAGAGATCAGAAGAGATTGTTTCTGTACCTGAAGAGGAACAAGAGGAGGTCAGTTTTATTTACATCAGCGATTTAATAATTTTATAGGTGGAATGAACTTTGACAAATTTGTTTGTTTTTCTTATGAACTTTAAAAATTCTTGTATTACGATAGATTTCAGGAATTTGATGGCTTCATATTAGTTATATTTATGTGCCTAACATTTGTTACAGAATTTCAGAAATATAAAATATTCAAACTTTTATGAATAGATAAAACTAAATAGGATCAAAAGTAAAGCCAAACTCGGACAAGGAACCAGATTTAAGGATGTAGTACCTGCAGCAGTAACATACTGTAATGGTTGGTCAATTTCTGGTGAAATTTTAACTGACTAAATACTATAGTGAAGGAAAGAAGTCCAATCTGTGTACATAATTGCATTTTAAACTAATGAGTATTATCTTTGACAGTTGTCATTAGTTTCAATGAAAATGAAATGTCAATTGTAGTAGCTACAGCTTTGCTTCAATGTGTGTTGATTAAGATTTTTTATGTGCAACTTATAAGATATGCCAAATATTGCAATTAGATAATGAATGATAAAAGATAACACATATACATATTTCTGTTACACTTATTCAGATATCTCAGCCTTCAGACGTCCCAACAGAAGAAGTACAACCTGAACAGGAAACACCACAAGAATCAATGGTGACAATCTCAGAAGAAACACATGAACAATCTCAAATTACTGAAATTACTACTGAAAAACCAGAAGAGACAAAACCCTCTGAGATTCCAGGTGAAGAAATAACACCTGAAATTGAATCTTCAATTGAGTCTAAAGTGACAATATCAGAGGAAACACCTGAGCAACCAGAGGTAACTGATGTTGAAGTTGCAAAACCAGAAGAAACACAGCCGTCAGAAGTTCCAGTAACAGAAACTAAACCTGAACTGGAAGCACCAACTGAATCTAAAGTATCTGTTGCAGAAGAACAATCAGACCAACCAGAAGTTACTGATGTTGAGATAGGACAAACCATCGAAGCAGCACCTTCTGAAGTTCCAACAGAAGAATCCAAACCAATTACAGAAGATACAGTTGAAACAAAAGTTACAGTTGAACAAGAATCAACTGAACAAATAGAAATATCTGAATTCCAACCAGATAAACAACAGGAAGTTGTTTCAATAGAGGTCAAACCACAGGAAGTGACAAAAGAGGAGATCACCATAGAGTTCAAACCACAGGAAGTGACAAAAGAGGAGATCAAAATAGAGGTCAAACCACAGGAAGTGACAAAAGAGGAGATCACAATAGAGGTCACAGAAGATGTAACTGTGGAAGAAGTACCAGAAGAGACATTCAAGACAACATTAGAGCAGGAAGCTCCAATGTTCACCATCCCCCTCACGGATCAGTCCGAGACGGAGAATAAGGTTGTTAAGTTAGTGGCGGAGTACACAGGACGTCCTCCACTGACAGTGACATGGTACCTGGATGGTGATGAGATTACTCCCAGCGAGGGTATCGAGATTGTCACCGAGGAGCGACAAACTGTCCTTACATTTAGGGAGCTTTTCCCTGAGGATGAAGGCGAATATTGGGTGGAGGTTGCTAATGTCGCTGGAAAAATTCGTTCCACAGCTTATGTCACAGTACTTCGTAAGTTACATAATGAATATTCTATTGTCATGATTTATAATTAAACTACTTGTTGGATAACTCATTTTGAATTTGTTGATTTTCCAATTTATTTATTCAAGACAAAAAGAAATTAGAAATTACAAGTAGACAATTATATTTCATGACAATAGATTTATTTACCTTGTTTTGACCACCAACCATAACAACAAAACTCTATGAAAAACCAAAAACACACCAAATGTTCATGTTCACTTTTACCAACACACCTGTATACATACATATATTATTCCATTTACTATTTTTTATTCTGTATAGCTGCAAATCACTTTATATTCTAAAGCCTTTTTATCCATGTTTACGTGATATTTTACTGCCATAGCATGAAATATATTTTGATAAAGATTGTTAAACTCTTTGACTTTATCCTGAAATGAGAGTGAGATGAAGTTAGTTGCATATGAGACAACATATTCTTACCGAAACCATGGAAACCATTTCAAACATTTATCCAAATATTATTACCGATACCATTACATACACCAATTATATATATATATTTGATATTGTATGATGTGACCTATGACCTTTGACTGCCTATTCGACCATTTTGCAAACAAATTTCTGATGATATTTATTTACATCTATTTTTTAGTAATTGTTTTTATCCTGATGGAAAATATGAATAAGATATTTTTCATACATATACAAAATTTAAAATAAAAACATTTATAGTTTAAAATTAAGTTTACTGTTAACATTTCTCTTGGATATTCAAAATCATTTAGAAAAACTCTGCAATTAGTAAGATAGTTCCAGTTAGTCAGAAATTTGTTTCAAATCCTTATTCAAGTTCCAAATCTTATTTCCTATTGTATCATTTTGTGTTGTGTCATCATTTGTTGTCAGTCGTCAAACAAGTAAACTCCATTTTTCTGATGAATTGCATCATTGACACTTTTCTGGCTATGATACAATGCAAAATAGTTTATTTCAATATAGACTATGGTGAGAGAGAAGACTCTTGTATCTTTTTTACCCTTGCATTATGGCCCATGCATCAGTGACTTTGTAGCTAAGAAACAGGTTTACTTTCTTAATAAAGTGTGGAATATTTTGACAATATAGTTCTTGACCTTATTAAAAATAAAAGAAAGAAGGAAATGTTTTGATCTTTATATGATTGCGGAAATGGTTTACAAAATGATGTTGCATAGACTATATAGAATTTTTAATTAAACAATGTCCTAAATACTCCACACTTAAATGAAAGTCATTCCGTCAAAATTGACAAGACGCCAGACAAAGACAGGTGAGGTAAAATTAGTAGAAAGCAAGGTCAAGGTGAGTAATAAGATTAACTCTGTTTTGTAGCTCGAAGCACTGCTTCTTCTGAAGGCATCCCTGAAAAACCAGAAGACATCGAAGAAATGATTGAAAGAGTCAAGGAGATTGCTCCAACAGAATCAAAACCTAAAGTTATTACAGTGGAAGAACTTTCTGATGGAGATAAGTGGGTCAGCTTAGATGTCGTAAAAGAAGAGGAGGAAATTTCTTCAGAAGAAGAAAAACCAAAAGAAATTACTGTTGAAGAAACTCCTATTAAACAGGAAATAAGTGATGTTGAAATATCTGCTCCTCTAGTAGTAACTGAAGAAACTGTTCGAGAAACAATTCAGGTTACAAAAGAAACTGAGGAAATTCCAGAGAAAATCACAAAAGAAGAAAAATTCAAGGAGTCAATTGAAATAACACCAAAGATGCCAGAAGAAACAGAAAGTGAAGTTCCTGCTCCTCAAGACGTTTTGGAGGAAACCTTCAGAGAAACAATTCAAGTCACTGAAGAAACAAAAGAAATTCCTGAAAAAATCACAGATGTGAAAAAATTCAAAGAGACTATTGAAATAACATCTGGCAAACCAGAAACAATAGAAATAGAATTTGAGGCTCCAAAGCCAGAGGAAACATCCAAAGAAACAGTGGAAGTAACAAAAACTGAGGAAACTATTGAAATTGTAGAAGAAGGACCTTCTGATGAAGAAGTAACAGAGGAAACAAAATATAAAGAGTCCATCGAAATATTACCAGAGAAACCTGAAATGGTAGAGATAGAATTTAATGTTCCTGTCAAGGAGACTATAGAAATTTCTACAACAACAGAAGTTACAGAAGATATGCCAACAGAAATATCTGAAGAAACTAAATACACAGAATCAATAGAGATTTCTCCTAAAAAACCTGAGGTGGTTGAACTTACTTTTGAAGCTCCTCAACCAAAGGAAACTGTCACAGAAACTGTTGAAGATACCACTGAGGAAAAACAAGTGGTAACAACTGTTGAAATAACACCAAATGTCACTGAGGAAACATTCAGGCAAACAATTGAGATTACCCAGGAAACTGATGACATTCCAGAAGAAGTCACAGAAGATACAAAATTCAAAGAGTCAATTGAAATAGCTCCAGAAAAACCAGAAGTAGTTGAAGTTGAAGTACCTTTTACTCAGAAGATCACAGAAGAAACATTCAGTGAAACAATTGAAATTTCTGAGGAAACAGAAGAAGTTCCTGAAGAAGTTACAGAAGAAACGACATTCAAGGAGTCAATTGAGATAGCTCCAGAAAAACCAGAAGTAGTTGAAATTGAGTTTGAGGCTCCCAAACCAACAGAATCCTTTAAGGAAACAGTTGAAATAACAACTGAGGATAAACCAAAAGAACTACATGAAACAACAATTGAAATAACACCAAAGAAACCTGAAACTGTTGAAGTTGAAATTTCTGCTCCTCAAGAAGTCACAGAAGAAACATTCAGGGAAACAATTGAAATTTCTAAGGAAACAGAAGAAATTCCAGAAGAAGTCACAGAAGAAACAAAGTTCAAAGAGTCAATTGAAATAGCACCAAAGAAACCAGAAGTAGTTGAAGTTGAAGTACCTTTTACTCAGAAGATCACAGAAGAAACATTCAGTGAAACAATTGAAATTTCTGAGGAAACAGAAGTAGTTCCTGAAGAAGTCACAGAAGAAACAACATTCAAGGAGTCAATTGAGATAGCTCCAGAAAAACCAGAAGTAGTTGAAATTGAGTTTGAGGCTCCCAAACCAACAGAATCCTTTAAGGAAACAGTTGAAATAACAACTGAGGATAAACCAAAAGAACTACATGAAACAACAATTGAAATAACACCAAAGAAACCTGAAACTGTTGAAGTTGAAATTTCTGCTCCTCAAGAAGTCACAGAAGAAACATTCAGGGAAACAATTGAAATTTCTAAGGAAACAGAAGAAATTCCAGAAGAAGTCACAGAAGAAACAAAGTTCAAAGAGTCAATTGAAATAGCACCAAAGAAACCAGAAGTAGTTGAAGTTGAAGTACCTTTTACTCAGAAGATCACAGAAGAAACATTCAGTGAAACAATTGAAATTTCTGAGGAAACAGAAGAAGTTCCTGAAGAAGTCACAGAAGAAACAACATTCAAGGAGTCAATTGAGATAGCTCCAGAAAAACCAGAAGTAGTTGAAATTGAGTTTGAGGCTCCTAAACCAACAGAATCCTTTAAGGAAACAGTTGAAATAACAACTGAGGATAAACCAAAAGAACTACATGAAACAACAATTGAAATAACACCAAAGAAACCTGAAACTGTTGAAGTTGAAATTTCTGCTCCTCAAGAGGTCACAGAAGAAACATGCAGGGAAACAATTGAAATTTCTAAGGAAACAGAAGAAATTCCTGAAGAAGTCACAGAAGAAACAAAATTCAAGGAGTCAATTGAAATAGCTCCAGAAAAACCAGAAGTAGTTGAAATTGAAGTACCTTTTAGTCAGAAGATCACAGAAGAAACATTCAATGAAACAATTGAAATTTCTGAGGAAACAGAAGAAGTTTCAAAAGAAACAACATTCAAGGAGTCAATTGAGATAGCTCCAGAAAAACCAGAAGTAGTTGAAATTGAGTTTGAGGCTCTTAAACCAACAGAATCCTTTAAAGAAACAGTTGAAATAACAACTGAAGAAAAACCAGGAGAATTACAGGAAACAACCATTGAAATAACACCAAAGAAACCGGAAACTGTACCAACTGAAACAATGGAACAATTACCAGAAATAGAAGAAACAAAAACTTTCAAGAAACCAGTTGTCAGAGAGCAGCCTGGGGAAATTGAAATAGACTTAGAATTTCCTACAGACAAACTTGAGACCTACAGGGAATCTATTGAGGTTTCTAAAGTACCAGAAGATGTTTCAGAGGAGACTTTTGTTGAAACTATTGATATTAACCAGCCATCTGCTGTTGAGATTCAGTTCTCTGGACCAAAAGAGGAAACATTCGAAGAAACAGTAGAAATTACGACTACAGTGGACAAAACAATTGAAACTGTAGAAAAAACAGAAGATACAACATACACTGAGAATGTAGAGATTATGCCAAAAAGACCTAGTGTTGTAGAGGGAGATATATCAGCCCCTCAGACAGTAGAGGAAATAACCTTCAGGGAGACAATAAATGTCACGAAGGAGGAAGAAAAACCAGAGGAGACAATTCCAACCACAGAAACATTTAAAGAAACAGTTGAGATTACAACGGAGAAGAAACCTGAAATTGTTGAAATTGAGATAGATGTTTCTAAAGAAACAGATGATGAAAAGGAAGCTATTGCTCCAAATCAAGAACAGGAAATAACTTTCAGAGATACCTTGGAGTTTACTAAAGAAGCCCAAGAAGTTCCAAAAGTGGAAGAACAAGTGTTTACTAAGGGTATTGTAACAGTACAACCAACAATTACTGAGGTTGAAGCTCCTCAAAGTGAAACTCATGTTTCATTCAGAGAACAAATCGAGATTCAGAAGGAAGAATTACCAGAAGAAGAAAAACCAACCTTTAAAGAATCCATTGAATTTTCTCAGAGACCATCTGAAGAAGTTAAAATTGACATTGAGTTGCACAAAGAAGAAACCGTAGCAACTTTTAAAGAAACTGTTGAAATTACAACAGAAGAGGAAGAAATTCCAAAGGAAATAATCTCAGAAGAAACATATAGAGAAACTGTTGAAATCACAGAAGAAAAAGAAGATATTCCTGAGGAAGTTACTGAAGTGGAACACTTTAAGGAAACAATCGAAATTCAGCCTGAAACCCAAAAGGAAGAAGTTGAATTACAAATAACAGTTGGAGTTCCTGAAACTACAACTTCAGTCAAAGAGGTTTATGAAATAACAGAAGAAACTTTGGAACAGGAGGTTCCTGTTCCATCTGAAGAAACTGTTGAAGAAACAAGAACAACAATTGAAATTCAAAAAGAGGTTATCCCAGAAAATATTAGTCAGACAGAAGTAGTTTCTCAACAGATTACCACAGAGACATTTGAAGAAACTCTCACCATTGAAGAGAAACCAACAGAGACCACTACTGTTGACATGTCAGTGATGATTTCTAAGGATGTCAAACCATCACAAGTTCAGGAAGAAACAACTCAACCAGAATCTGTTTCAGAAGAATATCCACAACAGGAAGTTGAACAACCAACACAAGAAGTTGTTGAAGAAATAACGGAAACAATTACAGTTGAAAAAGATCAGCCATCTATTGCACCAGTAACTGAGGAAAATGTTCCTGAGGTAGTAGCTGATATACAGGACATTGTTGAAACTAAGCCAACAGAAAACCAGGAAGTTTCAATTGAAGTGAAACCAATGACAACAGAAGAAGCTCCATCTGAAATCTCAACAGAGGAAGCTGTCACACCTTCTGATGTCATCAGTCAAATTGACATTGAAACTAAAGAAGTTATCTCAGAACAAATTGAAACAATTACAACTACAACTGAAGTCGTTACTGAAGAAGAAGTACCTTCAGATATTGAGGTAAAAGAAACAGAAAAGGTAACAGAAATTGTAACAGAAGTACCAATAGTAATTCCTGATGAAATTTCTGAAGAAACAACTGAAACTGTTGAGGAAACTAAACCATCTGTTACAGAGGTTGAGATTGAAATCGAGCAAGAAAAAGTGCCACAAGAAATATCTACTACAGTTTATGAAAAATATGCAGAAGAAGTTGTCAAGGAGATAGTGGAATCTGCAATATCAGAGGAAGAAAAGTTGACACAAGTTACTCAGGAAGAACAACTTGAGCTGAAGGAGACACCTATTGAAATTGAAGAACTAACAGAGGACACACCACATGTAGAAGAACAAGAAGAAGTGAAAACAGTAATAGCTGAAGAGGAAACACCAATGAAAACAGACCTAATATCAGAAGAAGCTGAAACTGAACAACCAGAAGAAATCACTGCCGAGGTAATTGAGAAATATGCTGAACAATTCACAAAACAAATTATTGCATCTGTTATCACTGATGAAGCTACTGCAACAAAAGTTGCTGAAGAGAAGGAAACTGCACTAGAAACAAAACCCTCTGTAGAAGATAGGAAACCTTCAATTGTTGATGTAGAGCAAGATATTGTCTCTGAAGAGGAAACTATAGAAATAAGAACAGAATCAGAGGAAACACCATCGGAGAAAACTGAAGTTGAAATGGTTGTCAAACCTGAAGTTGAGGAAGAGAAACCTTCTGAAGTCCCAACTGAAGAATCAACAGTTACCTATGAGGAAACTCTTGAAATCACAACAGAATTAGAGGAAACACCATCTGAGAAAACTGAAGTTGAAACTGTTGTCAAACCTGAGGTTGAGGAAGAGAAACCTTCTGAAGTCCCAACTGAAGAATCAACAGTTACCTATGAGGAAACTCTTGAAATTACAACAGAATCAGAGGAAACACCATCTGAGAAAACTGAAGTTGAAATTGTTGTCAAACCTGAGGTTGAGGAAGAGAAACCTTCTGAAGTACCAACTGAAGAATCAACAGTTACCTATGAGGAAACTCTTGAAATCACAACAGAATTAGAGGAAACACCATCTGAGAAAACTGAAGTTGAAACTGTTGTCAAACCTGAGGTTGAGGAAGAGAAACCTTCTGAAGTCCCAACTGAAGAATCAACAGTTACCTATGAGGAAACTCTTGAAATTACAACAACAGAATCAGAGGAAACACCATCTGAGAAAACTGAAGTTGAAATTGTTGTCAAACCTGAAGTTGAAGAGGAGAAACCTTCTGAAGTCCCAACTGAAGAATCAACAGTTACCTATGAGGAAACTCTTGAAATTACAACAGAATCAGAGGAAACACCATCTGAGAAAACTGAAGTTGAAACTGTTGTCAAACCTGAGGTTGAGGAAGAGAAACCTTCTGAAGTCCCAACTGAAGAATCAACAGTTACCTATGAGGAAACTCTTGAAATTACAACAGAATCAGAGGAAACACCATCTGAGAAAACTGAAGTTGAAATTGTTGTCAAACCTGAAGTTGAAGAAGAGAAACCTTCTGAAGTACCAACTGAAGAATCAACAGTTACCTATGAGGAAACTCTTGAAATCACAACAGAATTAGAGGAAAAACCATCTGGGAAAACTGTAGTTGAAATTGTTGTCAAACCTGAAGTTGAAGAAGAGAAACCTTCTGAAGTACCAACTGAAGAATCAACAGTTTCCTATGAGGAAACTCTTGAAATTACAACAGAATCAGAGGAAACACCATCTGAGAAAACTGAAGTTGAAATTGTTGTCAAACCTGAAGTTGAAGAAGAGAAACCTTCTGAAGTCCCAACTGAAGAATCAACAGTTACCTATGAGGAAACTCTTGAAATTACAACAGAATCAGAGGAAACACCATCTGAGAAAACTGAAGTTGAAATTGTTGTCAAACCTGAAGTTGAAGAAGAGAAACCTTCTGAAGTACCAACTGAAGAATCAACAGTTACCTATGAAGAAACTCTTGAAATTACAACAGAATCAGAGGAAACACCATCTGAGAAAACTGAAGTTGAAATTGTTGTCAAACCTGAAGTTGAAGAAGAGAAACCTTCTGAAGTCCCAACTGAAGAATCAACAGTTACCTATGAGGAAACTCTTGAAATTACAACAGAATCAGAGGAAACACCATCTGAGAAAAGTGAAGTTGAAACTGTTGTCAAACCTGAGGTTGAGGAAGAGAAACCTTCTGAAGTCCCAACTGAAGAATCAACAGTTACCTATGAGGAAACTCTTGAAATTACAACAGAATCAGAGGAAACACCATCTGAGAAAACTGAAGTTGAAATTGTTGTCAAACCTGAAGTTGAAGAAGAGAAACCTTCTGAAGTACCAACTGAAGAATCAACAGTTACCTATGAGGAAACTCTTGAAATCACAACAGAATTAGAGGAAAAACCATCTGGGAAAACTGTAGTTGAAACTGTTGTCAAACCTGAAGTTGAAGAAGAGAAACCTTCTGAAGTCCCAACTGAAGAATCAACAGTTACCTATGAGGAAACTCTTGAAATTACAACAGAATCAGAGGAAACACCATCTGAGAAAACTGAAGTTGAAATTGTTGTCAAACCTGAAGTTGAAGAAGAGAAACCTTCTGAAGTACCAACTGAAGAATCAGCAGTTTCCTATGAGGAAACTCTTGAAATTACAACAGAATCAGAGGAAACACCATCTGAGAAAACTGAAGTTGAAATTGTTGTCAAACCTGAGGTTGAGGAAGAGAAACCTTCTGAAGTCCCAACTGAAGAATCAACAGTTACCTATGAGGAAACTCTTGAAATCACAACAGAATCAGAAGAAACACCATCTAAGAAAACTGAAGTTGAAATTGTTGTCAAACCTGAAGTGGAAGAAGAGAAACCTTCTGAAGTACCAACTGACGAATCAACAGTTACCTATGAGGAAACTCTTGAAATCACAACAGAGGAAAAAGAAACTCCTTCTGAGAAGACTGAAGCTGAAATTGTTGTCAAACCTGAGGTTGAAGAAGAAAAACCTTCTGAGGTACCAACCCAAGCATCAACAGTTACCTATGAGGAAACTCTTGAAATTACAACAAAGGAAAAAGAAACTCCTTTTGAGAAAACTGAAGTTGAAATTGTTGTCAAACCTGAAGTTGAAGAAGAGAAACCTTCTGAAGTACCAACTGAAGAATCAACAGTTTCCTATGAGGAAACTCTTGAAATTACAACAGAACCAGAGGAAACACCATCTGAGAAAACTGAAGTTGAAATTGTTGTCAAACCTGAAGTTGAAGAAGAGAAACCTTCTGAAGTACCAACTGAAGAATCAACAGTTACCTATGAGGAAACTCTTGAAATTACAACAGAATCAGAGGAAACACCATCTGAGAAAACTGAAGTTGAAATTGTTGTCAAACCTGAAGTTGAAGAAGAGAAACCTTCTGAAGTACCAACTGACGAATCAACAGTTACCTATGAGGAAACTCTTGAAATCACAACAGAGGAAAAAGAAACTCCTTCTGAGAAGACTGAAGCTGAAATTGTTGTCAAACCTGAGGTTGAAGAAGAAAAACCTTCTGAGGTACCAACCCAAACATCAACAGTTACCTATGAGGAAACTCTTGAAATTACAACAAAGGAAAAAGAAACTCCTTTTGGGAAAACTGAAGTTGAAATTGTTGTCAAACCTGAAGTTGAAGAAAAGAAACCTTCTGAAGTACCAACTGAAGAATCAACAGTTTCCTATGAGGAAACTCTTGAAATTACAACAGAATCAGAGGAAACACCATCTGAGAAAACTGAAGTTGAAATTGTTGTCAAACCTGAGGTTGAGGAAGAGAAACCTTCTGAAGTCCCAACTGACGAATCAACAGTTACCTATGAGGAAACTCTTGAAATCACAACAGTATCAGAGGAAACACCATCTGAGAAAACTGAAGTTGAAATTGTTGTCAAACCTGAAGTTGAAGAAGAGAAACCTTCTGAAGTACCAACTGAAGAATCAACAGTTACCTATGAAGAAACTCTTGAAATTACAACAGAATCAGAGGAAACACCATCTGAGAAAACTGAAGTTGAAATTGTTGTCAAACCTGAAGTTGAAGAAGAGAAACCTTCTGAAGTACCAACTGAAGAATCAACAGTTACCTATGAAGAAACTCTTGAAATTACAACAGAATCAGAGGAAACACCATCTGAGAAAACTGAAGTTGAAATTGTTGTCAAACCTGAAGTTGAAGAAGAGAAACCTTCTGAAGTACCAACTGAAGAATCAACAGTTACCTATGAGGAAACTCTTGAAATTACAACAGAATCAGAGGAAACACCATCTGAGAAAACTGAAGTTGAAATTGTTGTCAAACCTGAAGTTGAAGAAGAGAAACCTTCTGAAGTACCAACTGACGAATCAACAGTTACCTATGAGGAAACTCTTGAAATCACAACAGAGGAAAAAGAAACTCCTTCTGAGAAGACTGAAGCTGAAATTGTTGTCAAACCTGAGGTTGAAGAAGAAAAACCTTCTGAGGTACCAACCCAAACATCAACAGTTACCTATGAGGAAACTCTTGAAATTACAACAAAGGAAAAAGAAACTCCTTTTGGGAAAACTGAAGTTGAAATTGTTGTCAAACCTGAAGTTGAAGAAAAGAAACCTTCTGAAGTACCAACTGAAGAATCAACAGTTTCCTATGAGGAAACTCTTGAAATTACAACAGAATCAGAGGAAACACCATCTGAGAAAACTGAAGTTGAAATTGTTGTCAAACCTGAGGTTGAGGAAGAGAAACCTTCTGAAGTCCCAACTGACGAATCAACAGTTACCTATGAGGAAACTCTTGAAATCACAACAGTATCAGAGGAAACACCATCTGAGAAAACTGAAGTTGAAATTGTTGTCAAACCTGAAGTTGAAGAAGAGAAACCTTCTGAAGTACCAACTGAAGAATCAACAGTTACCTATGAAGAAACTCTTGAAATTACAACAGAATCAGAGGAAACACCATCTGAGAAAACTGAAGTTGAAATTGTTGTCAAACCTGAAGTTGAAGAAGAGAAACCTTCTGAAGTACCAACTGAAGAATCAACAGTTACCTATGAAGAAACTCTTGAAATTACAACAGAATCAGAGGAAACACCATCTGAGAAAACTGAAGTTGAAATTGTTGTCAAACCAGAAGTTGAAGAAGAGAAACCTTCTGAAGTCCCAACTGACAAATCAACAGTTACCTATGAGGAAACTCTTGAAATCACAACAGAGGAAAAAGAAACTCCCTCTGAGAAAACTGAAGTTGAAATTGTTGTCAAACCTGAGGTGGAAGAAGAAAAGCCTTCTGAAGTACCAACTGAAGAATCAACAGTTACCTATGAGGAAACTCTTGAAATTACAACAGAATCAGAGGAAACACCATCTGAGAAAACTGAAGTTGAAATTGTTGTCAAACCTGAAGTTGAAGAAGAGAAACCTTCTGAAGTCCCAACTGAAGAATCAACAGTTACCTATGAGGAAACTCTTGAAATTACAACAGAATCAGAGGAAACACCATCTGAGAAAACTGAAGTTGAAATTGTTGTCAAACCTGAAGTTGAAGAAGAGAAACCTTCTGAAGTCCCAACTGAAGAATCAACAGTTA
Source organism: Mytilus galloprovincialis (assembly GCF_965363235.1). Lineage (NCBI taxonomy): Eukaryota > Metazoa > Mollusca > Bivalvia > Mytilida > Mytilidae > Mytilus > Mytilus galloprovincialis. The sequence goes on from NC_134851.1 coordinate 52,922,996, forward strand.
CCTATGAGGAAACTCTTGAAATCACAACAGAATCAGAGGAAACACCATCTGAGAAAACTGAAGTTGAAATTGTTGTCAAACCTGAAGTTGAAGAAGAGAAACCTTCTGAAGTACCTACTGACGAATTAACAGTTACCTATGAGGAAACTCTTGAAATCACAACAGAGGAAAAAGAAACTCCTTCTGAGAAGACTGAAGCTGAAATTGTTGTCAAACCTGAGGTTGAAGAAGAAAAACCTACTGAAGTCCCAACTGAAGAAACTCCTGTGACTTTTGAGGAAAATATTACAATAGTAAAAGAAGAAATTGAAAAGCCTGTTGTTGAGATAACTGAAAAGACCACAGAACAAACCATAGCAGAGACTGTTTCAGTTGAAGAAATTGAAAGTAAACCTGAAAAAGTTGAAACAACTATTTCTATTAATGTTGAAGAATCTTTAAAGGCAGAGGCTAATATTGACATTTCTGTGGCAGAGTTGAAAGCTCCTGAAATTATCAAACATCTTACAAGTATCAAAATACCAGAAGGAAAAGAACTGGTTTTGACTGTGGAGTATATCAGTCAGCCTGAATCTGTAGTTACTTGGTTTGTTGATGAACAACCATTGGTAGAGCAAGCAGAGTATAAAATCACTATTGAGAAGACCTTTAGTACTCTTGTCATTTCTGAGATCTCCCCTGAGGATGAAGGGGAATACAAGGTGGTTGTAGAGAATGACATTGGTCAAACCACCACAACCTGTTTTGTACAGGTCATACGTAAGTAGTAAAAAAAATAATAAGGGTCACAGGTATTGCAAGATAATTAGGTCAAATATTGTTAAAATAGGGTTCAATGTTTTAAGGACAGTATATTAAAACCCCTATAAAGCATATTTTTTACAGTTTTTTCTGAGGATGTTTGTGTTTTCAAATTTTGACCTCTGAAAATATGGCTTGATCAAAGTTATGAAAGGAATAATGGCAGATAAAGTTGCAATTACAGTTTGAAGGTTTCAGGTAGCTTTACATAGATATTGGTATTTAAACAAAATTTATGATGCCATGTTTTATCCTAAGAACTTTTCCATCATGATCCTCACAAATTCTTCCAAAAGATCAGTTTACCAGAACAATTCCTCCTGAAGAATATTTCCACTTGTCCTTCCAAAATCTTGCATTCCTGTACTTCTTACCATATTATTTGCATGTATCTGCTAAAGAATCAATTAATTCCGATCATTTTGAAGTATTTTGTAAAGATGAGTTTTGTCAATATATTAAAATAATTCTGCTAAATATAAATGTTTCCTTTGAAAATGATAAACAATGTCGGTGAATTAAATCATTTCTTAATTTAAATAAATATACTTAAAAATTTTAATTGTTGAATATTTGATAGTAATTATATTTTTACATTTATTCTTGTAAGTCCTACAAAATTTTACTGATATTTTTATTTATTTTTTAAAAACAGCTTTTGAAGTTGAAGAGAAACCGAAAGAGACTACTGTTGAAATGACAACAAAACTAACTGAAGAAACTACAGAAGAGGTCAAGGAGGTCACTGCCATGGAGATTGAGGTCACAAAAAAACCAAAAGAGGTTGTATCTATGGAGATTGAAGTGAAGGAGGAGAAACCATCAGACCTAACAACTGTTGAAATAGAGGTCAAGGATCAACCTAAAAGCACTGTTTCTATGGAGATTGAGGTTGAAGAACAGCCAACAGAAACTATTATCACTGAAGTAGAGGTCAAGGAGAAACCAACCGAAAAGGTCACAACAGAAATCCATGTTACTAAAGATGAAGAATCTACCCTAACCTTTGAAGTTGAAAAACCATCAAAACCAGGTACGTGTTCAGTTAAATGAGAAGTGTGTAAACATCAGCTGGGTGATTAAGACATTTCTGTTCCTTCATATACTATAAAATGTTACAAGATTTATTATAAAATGAATTGAATTATCTAACAATACCATGAAACGAATGGAATGATAAATTTTATTGGAATAGTTTTTTTCATCTGATCATTGTCAGTTTGAAAAAAGAATATTAACCAAGTATCCATGAATGTCAGATGTCTTGAGTTCCTGTCTTATTTAAGTATATCCCATATCTTTTATTCATGGCATGTTCTATTTATATCAATGTTAATGGAAGATAAAATTAATATTAGCACTTTTGGTAACATTTTTGTGTTATGTTTTTTATATTCTTTTTATTATAGATACAAAAGAAAGAGAAATTCCGGAGATAGCTCCGGCCCCCAAAGAGGTCGAAGAAGGGGTCCCTGAAGCTCCCCGTTTCATAGAGACCCTCCAACAACATATCGATGTGATAGAAGGCACACCGGTCACATTACAATGTGTCACAGTGGGACAGCCTACTGTCACATGGTACCAGGTAAGGGCACATAACTCTCATAGAGACCATCCAACAACATATCGATGTGATAGAAGGCACACCGGTCACATTACAATGTGTCACAGTGGGACAGCCTACTATCACATGGTACCAGGTAAGAGCACATAACTCTCAGCAAGAAAGGAAGAACAACTTTCTTTATAATTGTGATATAATTTACACATAAAGGCTTCAATATGCATTCCTTGTCATGGTTCATTAATCAAACATCTGGTCCAAGTAGCAATCAGAAAAGAAGAGGTATGATAGCCATTATCTGCCCCTGAATTTACACAAAAAAGAAAATCCTTCAATCCTTTCAAAATTGTTTGTTGAATTTAAAGATTAATAAGATGGTATATGAACATTTATTAGAAATATTGTCTAAAATGCTGTTGAGTGGACATCTCAAAGACATTTGAATTTATCATTGATTCTGTTAAAAAAAATTTAAATGGGAAATTTGTAATAGAAATCTAGTTACAAGAAATTTACCTAAATATTTTATAGGATGATGAGCCACTCGAAGAAAGCGACCATTTTGTTGTGGAATTTGACAGTGGCGTTTGTCGCTTAACTATTAGCGACATTTTCCTGGAGGATGAAGCTGAATACAAATGCACAGCAGTAAATGAATTTGGCAGTGCCAGTACTATTGTAGAACTTTTCGTTGAAAGTAAGACATCATCCAAGAGTATCATACAATCTTTCCTGTCACAATTGACTCTCATTGAAATCTTGAACTTAATCATATCATTAGCTAGACCTGTAGATTCAGTTTATTTTGATCACATGAGGAATAATTTTATGAAATTTAAACCACAGAATTTTATCAAATGTTGTTAAATTATAACTGCAATTAAAAAAAATTATCTTTTGAAAAGTTTTTGAATAGACATTTCAGATCGTACTTTGACCTATAATGGTTTACTTTACAAATTGTGACTTGGATGGAGAGTTGTCTCATTGGCACTCATACCACACCTTCTTATATCTAATATTTTGGATTATATTTCTCGTAATTATTAATCTAATGCTGAAAATCCTTATTTATTCAGATTCCTTAAGTTTTTAAGTTCCTCATGTGATGTATAAATGAAATATTGATTAGAATTAGCACAGAAATAAGAAATGCATTGGTAGAGTAGCTAGTTATCTCAACAGAGAAAAGATCAGGAACATCATGCTTTAGTAGAATAGTTTATTTATATGTAGAGGATAAGACCCTGACAGTCTAAAATAACTGTCTTAAACTTAAAAGTTCAACTTTACACTAAATTTTTTTATTTTTTCTAATCCTTTTGGAATATATATTGTTTTTGTTGCGAAGCTTAGTTTAAGGCTGATTAAAAATAAACTTTTAGAGTATTGATTGATGACCCTCTTTTAAATTTTAGGAGGTTATTTTTAGATATAACATCTACATCGGAAAAAAACAAGGTTATTTTCAATAATAACATCAATATTGGAAAAAGCATATTCTGCTATTGAATTTTATGATCTTTGAGAAAAATTGAAAAGTATTTCATTGAGTGCTTCACTTTATATCAAAATTTCTGACCATTTTAAAATATCATGTGTTTGAACTTGATTATGTTTGACAAGCTACCTTTGCTTCTGATGATAGGAATGTTATTATTGTTAAGTCTATTTTTTTAAATAGAATATTTTTGTAAACAACTGTCTCAAATAATTTTGCCTTCCATTGTGAAGATAAGTTTTAAAGGGAGATAACTAAGTCAAATATACCACATATCATGTACAAGGCCACATTATACATGTAGTACACAGTCTGATAAATGGCAAACTATTGTTATTTACTATATTTTTGTATTTTTTCACATTTGTAATTGGTTGCTACTTTCACCAATAAAATTTACAAGACATTTATCGTCTCAATCAGTAGCATGCTGGAAAATGGAATGTCTATTTATAAGTGTGGCGTGATGTATAATGTGGCTTATTGTACTGTTATATAAATAGCTTAATTATTTATACTCCAATTACCTCCCTATAGTTACCCCCTATAACATTCTTCAAAACTAACTGAAGTCAATGTTGTATGCTCATTTATTTAAAACAAATTACTGGGTTCACTTTAATTTTTTAATATTTAATCTATGATGACTTGAAATTGATTACAAAACTAAGATGAAAGATATACACATTTTAATTGATAATGATTAATTCCCTGTTTTTTGGGTGTTTTTTTTTTGCATAGCCACTTTTATATTTGCTCATGCTTCCATTACATCAATTCATTTCTCAAACTGATATTTGTTTATAAAATACTCTGGGTGTAAGATTAGTTTTGCTACAGGTCTAGCTTAAAAGAAATCATTTTAATCCAAATAATCTTGACCTGCTAATTTAGTGTTGAGTGAATAAACCAAAAATAACTCCTTATATCATGGTGAGAACTAATTTGTCTTTCCATTCATCACATCATCAAATATTAAACCAACAGTTTCTTTATTATGGATAATTCACCATATTCTTATTGAAATTGTCATCTTGAGCAAAATAAGTCTTAAACAATTAAAAACAACACACGAAACGTTAATAGAGGTAAGAACAGAATTGTATATGGCTTAATGACTGTTTGTTCTTGTAGATTTGTCTTGTCAGTTAATTAACTATAAAATTTCTCTCTCTCTCATATCCACCTAGAGTGTCGGAATGCTGCCGAAATCTTACTGCATGAGGAAATCGTCACTATAGAGGTAGAATTGGAATTGTATTACAGAAAAGAAGACTTCAAACTGTTATAGACATATCTCTCAGATCTGACATTTTATACTTGGAATTGACATTCATATAGAAAATTATCAATATTTTTATATTTACGAAAAAAGAAGCACACATTAAGGGGAAACTAGTAAAAATATCTATTATTCAGAGATTGAACACACATTTCTATGGTAAAATGAAAGGCGACTTTGTGTTTTCCTGACAAACACATAGCTAAATAGTTTAAGATTTTCTTTCCAACATTGCTAAATTTATTTCCCCTTAATAGTCGGCTTCCTTCTATCTTTGCAATGACTGTAAAATATGTTAAATTGGAGACATTTGCCAGAGACAAAAATGTGGACAGCATTGTAATCAAGTTAAGATATTGTTCTTTAAGAATGATTTATATGAGGGCAAATTATTTAGGGAAGGGGTATAATGTAACAGTTGGTGTTACCAGTGTCTTGAAGCATTCACAAGCAGCAGCATATGTATGAATTAGTCTTAGAAAACAGCATGCCAAATGTAGCTCAGTAGTTTAGACTAGTTTTAAAATTAGTGCAAATTTATTTACATTTGAAAATTAAAAAAAATGAGAAAAGTAAATGATGAAAATATTTCATTTTAGAACCTCATATTGCTGCTGAAAGTGAACAAGACATTGTTGGCACTCGTGTGGCACAAGAAATAAGAGAAGAGGAACAATTAACTACAATAGGTTGGGAACACTTGTGCTTTGGTGATGAATGCATGCAACTTTACATAATACTCTTTGTCCTGTCATTGATTGTGTGCCCCTTTTGTTCATGGTTATTGAAAGTCTTAAGTTGTTTTTGGTCTTGTTTACTTTTCTGTCTCTGGCATGGATTAGAATGAGATGCTTGGGACCAGTAATTACGATCTGTTTTAATGAAGAATCAGATAAGTGCTATCATTATCATCAATATCATTAACATTTACAATTCATAAAATAAAAATGAAAACCAAGAAAAATTTAATACTGCAATTTTTAGAACATTACAACTAAAGTTGGACCCTCTGAACTCTTATTCTAGTCTGATGATCTTAAATAAGCATCTCGTCCTAACCTATGAATGTCTCTGTCTTAAACAAATGTTAATACAGCAAATGATTGGAACATTTAATATAAGTCTACAACCAATATTGAGCATCACAATGATCAATTTAGCAATGAAGCATTCATTTGTATTAGAAAATGAAAAAAATAAAAATTAGAATCAGCTACATTTCAGTAGTGGTTGTAGACTGCAATATATGCATAGGACATGCTTTAGTTTATTTGCTTTGTTTTATGGGCTTTCCATACAAGAAGTACATAATGTACTATTTTTAGAATTTTGATTTAACACATTATTTATTTTATTTATAATTTTAATATGCTTTTTGTTGCTTTTTATTTTCTTTATTTTTTCATTTTGTTTTAGCTGATATTTAATTAGCCAGTACTCATTATACCTTATTATAAATAGGCGTTTTTATCTTTTAAAAGAATTGATATTTTTAGTATGTAGAGTTTCAGTTTCTTAGTAAAACCTCAGGGAATTTGATAGAATTTTTATAGAGAATTTGATAAAATAAATTTAATAGTTATTTTTGAGTTATGGCTAATTGTGCAATGAATAAATGTAATGAATTTATTGTAAAGGAATTTGACATCAGCATATATTTCATCATACTGAAAACGCTGATGTAAAATTTCTAGTGGAATATTCATTCATTGCATGTCATCTTCATCGAGCAAATTTCGGATTTTTTTAAATATTTTAGATTTAAATACTTTCATAAATTGATAGATAATTAAAATGACAAAAAGTAAAAGTTCATTTTTTATTAAAAGAAAAAAAAATATTTACCAAATTTAAAAACATAAAAAACATAAATATTCAATTGTCAATTAAATTTTGGACATTTTTTCTTGTAAAATGATAAAAAGATTGTAAGATGACATCTAGTGGGCAGGTGAGCATAATCTGTGATATTTTAAATTATTTAAATTGATTAATGAATATTCATTTGTAATATTCAATTTTTCTACTAAACTTGTAGAAAAAGTTGTATAGACGTGTGAATTTTTGCTTTGTTAAAACTTTGAATTTTTATAGACAGGACCAAATAAAATTTGAAAAAACCTGATGTCTCGTTTTTTTCACTATTTTTGTTGCATGCATTCTTTTCCCCAATGTTCTCGTTAATATATAGGGTTAAAGCATGCTATTTTAAATGTTAAATTAGCAAAAATTTAAATGTTTTTTTTTTTTTTAAATGTTGTTTTATAACATTTTGGTCCCTGTTTTATTTTTTTGTAAATCTTAAATTGAAAAAAAATATTACCAACCCAAGTTATCAAGGTAAGCTGACCTATAGCTCACCTGCAATTATATTGTCAAATTAGCTTTAATTTAGTTGTCATTGTGCTTGCTTTTTATGTTTTGCATTATGTCTTGACTTCTTGTCTCTTCTTCAACAATAAACAGAACTAGCATTTACCATTAAATTGTAATATCATCCTACTGGTTTAACAAAAATCAATGTTTTAAAAGTCTACATTTAGCAATTGAATTAAGTTAATAGATGAACTATTCATGGCTTGGGGTTTTTTTGCCATGTAAAATCTATTTTAGCAAATTTAATGTGAAGTCATATCACAGCTTCTTTTTTTAATTTTTATCTTTTCTTGACATTTACTTCTGCTAATTTTACAATCAGCTACAGAATTTAATATTTTAAATGATAAATGCATAGTAAATTTTACTTGTTGTATATTGCATGTTTTATGTTGTGTGTGATTTGAATGACATTGCATCTTCTTTCTTTTTCAGACTAACCACAAGACCTATTTCCATCTTTTGCTTTAATTCAGCACTTTTTATTTAATTTTTTTCAGAAAAAAGATCAGGTCTGTTTAATAAGATTTAGTTAAAAGTAATGATATTTGAGTTTAACATATTTATTTTACATTTATTATAATATTTTCAAATTCAGAAGTGCTAAGGATAAAGTTTCATCCAATCAGAGATATACAAGTTAACTTCTATGTCTCTGATGGTAGAACTTATAAAAATAATGACAGCCATTTTGCCACTTATTAATATTTTTGTCTAGATGCATGTGTCTATTTTTAGCTTCAGTATTTATTACCCAGCATGCCATTGTCTTCACTGTATTTGGTAAGAGAAAAATTGTCGCCAAGCATGTCACTGACCCCACTGTATATGGTAAGAGAGAAATTTTATATGTTTCTGATCAAATTATATTCGTTACGGACACAGCTAAAAAAGCCAATGGAGGATTCAAACTAACCAAGCTTTCGGTTAGATTTGCTGTTGGTTGTAAACTACTTTGTAATATGGAAAGAATGAATAACACCACAGAAAAAAAAGTTTTCTGAAGATTTATATTGTTTGGTTTCATAAACAATCATGGTTCAAGCTTGGAATGTTTTATAAATTCTGAGAACTTCAACATTGAGTATTAGATTCATATTTGGTTTAATTTTGTATACACATTGAACTACAACAAAAAACAATTAAAAACTGAAACAACTTATATGGAGAAGTGTTGCACCAAAAAAAAATTGGAATTATCAAAAACTAAACTAAATCAGATGTAAAGTATTGCTGACAGAAACTACGATTTTTTTTCCCTGTCTTTATCAAAAGGAAATCAAGTTTGAATTCTTCAGGTATTTCATGAACATATTAGATTTGACCCTGTTATAGATTATGACATACTACATATCAATGAAAAAGGAAATGAGGTAATTGTCAAAGAGACAGCAATCTCCGACAGTTTTTCTTGAACACCAAATAAATTTTCGGTTTCGTTGATTGTCGATTAGTTATTCATTGTTTGAGTATTTTCAGTGTAAAACAAAGAATTGAAATAAGCAGGTTATTAGATTTTGTGATTGCATTGAACCTCAAAAGCTACCAAAAAAATACCATACAAACATATATACTACAGCAGTATAAGGAAACCCTCAAATCAGGAACCTGTAAAATTATTCAACAACAACAACAAAAAAAGAAGAAAAAGACTGATGTAAAAAGGTTGAAAAGTGAAGACACTCTTGTGTGGTCAGTGTAACCTAGTCACTAGAATTTCTCCAAGGTACCATATAGTTAACGTGAAAAGATTTTCATTGATTAGGGTTGAGTCGGATTGATAGACATTCGTGAGATTCAGTTTATGGTAGGGTTGGAGACACTGGATCATAAACAATTACAATCAAAAGCAATTCGAATTTTAAAGGAAAAACACAGAACTGTTCGAGATAAACAGTCAATATTTAACCCAAAATTTGAACATTACACATTCCTGTGAAAAATCTGGAGTGATGCTGGTTGCTGTAGAAGGTGAAAATTTCCTTCAACTTAAACAAGGAAAATTCACTTCTTTGAAAACAAAATCATTATATTTGTTATAAAGTTGGATTCAAGCATCCCTCACTCTCTTTTGTTAGGTATTAAGCAGCCATTGTTTCAGTCTGTGTATTTTTGTTTATCTATTTTTGACCTCTTAGATTGATTGATTGATTGGTGTTAAATGCCACTTTCATCACAATTGTGTATTTAGTGGCTGTCAGTTTTTATTAATGGAGGAAGCCAGAGATATCCATGATTTTCGGTAGGAAAACTGACAATCCTAGTCAATCAAGAGTGTACTTGAGTGGGAGTACTTGACCTCTGGATGTATTATGGTTATTTGTGTTGGGTTGCTGTCTTATTGTTGTTTACTTAGTGTCTTGTATTCCTTGGTCTTTGGTTTCAACACTATTATTTGAGCAAAGCACATCATCTTTATAAACTGGACTGTCTTACATCTCTAAATTGTGTAGTTCCTCATTAGCTAATATAGTTTGCACATCAGAAAGTTGATCACATTTAATTTTCCACACTTATTTCTATAATGCTTCAATCTATTACTTATATATTTTGGATAAAGACACATTATAAGTAGTTACAAACTGAGTTCTGGTTGAGGAGTTTTATTGATAATATTAAATTCCTAATTACATCAATAACAACTCTGTCCAAATTAATAGGTACATTGAAAATTCACCAGACCTCTCAATTAAATGCTTGTCCCAAATATGTGTTAACTAGTCCATGGTTTCTACCAGTAGGGGAAGGTGTATTGTATCTTGAATACACTCAGAATAATTGTTTAAACACAAAAAAATCAATCAATCAATTATATTATTACTTTATGTGTGGTGTTGGTCATTGAACATTTGTATACTGTTCATATCTGATGTCTTTGGACAAGCCGATTTAAATGCAACAGGACTAACCAGTCAACAAGCTTGGCAGTTCAAAGGTCAGTGGAAAACAATACATGTTGACAGCAAAACAAAAAACCCAACAGAATGAAGTTCTAATTCATAGTTTATCCCTCAGTGGCTGAGTGGCTTGGTATTTCATCTTCTGTATCACCAGCCTGTCAAGAGGTTGCGTGTTTGATCCACGATGAGCAGGTGCATATGCTTGCAATCTTTATTGACTAGGATTGGTAGTCTTCCTGCCTCAGGGTAGTGTTTCTCTCCAGGCACTTGGCCTTCCTCCACCAATAAAACTTGACACCACGAGAAAGCAATTCGTGTTGAATATATTATATGACAATCAGCCAACTACCAGTTACACATTGGGCCATAAACGAAATGTGTGAAAATAGGTCATATTTCTTATCGAATACTGATCCCCGGTACTTGATATTTGGTACCAACTTCGTAAAGCTAGGTGTGATGTGTTTTACATTTGTTTAAATGCTGTGTGTAGATTATTTTCATATCTATTATTTCCTTTAAATGTAATGCATAGGGGTAAAATTTAAATATCTTTTTCTTAGTAATAACAAATGAGTCTTGTTTTACACAATAAACATGTCTACTTACTTAATACTTCTCACCCTATGATAAATTCTTTGGCACTAAGACCATGTGAAACATTTTTTCTTGTGCTAATTCAATTTAATTTAATTCTTGATTGTGATGCCTATCTTCAACTTTAGAGCCTTCATGAGCAAAAGACACTAAAAATAAGAGATTTTTTCTTTGATTGTAATGCATCTCTACAATTTTTTATTGTATTTCAGTCCATCATTAGTTAAGCTTCATACTAGAGAGTAGTGACTGACTGCAATTTGTTAAAACTCAACTTAACAGTCATGTGGATTTCATTGTCCTTTCATCTGTCCGTCCATAAATCTCATTACATATTGCATTGCTTATGTTTTGAGGATAATTATATGGTGTAACCAAGTTTTAGATCTGATGGGCAGTCTCTTCATCTTTGAATCCCCATTGAAATGGAATTTTGTATGCCCCCGCCAAAATTGGTTACAACTTGTTTATTTCTGAAAACACTGTCATGTGATAGAGGCAATAAAACTTTAAGTATTGAACCTATGCTATTATATTCACCCATCTTAAAAAGAAATTCAACTGAAAAGTAAGTATACTGTAATAAAGGCAACAGTAGTATACCACTGTTCAAAAGTCATATATCGATTAAGAGAAAACAAATCTGGGTTACTAAAACCAAGGGAAACACATCAACTATAAGAGAAAAACAGCCGAACAACAGGCACACTGAACTTCAACCAAAAATAAACCCAAAATACGTAGAAACAGACTATTTGAAAAGAACTGACTTGGTACTGGACATTTTAGAAAAAAATGGTTGGTTGAACCTGGTTTTATAGTATTTTAGTTATTTAATTACAATTTTTTTTATAATTTTAGAAACAGCCCCTCAACCAGAGGAAGAAGCTGAATTAGTGCCTGCCGAGGAGACAAAAGTTTTGGAGGGTCAGGACATTGAAGTACCTGATAAAGTGATTACATCTACAACAGAAATCACAACATTAGACACTACTGGAAGTGATATCATCACTTCTGAGACGGAGGAAGTTTCTTTCGAAATTGTAACAAAGGAAACAGCAGAGACTGTTTCAGAAGAATTTACGATAGAAGAGACACCTCTTCCTGAGGAGAAGGAAGTTCCTCTCAAGGCGACAGTTCCCGAAGTCTCCCAAACGTTCACAGAGGAGACTGAGGTTTTGATAAGCCGAGAAACTCAACCAGAGGATGTTTCCCTCACAGCTACACTTCCAGAAGTCTCTGAGACTATTACCGAAGAGACTGAGATCTTAATAAGTGAGGAAACTAAACCAGAAGACATTAAAGAGGAAATTACTATTGAGGAACAACTGTGTCAGCCCAAGGAGGAACTTCCTCAGTTCGAAGAGGCTCCCGAGGAGGAGAAACCAGATATAATTGAACAGGAAGAGGAAGTGCCTACCTCGCTCACTGGGGAGGCTCCAGTATTTACAACAAAATTACAACATTTTAATATTCCTGAAGGACAAACAGTTAAATTTATCTGTATTGTTAAAGGAATACCCCGCCCAGATGTCACATGGATCCTTGACGATCATCCAATCACAGATGCTGTTACATACAAGACAGAATATCTTTCTGATGGTACTTGCACTTTAGAAATAGAAGAAACCTTTAAAGAGGATGAAGGAGAATACATATGTAAAGCCACCAATACATTTGGTTCAGCAAAAACAACAGCTAACTTGACATTGAAAGGTATGTTTGTTACAATAGTGGCTTTGATATCATTTGGGTTTCATTAAAAACACATTGGAAAACATAAGTATAGAAGAAAACATTAAAATTTAGCATTTAATAGATAATTGCGTTTTTCACTGGTCAGAATTACCTTTTTTTTTCAATTTTTTGTATAATTAAAAGTATGAGATACTTAAAGTTTAAACAGTTGGGAACAATCAAATATTTTGGAAAGACGACTAGTATTTTCATATCTTGAAAATGTTGAAAAAGGAAAATATTTAGTTGGTATCCGGAAACCAATTTCATAATTATTTTTTTTAATATTAAAATACAAGTTATTAGATTTGACTGTGTTTTTTCCTATTACATTTCTCCTTGATATGAGTCATGTCCTAAGTCCTATGTCTTAAAAGGAACGTTCTAATCCCAAGTTTTTCCTCCTTTCAAACATTCCCTTGAGTTTTCTATGTGGTCTAGTCATACCTTATGTGAAGTTAAATAAAGTTCAACCAATTGTTATGCTTCCTTTGTTTCCCTTGGTGAGCATTTCAAGTTTTACAGTTGAATGACTTTAAAATTATTATGAGATTTATGTTTTGTAATGTTAAAAAAACTGTGGTTAAGATAAGGGAATATTATCTGCATATTCTATTTCACTCATGAAAAATTGTGAATATATAGCTCTTTGATAATGTTTCCTTTTTCAAGAAAATTAGTTAACTTATTAATCATATACTGTGGATTTATTTATTTTTATGAGTTCAAATTTTTGCGAAATGAGTAAAGAATAAATTGTGGAAATTTTATTTTGTGTTTTTGTCAAATTATGCATATAAGCATAAAAAAATGTATTTTGTTGAACATTTTAATTTGTGGTTCATCAATTTGAAAGAAATTCATAAAAATTGGTATCCCACATATAATAATGAATTCAAGGTATGCTGTACCAGGATACAGTTGAAAATAAATTCTTAAAACTCAGAAAAAGTATTTTTTATTAAGGATTAAGTATAATATCAAATTAAGTTTAATTTTAAGTAAGATAAATATAAAAATGTATGAACAAACTAAATGTATGCATATAAAGAATGAAAGATATTAAGGACTGGTAAGTTGCTTATGTCTTAAGTATTTTAATATTAATTCATCTTAGAACTTCCTGAGATTGAAGTTACTAAAGAGGATGTAGAATCAGTGGCACAGGAAGTAGAATCAGAGGAAAAACCGGTATTTGAGATTTCTGTTGAGGAGGAAGCTGAAATAATGGCTCCTTCTCAAGAGACCATAACCATCGTAAGAGAAACGATAACAAAAGAAAGTAGTAAAAAACTGATTGAACAGTATTCAGAAACTGTAGAAGAAGTTAAAAAACCAATCGGAAAGGGTGAAGAGACACCTGAAGAAAAATTCAGGACAGAAATACAACTAAAACCAGAAGAAGAGGCCCCTGAAGAAATATTCAAAGAATCAATAGAAATTGAAAAGAAACCAGGCTTTGAAGAGGTACAACTAGATATCACTGTTGATAAAACAATAACCGAAACTGTGACAAAGGTTACAGAAACTACAACTGAAACTGTAGAAGAGGTTGAAATTGTTGGACCTGAGGAAGAGGTCATTGTCACTGAGAGAGAAACACTTGAAATCAGTGAGAAACCAGAGGAAACAGAAGAAGTCATTGTTGAACAACCCGAAGACAAACCAATCGAAAAGGTTGAAGAGACACCTGAAGAAAAATTCAGGACAGAAATAGAACTAAAACCAGAAGAAGAGGCCCCTGAAGAAATATTCAAAGAATCAATAGAAATTGAAAAGAAACCAGACTTTGAAGAGGTACAACTAGATATCACTGTTGATAAAACAATAACCGAAACTGTGACAAAGGTTACAGAAACTACAACTGAAACTGTAGAAGAGGTTGAAATTGTTGGACCTGAGGAAGAGGTCATTATCACTGAGAGAGAAACACTTGAAATCAGTGAGAAACCAGAAGGAACAGAAGAAGTCATTGTTGAACAACCTGAAGACAAACCAATCGAAAAGGTTGAAGAGACACCTGAAGAAAAATTCAGGACAGAAATAGAACTAAAACCAGAAGAAGAGGCCCCTGAAGAAATATTCAAAGAATCAATAGAAATTGAAAAGAAACCAGACTTTGAAGAGGTACAACTAGATATCACTGTTGATAAAACAATAACCGAAACTGTGACAAAGGTTACAGAAACTACAACTGAAACTGTAGAAGAGGTTGAAATTGTTGGACCTGAGGAAGAGGTCATTGTCACTGAGAGAGAAACACTTGAAATCAGTGAGAAACCAGAAGAAACAGAAGAAGTTATTGTTGAACAACCCGAAGACAAACCAATCGAAAAGGTTGATGAGACACAAGAAGAACAATTCAGGACAGAGATAGAACTAAAACCAGAAGAAGAGGCCCCTGAAGAAATATTCAAGGAATCAATAGAAATTGAAAAGAAACCAGACTTTGAAGAGGTACAACTAGATATCACTGTTGATAAAACAATAACCGAAACTGTGACAAAGGTTACAGAAACTACAACTGAAACTGTAGAAGAGGTTGAAATTGTTGGACCTGAGGAAGAGGTCATTGTCACTGAGAGAGAAACACTTGAAATCAGTGAGAAACCTGAAGAAACAGAAGAAGTCATTGTTGAACAACCCGAAGACAAACCAATCGAAAAGGTTGAAGAGACACCTGAAGAAAAATTCAGGACAGAAATAGAACTAAAACCAGAAGAAGAGGCCCCTGAAGAAATATTCAAGGAATCAATAGAAATTGAAAAGAAACCAGACTTTGAAGAGG
Source organism: Mytilus galloprovincialis (assembly GCF_965363235.1). Lineage (NCBI taxonomy): Eukaryota > Metazoa > Mollusca > Bivalvia > Mytilida > Mytilidae > Mytilus > Mytilus galloprovincialis. Next base: position 52,938,542 of record NC_134851.1, read on the forward strand.
TACAACTAGATATCACTGTTGATAAAACAATAACCGAAACTGTGACAAAGGTTACAGAAACTACAACTGAAACTGTAGAAGAGGTTGAAATTGTTGGACCTGAGGAAGAGGTCATTGTCACTGAGAGAGAAACACTTGAAATCAGTGAGAAACCAGAAGAAACAGAAGAAGTTATTGTTGAACAACCCGAAGACAAACCAATCGAAAAGGTTGAAGAGACACCTGAAGAAAAATTCAGGACAGAAATGGAACTAAAACCAGAAGAAGAGGCCCCTGAAGAAATATTCAAAGAATCAATAGAAATTGAAAAGAAACCAGACTTTGAAGAGGTACAACTAGATATCACTGTTGATAAAACAATAATCGAAACTGTGACAAAGGTTACAGAAACTACAACTGAAACTGTAGAAGAGGTTGAAATTGTTGGACCTGAGGAAGAGGTCATTGTCACTGAGAGAGAAACACTTGAAATCAGTGAGAAACCAAAAGAAACAGAAGAAGTTATTGTTAAACAACCCGAAGACAAACCAATCGAAAAGGTTGATGAGACACAAGAAGAACAATTCAGGACAGAGATAGAACTAAAACCAGAAGAAGAGGCCCCTGAAGAAATATTCAAGGAATCAATAGAAATTGAAAAGAAACCAGACTTTGAAGAGGTACAACTAGATATCACTGTTGATAAAACAATAATCGAAACTGTGACAAAGGTTACAGAAACTACAACTGAAACTGTAGAAGAGGTTGAAATTGTTGGACCTGAGGAAGAGGTCATTGTCACTGAGAGAGAAACACTTGAAATCAGTGAGAAACCAAAAGAAACAGAAGAAGTTATTGTTAAACAACCCGAAGACAAACCAATCGAAAAGGTTGATGAGACACAAGAAGAACAATTCAGGACAGAGATAGAACTAAAACCAGAAGAAGAGGCCCCTGAAGAAATATTCAAGGAATCAATAGAAATTGAAAAGAAACCAGACTTTGAAGAGGTACAACTAGATATCACTGTTGATAAAACAATAACCGAAACTGTGACAAAGGTTACAGAAACTACAACTGAAACTGTAGAAGAGGTTGAAATTGTTGGACCTGAGGAAGAGGTCATTGTCACTGAGAGAGAAACAATTGAAATCAGTGAGAAACCAGAAGAAACAGAAGAAGTTATTGTTGAACAACCCGAAGACAAACCAATTGAAAAGGTTGAAGAGACACCTGAAGAAAAATTCAGGACAGAAATAGAACTAAAACCAGAAGAAGAGGCCCCTGAAGAAATATTCAAGGAATCAATAGAAATTGAAAAGAAACCAGACTTTGAAGAGGTACAACTAGATATCACTGTTGATAAAACAATAACCGAAACAGTGACAAAGGTTACAGAAACTACAACTGAAACTGTAGAAGAGGTTGAAATTGTTGGACCTGAGGAAGAGGTTATTGTCACTGAGAGAGAAACACTTGAAATCAGTGAGAAACCAGAAGAAACAGAAGAAGTTATTGTTGAACAACCCGAAGACAAACCAATCGAAAAGGTTGATGAGACACAAGAAGAACAATTCAGGACAGAGATAGAACTAAAACCAGAAGAAGAGGCCCCTGAAGAAATATTCAAGGAATCAATAGAAATTGAAAAGAAACCAGACTTTGAAGAGGTACAACTAGATATCACTGTTGATAAAACAATAACCGAAACTGTGACAAAGGTTACAGAAACTACAACTGAAACTGTAGAAGAGGTTGAAATTGTTGGACCTGAGGAAGAGGTCATTGTCACTGAGAGAGAAACACTTGAAATCAGTGAGAAACCAGAAGAAACAGAAGAAGTTATTGTTGAACAACCCGAAGACAAACCAATCGAAAAGGTTGAAGAGACACCTGAAGAAAAATTCAGGACAGAAATAGAACTAAAACCAGAAGAAGAGGCCCCTGAAGAAATATTCAAAGAATCAATAGAAATTGAAAAGAAACCAGACTTTGAAGAGGTACAACTAGATATCACTGTTGATAAAACAATAACCGAAACTGTGACAAAGGTTACAGAAACTACAACTGAAACTGTAGAAGAGGTTGAAATTGTTGGACCTGAGGAAGAGGTCATTGTCACTGAGAGAGAAACACTTGAAATCAGTGAGAAACCAGAAGAAACAGAAGAAGTTATTGTTGAACAACCCGAAGACAAACCAATCGAAAAGGTTGATGAGACACAAGAAGAACAATTCAGGACAGAGATAGAACTAAAACCAGAAGAAGAGGCCCCTGAAGAAATATTCAAGGAATCAATAGAAATTGAAAAGAAACCAGACTTTGAAGAGGTACAACTAGATATCACTGTTGATAAAACAATAACCGAAACTGTGACAAAGGTTACAGAAACTACAACTGAAACTGTAGAAGAGGTTGAAATTGTTGGACCTGAGGAAGAGGTCATTGTCACTGAGAGAGAAACACTTGAAATCAGTGAGAAACCAGAAGAAACAGAAGAAGTTATTGTTGAACAACCCGAAGACAAACCAATTGAAAAGGTTGAAGAGACACCTGAAGAAAAATTCAGGACAGAAATAGAACTAAAACCAGAAGAAGAGGCCCCTGAAGAAATATTCAAGGAATCAATAGAAATTGAAAAGAAACCAGACTTTGAAGAGGTACAACTAGATATCACTGTTGATAAAACAATAACCGAAACTGTGACAAAGGTTACAGAAACTACAACTGAAACTGTAGAAGAGGTTGAAATTGTTGGACCTGAGGAAGAGGTCATTGTCACTGAGAGAGAAACACTTGAAATCAGTGAGAAACCAGAAGAAACAGAAGAAGTTATTGTTGAACAACCCGAAGACAAACCAATCGAAAAGGTTGAAGAGACACCTGAAGAAAAATTCAGGACAGAAATAGAACTAAAACCAGAAGAAGAGGCCCCTGAAGAAATATTCAAAGAATCAATAGAAATTGAAAAGAAACCAGACTTTGAAGAGGTACAACTAGATATCACTGTTGATAAAACAATAACCGAAACTGTGACAAAGGTTACAGAAACTACAACTGAAACTGTAGAAGAGGTTGAAATTGTTGGACCTGAGGAAGAGGTCATTGTCACTGAGAGAGAAACACTTGAAATCAGTGAGAAACCAGAAGAAACAGAAGAAGTTATTGTTGAACAACCCGAAGACAAACCAATCGAAAAGGTTGATGAGACACAAGAAGAACAATTCAAGACAGAGATAGAACTAAAACCAGAAGAAGAGGCCCCTGAAGAAATATTCAAGGAATCAATAGAAATTGAAAAGAAACCAGACTTTGAAGAGGTACAACTAGATATCACTGTTGATAAAACAATAACCGAAACTGTGACAAAGGTTACAGAAACTACAACTGAAACTGTAGAAGAGGTTGAAATTGTTGGACCTGAGGAAGAGGTCATTGTCACTGAGAGAGAAACACTTGAAATCAGTGAGAAACCAGAGGAAACAGAAGAAGTTATTGTTGAACAACCCGAAGACAAACCAATCAAAAAGGTTGAAGAGACACCTGAAGAAAAATTCAGGACAGAAATAGAACTGAAACCAGAAGAAGAGGCCCCTGAAGAAATATTCAAGGAATCAATAGAAATTGAAAAGAAACCAGACTTTGAAGAGGTACAACTAGATATCACTGTTGATAAAACAATAACCGAAACTGTGACAAAGGTTACAGAAACTACAACTGAAACTGTAGAAGAGGTTGAAATTGTTGGACCTGAGGAAGAGGTCATTGTCACTGAGAGAGAAACACTTGAAATCAGTGAGAAACCAGAAGAAACAGAAGAAGTTATTGTTGAACAACCCAAAGACAAACCAATCGAAAAGGTTGAAGAGACACCTGAAGAAAAATTCAGGACAGAAATAGAACTAAAACCAGAAGAAGAGGCCCCTGAAGAAATATTCAAGGAATCAATAGAAATTGAAAAGAAACCAGACTTTGAAGAGGTACAACTAGATATCACTGTTGATAAAACAATAACCGAAACTGTGACAAAGGTTACAGAAACTACAACTGAAACTGTAGAAGAGGTTGAAATTGTTGGACCTGAGGAAGAGGTCATTGTCACTGAGAGAGAAACACTTGAAATCAGTGAGAAACCAGAAGAAACAGAAGAAGTTATTGTTGAACAACCCGAAGACAAACCAATTGAAAAGGTTGAAGAGACACCTGAAGAAAAATTCAGGACAGAAATAGAACTAAAACCAGAAGAAGAGGCCCCTGAAGAAATATTCAAGGAATCAATAGAAATTGAAAAGAAACCAGACTTTGAAGAGGTACAACTAGATATCACTGTTGATAAAACAATAACCGAAACTGTGACAAAGGTTACAGAAACTACAACTGAAACTGTAGAAGAGGTTGAAATTGTTGGACCTGAGGAAGAGGTCATTGTCACTGAGAGAGAAACACTTGAAATCAGTGAGAAACCAGAAGAAACAGAAGAAGTTATTGTTGAACAACCCGAAGACAAACCAATCGAAAAGGTTGAAGAGACACCTGAAGAAAAATTCAGGACAGAAATAGAACTAAAACCAGAAGAAGAGGCCCCTGAAGAAATATTCAAAGAATCAATAGAAATTGAAAAGAAACCAGACTTTGAAGAGGTACAACTAGATATCACTGTTGATAAAACAATAACCGAAACTGTGACAAAGGTTACAGAAACTACAACTGAAACTGTAGAAGAGGTTGAAATTGTTGGACCTGAGGAAGAGGTCATTGTCACTGAGAGAGAAACACTTGAAATCAGTGAGAAACCAGAGGAAACAGAAGAAGTTATTGTTGAACAACCCGAAGACAAACCAATCAAAAAGGTTGAAGAGACACCTGAAGAAAAATTCAGGACAGAAATAGAACTGAAACCAGAAGAAGAGGCCCCTGAAGAAATATTCAAGGAATCAATAGAAATTGAAAAGAAACCAGACTTTGAAGAGGTACAACTAGATATCACTGTTGATAAAACAATAACCGAAACTGTGACAAAGGTTACAGAAACTACAACTGAAACTGTAGAAGAGGTTGAAATTGTTGGACCTGAGGAAGAGGTCATTGTCACTGAGAGAGAAACACTTGAAATCAGTGAGAAACCAGAAGAAACAGAAGAAGTTATTGTTGAACAACCCGAAGACAAACCAATCGAAAAGGTTGAAGAGACACCTGAAGAAAAATTCAGGACAGAAATAGAACTAAAACCAGAAGAAGAGGCCCCTGAAGAAATATTCAAAGAATCAGTAGAAATTGAAAAGAAACCAGACTTTGAAGAGGTACAACTAGATATCACTGTTGATAAAACAATAACCGAAACTGTGACTAAGGTTACAGAAACTACAACTGAAACTGTAGAAGAGGTTGAAATTGTTGGACCTGAGGAAGAGGTCATTGTCACTGAGAGAGAAACACTTGAAATCAGTGAGAAACCAGAAGAAACAGAAGAAGTTATTGTTGAACAACCCGAAGACAAACCAATCGAAAAGGTTGATGAGACACAAGAAGAACAATTCAAGACAGAGATAGAACTAAAACCAGAAGAAGAGGCCCCTGAAGAAATATTCAAGGAATCAATAGAAATTGAAAAGAAACCAGACTTTGAAGAGGTACAACTAGATATCACTGTTGATAAAACAATAACCGAAACTGTGACAAAGGTTACAGAAACTACAACTGAAACTGTAGAAGAGGTTGAAATTGTTGGACCTGAGGAAGAGGTCATTGTCACTGAGAGAGAAACACTTGAAATCAGTGAGAAACCAGAGGAAACAGAAGAAGTTATTGTTGAACAACCCGAAGACAAACCAATCAAAAAGGTTGAAGAGACACCTGAAGAAAAATTCAGGACAGAAATAGAACTGAAACCAGAAGAAGAGGCCCCTGAAGAAATATTCAAGGAATCAATAGAAATTGAAAAGAAACCAGACTTTGAAGAGGTACAACTAGATATCACTGTTGATAAAACAATAACCGAAACTGTGACAAAGGTTACAGAAACTACAACTGAAACTGTAGAAGAGGTTGAAATTGTTGGACCTGAGGAAGAGGTCATTGTCACTAAGAGAGAAACACTTGAAATCAGTGAGAAACCAGAAGAAACAGAAGAAGTTATTGTTGAACAACCCAAAGACAAACCAATCGAAAAGGTTGAAGAGACACCTGAAGAAAAATTCAGGACAGAAATAGAACTAAAACCAGAAGAAGAGGCCCCTGAAGAAATATTCAAAGAATCAATAGAAATTGAAAAGAAACCAGACTTTGAAGAGGTACAACTAGATATCACTGTTGATAAAACAATAACCGAAACTGTGACAAAGGTTACAGAAACTACAACTGAAACTGTAGAAGAGGTTGAAATTGTTGGACCTGAGGAAGAGGTCATTGTCACTGAGAGAGAAACACTTGAAATCAGTGAGAAACCAGAAGAAACAGAAGAAGTTATTGTTGAACAACCCGAAGACAAACCAATTGAAAAGGTTGAAGAGACACCTGAAGAAAAATTCAGGACAGAAATAGAACTAAAACCAGAAGAAGAGGCCCCTGAGGAAATATTCAAGGAATCAATAGAAATTGAAAAGAAACCAGACTTTGAAGAGGTACAACTAGATATCACTGTTGATAAAACAATAACCGAAACTGTGACAAAGGTTACAGAAACTACAACTGAAACTGTAGAAGAGGTTGAAATTGTTGGACCTGAGGAAGAGGTCATTGTCACTGAGAGAGAAACACTTGAAATCAGTGAGAAACCAGAAGAAACAGAAGAAGTCATTGTTGAACAACCCAAAGACAAACCGATCGAAAAGGTTGAAGAGACACCAGAAGATCAATTCAGGACAGAAATAGAACTAAAACCAGAAGAAGAGGCCCCTGAAGAAATATTCAAGGAATCAATAGAAATTGAAAAGATACCAGACTTTGAAGAGGTACAACTAGATATCACTGTTGATAAAACAATAACCGAAACTGTGACAAAGGTTACAGAAACTACAACTGAAACTGTAGAAGAGGTTGAAATTGTTGGACCTGAGGAAGAGGTCATTGTCACTGAGAAAGAAACACTTGAAATCAGTGAGAAACCAGAGGAAACAGAAGAAGTTATTGTTGAACAACCCGAAGACAAACCAATCGAAAAGGTTGAAGAGACACCTGAAGAAAAATTCAGGACAGAAATAGAACTAAAACCAGAAGAAGAGGCCCCTGAAGAAATATTCAAAGAATCAATAGAAATTGAAAAGAAACCAGACTTTGAAGAGGTACAACTAGATATCACTGTTGATAAAACAATAACCGAAACTGTGACAAAGGTTACAGAAACTACAACTGAAACTGTAGAAGAGGTTGAAATTGTTGGACCTGAGGAAGAGGTCATTGTCACTGAGAAAGAAACACTTGAAATCAGTGAGAAACCAGAAGAAACAGAAGAAGTTATTGTTGAACAACCCGAAGACAAACCAATCGAAAAGGTTGAAGAGACACCTGAAGAAACATTCAGGACAGAAATAGAACTGAAACCAGAAGAAGAGGCCCCTGATGAAATATTCAAAGAATCACTAGAAATTGAAAAGAAACCAGACTTTGAAGAGGTACAACTAGATATCACTGTTGATAAAACAATAACCGAAACTGTGACAAAGGTTACAGAAACTACAACTGAAACTGTAGAAGAGGTTGAAATTGTTGGACCTGAGGAAGAGGTCATTGTCACTGAGAGAGAAACACTTGAAATCAGTGAGAAACCAGAAGAAACAGAAGAAGTTATTGTTGAACAACCCGAAGACAAACCAATCGAAAAGGTTGAAGAGACACCTGAAGAAACATACAGGACAGAAATTGAACTAAAACCAGAAGAAGAGACCCCTGAAGAAATATTCAAGGAATCAATAGAAGTTGAAAAGAAACCAGACTTTGAAGAGGTACAACTAGATATCACTGTTGATAAAACAATAACCGAAACTGTGACAAAGGTTACAGAAACTACAGCTGAAACTGTAGAAGAAGTTGAAATTGTTGGACCTGAGGAAGAAGTCATTGTCACTGAGAGTGAAACACTTGACATCAGTGAGAAACCAGAAGAAACAGAAGAAGTTATTGTTGATCAACCCGAAGAAAAACCTTTTGAGAAGGAAACTGAAATAATGGCTCCTTCTGAAGAGATAATTATAATGGAAAGAGAAACAATAACAAAGAAAAGAGTGAGTAAAACTGAGATAAAACAAGATGAACTTGTTAAACCTGAGAGTGAGTTGACTGTCACTGACAGTGAAACACTTGAAATCAGTGAGAAACCAAAAGAAGCAATTGTTGAACAACCAGAAGAAAAACCAATTGAGAAAGTTGAGGAGACAACTGAAGAAAAACCCAAGGAATCAGTTGAAATTGAAAAGAAACCAGACATGGATGAGGTAAAACTTGATATCACTGAAGAAGATGAACTTGAATTTGAAGAAGCAGCTGTTTTTGTTGATATAGAAGAAGTTGCAACAGTTTCTGAAGACATGAAGCCTGAATATAACATTGAGGATGAAGAAGATATTCAAGGATCCGTTTCTGACATTGTTGATATTACAGATGATGAACTTGAATCTGAAGGCCCGGATGTTGAAGGTTTTGTGATGGAAGCTCCTGAGGATGACTTCTTCTCAGAGGAAGAAGTCGAGGAGTTAGAGGAAGCAGAAGAAGTTGCAGAAGAAAAAGAGGAAACAATTGTTAAAGATTATGTTGTTGAGTTTCCAGAAGAGGAACTTCCTGAAGAAGATTATGTCATTCTTGATGTGGAAGACGCTAAAGGGGTCATCATAGGGAAAGAAGATGTTGAACTTTCAACTTTTGATCTTCTTGAAGAGACAGAAAAGGTTGAAAAAGTTGACAGTGTAGAAACTGTTTCTAAAGAAAAGTCAGAAATTTCTGAAATCACAATTGACACTGAAAAACCTACAGTTACTGAAATAATTGTTGATACAAAAGAAGAGAAATCAACAGAAGAAGAAACAACCTCAGTATCTGAGACAATTGAGGTCAGTGAAGTTATTCCTGAAGAAAAACCAGAAATCACTGAAATCACAATTGATACTGAAAAACCTACAGTTACTGAAATAACTGTTGATACAAAAGAAGAGAAATCAACAGAAGAAGAAACAACCTCAGTATCTGAGACAATTGAGGTCAGTGAAGTTATTCCTGAAGAAAAACCAGAAATCACTGAAATCACAATCGATACTGAAAAACCTACAGTTACTGAAATAACTGTTGATACAAAAGAAGAGAAATCAACAGAAGAAGAAACAACCTCAGTGATTGAGACAATTGAGGTCGGTGAAATTGTCCCAGAGGAAAAACCAGAAGTCATTGAAATCACAATCGATACTGAAAAACCTACAGTTACTGAAATAACTGTTGATACAAAAGAAGAGAAATCAACAGAAGAAGAAACAACCTCAGTATCTGAGACAATTGAGGTCAGTGAAGTTATTCTTGAAGAAAAACCAGAAATCACTGAAATCACAAATTATACAGAAAAACCATCTGTAACTGAAATAACTGTTGATACAAAAGAAGAGAAATCAACAGAAGAAGAAACAACCTCAGTATCTGAGACAATTGAGGTCAGTGAAGTTATCCCAGAGGAAAAACCAGAAATCTCTGAAATCACAATTGATACAGAAAAACCTACAGTTACTGAAATAACTGTTGATACAAAAGAAGAGAAATCAACAGAAGAAGAAACAATATCAGTATCTGAGACAGTTGAGGTCAGTGAAGTTATCCCGGAAGAAAAACCAGAAATCACTGAAATCACAATTGATACTGAAAAGCCTACAGTTACTGAAATAACTGTTGATACAAAAGAAGAAAAATCAACAGAAGATGAAACAATATCAGTATCCGAGACAATTGAGGTCAGTGAAGTTATTCCTGAAGGAAAACCAGAAATCACTGAAATCACAATTGATACAGAAAAACCAACTGTAACTGAAATAAATGTTGATACAAAAGAAGAGAAATCAACAGAAGAAGAAACAACCTCAGTATCTGAGACAATTGAGGTCAGTGAAGTTATTCCTGAAGAAAAACCAGAAGTCACTGAAATCACAATCGATACTGAAAAACCTACAGTTACTGAAATAACTGTTGATACAAAAGAAGAGAAATCAACAGAAGAAGAAACAACCTCAGTATCTGAGACAATTGAGGTCAGTGAAGTTATCCCAGAGGAAAAACGAGAAATCTCTGAAATTACAATTGATACTGAAAAACCTACAGTTACTGAAATAACTGTTGATACAAAAGAAGAGAAATCAACAGAAGAAGAAACAACCTCAATATCTGAGACAATTGAGGTCAGTGAAGTTATTCCTGAAGAAAAACCAGAAATCACTGAAATCACAATTGATACAAAAAAATCAACTGTTACTGAAATAACTGTTGATACAAAAGAAGAGAAATCAACAGAAGAAGAAACAACCTCAGTATCTGAGACAATTAAGTTCAGTGAAGTTATTCCTGAAGAAAAACCAGAAATCTCTGAAATTACAATCGACACAGAAAAACCAACTGTAACTGAAATAACTGTTGAAACTAAAGAAGAGAAATCAACAGAAGAAGAAACAACCTCAGTGACTGAGACAATTGAGGTCAGTGAAGTTATTCCTGAAGAAAAACCAGAAATCACTGAAATCACAATTGATACAGAAAAACCAACTGTAACTGAAATAACTGTTGATACAAAGGAAGAGAAATCAACAAAAGAAGAAACAACATCAGTATCTGAGACAATTGAGGTCAGTGAAGTTATTTCTGAAGAAAAACCAGAAATCACTGAAATCACAATTGATACAGAAAAACCAACTGTAACTGAAATAACTGTTGATACAAAAGAAGAGAAATCAACAGAAGAAGAAACAACATCAGTATCTGAGACAATTGAGGTCAGTAAAGTTATTCCAGAAGAAAAACCAGAAATCACTGAAATCACAATTGATACAGAAAAACCAACTGTAACTGAAATAACTGTTGATACAAAGGAAGAGAAATCAACAAAAGAAGAAACAACATCAGTATCTGAGACAATTGAGGTCAGTGAAGTTATTTCTGAAGAAAAACCAGAAATCACTGAAATCACAATTGATACAGAAAAACCAACTGTAACTGAAATAACTGTTGATACAAAAGAAGAGAAATCAACAGAAGAAGAAACAACATCAGTATCTGAGACAATTGAGGTCAGTAAAGTTATTCCAGAAGAAAAACCAGAAATCACTGAAATCACAATTGATACAGAAAAACCAACTGTAACTGAAATAACTGTTGATACAAAGGAAGAGAAATCAACAGAAGAAGAAACAACATCAGTATCTGAGACAATTGAGGTCAGTGAAGTTATTCCTGAAGAAAAACCAGAAATCTCTGAAATCACAATTGATACAGAAAAACCAACTGTAACTGAAATAACTGTTGATACAAAGGAAGAGAAATCGACAGAAGAAGAAACAACCTCAGTATCTGAGACAATTGAGGTCAGTGAAGTTATTCCTGAAGAAAAAACAGAAATCACTGAAATCACAATTGATACAGAAAAACCAACTGTAACTGAAATAACTGTTGATACAAAGGAAGAGAAATCAACAGAAGAAGAAACAACATCAGTATCTGAGACAATTGAGGTCAGTGAAGTTATTCCTGAAGAAAAACCAGAAATCACTGAAATCACAATTGATACAGAAAAACCAACTGTAACTGAAATAACTGTTGATACAAAGGAAGAGAAATCAACAGAACAAGAAACAACCTCAGTATCTGAGACAATTGAGGTCAGTGAAGTTATTCCTGAAGAAAAACCAGAAATCACTGAAATCACAATTGATACAGAAAAACCAACTGTAACTGAAATAACTGTTGATACAAAGGAAGAGAAATCAACAGAACAAGAAACAACCTCAGTATCTGAGACAATTGAGGTCAGTGAAGTTATTCCTGAAGAAAAACCAGAAATCACTGAAATTACAATCGACACAGAAAAACCAACTGTAACTGAAATAACTGTTGAAACTAAAGAAGAGAAATCAACAGAACAAGAAACAACCTCAGTATCTGAGACAATTGAGGTCAGTGAAGTTATTCCTGAAGAAAAACCAGAAATCACTGAAATCACAATTGATACAGAAAAACCAACTGTAACTGAAATAACTGTTGATACAAAGGAAGAGAAATCAACAGAACAAGAAACAACCTCAGTATCTGAGACAATTGAGGTCAGTGAAGTTATTCCTGAAGAAAAACCAGAAATCACTGAAATCACAATTGATACAGAAAAACCAACTGTAACTGAAATAACTGTTGATACAAAGGAAGAGAAATCGACAGAAGAAGAAACAACCTCAGTATCTGAGACAATTGAGGTCAGTGAAGTTATTCCTGAAGAAAAACCAGAAATCACTGAAATCACAATTGATACAGAAAAACCAACTGTAACTGAAATAATTGTTGATACAAAAGAAGAGAAATCAACAGAAGAAGAAACAACCTCAGTATCTGAGACAATTGAAATCAGTGAAATTCTACCGGAGGAAAGACTACAAATTTCTGAACAGGCAGATATTGTTGTACCCAAGAAAATAGGAATGGATACTCTTGAAATTCATGTGGACAAAAAACCAGAAATGGAAAAACTAGACATTTTTGTTAAGGAAAAACCTGAGATGGAAAAGCTTTTCATTGAGAAAGACCATGACAATGAAGAGATTGCTATTTTCCTCGGTGGAAAGCCTACAGAAGTAGAAGAAAAACCTGAAGTTGAACTTGAATTTGTTGTTGAAGAGAAAGTTGAAATCATCCCAGAAGAGGAACAAACAGTTGAAGAAGTTTTAACTGAGGAGAAACCTCATATTGAAGAAACAGAAGTTATCATTGCAGATGATGAACAATTCCCAGAAATCTCAACTACTGGTTCCCTTACTGAAATATCTACTGAAATTGACAAACTCCCTTCTAAAGAGGCTGCAGTTGAAATAAGCAAACCAAAAACTGAGTTACAAGAAATTGATGTAACTATTGAGGAACAAAAAGAGGCAGCGACTATCACAAAAGAAGGTATTTGGTCTGCTGCTAAAATTAATACATTAGGTGCTGAGTTGCAGGCAGCATGACTAAATTTTCACGCTTTTGCATTGTGAAATAATGTGATCGAGGGAGCGGATAGGTCTTTATCACAGATAAATAAAATATAAAAATATGATACAATTAAATCTCTTTCATCCACACCCTCTCAGTCATGCATGAAGAAAAAAAGCTTTTCATGCTAGATTTACATGGTTGCAATTTGTGTGTTTCCCCCTCCAATGTTCTTAAATAAAAGTTAATTAAACTAACGGAATGTATTGTGTTATAAATCTTCTTGACAGGTAAGGTGTTTATGTATATCACAATTGATTACTTTGAAAATGCACGAACTCTTCTTTTAATCTTGAAATTCTGTCTTTAAACTGAAAATTTTTATTTCTGACTTATTTCTAAAATTCTTGAATGGCTGCTTAAAATATTTGAAAATTAAAAATTTAAATCTAATAGAGCCAGTTTTTGAAATGTGCATGAGTTTTGCATGATTTTTATATCGTTGTTTCAAACTATTTCAAGCAAGTGTTAAATTTATAAGAGTTAAATGATCAGTACTTTACTAGTTTTAATTAAGAATTTGATTTTAGATTTTTTTTTTTTTTTTTTTTTTTGTAATTAAGATTTTCCTAAAGAGATAAATATTAAAAAAAAGTTGCCCTTTGAAACAGTTTTCTTTGAAAATTACAATTTAGCAATCTTTTAAATTTCTGTAAACATTGACATAATTAGGGTTACTTCTTTACTTATGCAACAATACATTGTGTGGTGTGTTTGTAAATTTTTTTAAAAGAAGATCTACGGAAAACAAAATCAAACTGAATTGACTAAACAAGTTTATTTAAAATGTTAGAAAAAAAGAAATGAAACAATAAATGCAGACATCATGACAGAGGCCAGATCTTCAATTATGATGAAATGATATTAGTATTTATCAAATCTATCTACATCATGCCTTTCCGATTTATTAAAATATTCTAACGTTGACTATCACATGTTTTCTACAGCTCAAGAGACAGAACAGCCAGTTGAAGAAATTGAGGAGATTTCTGCTGATTTCAAGTTTGATCTCCAAGAAAAACCAGATGAAGGTAGGACGATTTGTCACTTTGTTTCTCTTGTTAACTATTAGAAGTATTACATATTTACCATGTGTATGGTCATTTCAACCTGTTTTCCTTGATTTCTGTGTCATGGATTGAACCTTTCCCAGTGTTTGGTAGTCTTAAAAAAATGTCTTTCCTATTCCTTATAGTATTAGGTAGAGAATTAAAAACTATTATATAGTATGGTATAGATTTTTAGTCAATTGCGTTTCCTCACATTCAAACTTGAATTCTGTTTCTTAACAACTATAATTAGAATTCATTTGATAAGGAAAAATAAACTATTAGTATGATTTTTTTTTGAAACAAAATTTTATGCAAAATGAAAATATCTATAAATAGTAAGGGGTTTACCTAATCAAACTGTCACATGATATAAACCAGTTAATTTCGTAAAAGATCTTAAAAATCAAAAATTAAAAGCTGTTTTTATCAAATTTTTTTATCAGACAAGAAAGTAAGTTTGAGAAACCTTTGTAATTACTGCTAGGCTCACATTGACATGTTCCGTATGATAAATATTGTGAAACAGAGTAACAGAAAGAGAAAGAAAAAAGTTGGTTATACAAACTTCTAACTTTTATTGTAGTGTTTCATTCATCACAAATGCTTTCTTATGATTGAAGCACATTTTATTCCTAAATTACATTTCTTTTTTGAACAATGAGTTAATAGTTTGATGTAAATTTTTACAAAAGTGTATCTTTTGTTAATCTGTGACAGTTTAATCTTCCTTAAAATTTGTGATAAATATTAATTTCACTGATCCATATTGGTCCTTTTATTTTGAATCATAAAACAATCATCACATTGCCTCTAAGTGTCTTATGATATATTGTTGCCTCTAAGTGTCTTATGATATATTGTGTCATTGGGTTGCTGTCACAGTATGTCTTATGATACATTGTGTCATTGGGTTGCTGTCACAGTATGTCTTATGATATATTGTGTCATTGGGTTGCTGTCACAGTATGTCTTATGATACATTGTGTCATTGGGTTGCTGTCACAGTATGTCTTATGATATATTGTGTCATTGGGTTGCTGTCACAGTATAGTACACACATTTTCTTTTATTCCTCTTTATGCTCCATATTTGTTTTTTTCTTAAGATAAATGTTACCGAAAAAATTCCATATCAATACTTTTATTTTTAGAATTCTTAAAACATATATAAGTAAAATAAACTTTTGAAATTAAAATTAAGTTTTATTAATTTATATATCTTAAGGAATAATGATAAGTCTGTAATGACCAGCTGTAGTTATAGGAATCTTGGTATGAATTTCCCCTCCACAGTGACTATCCAAACCCATGTTGTATACATTTTTCCTTATGTTTTCCCCTTTATATCCCAGATACCACTGAGATTGAACAGACAACATCTCTTAAGGAGGTGATTCAGAGTCAGATTTCTGTTCATGATAAAACATCCATATCACAGGTTTTAACTACCGACAAATTAGATCAATCAGAAATCGTCCTTGAAACTATGGTCGAGAAACCTGATGAAACTGAAGTTACCTTTGAATCTGAAGAAACTGTAACTACTGACATTGTGACTGAAGAGAAACCCGAGATCTCTAAGATCACTGTAGAAAAGGAGAAACCAGGAGTTTCAGAAATCACAATTGAAACTAAGGTAGAAAAACCTGAGGAAACTGAAGTTACTTTTGAATCGGAAGAAACAGTAGCTACTGAAGTTGTGACTGAAGAGAAACCCGAGATCACCAAGATTACTGTAGAAAATGAAAAACCAGGAGTTTCAGAAGTAACGTTTGAAACTAAGGTAGAAAAACCTGATGAAGCTATAGATACTCTTGAGGCAGAAGAATCTATGTCAGGGGAAGTAGAATTAGAGGAAAAACCAGTGTTTGAGACTTCTGATGAAAAGGAAACTGAAATAATGGCTCCTTCTCAAGAGACCATTACTATGTTTAGAGAGACAATAACAAGGGAAAAGGTTAGTAAGAAACAGATAAAACAATATGCAGAAACATTAGTTGAAAAGATAATGGAGGAGGTTGAAGGGACACATGAAGAAAACTTCAGGACAGAAATAGAACTAAAACCAGAAGAAGAGGCCTCTGAAGAAATATTCAATGAATCAATAGAAATTGAAAAGAAACCAGACTTTGAAGAGGTACAACTAGATATCACTGTTGATAAAACAATAACCGAAACTGTGACAAAGATTACAGAAACTACAACTGAAACTGTAGAAGAGGTTGAAATTGTTGGACCTGAGGAAGAGGTCATTGTCACTGAGAGAGAAACACTTGAAATCAGTGAGAAACCAGAAGAAACAGAAGAAGTTATTGTTGAACAACCCGAAGACAAACCAATCGAAAAGGTTGATGAGACACCAGAAGATCAATTCAGGACAGAAATAGAACTAAAACCAGAAGAAGAGGCCCCTGAAGAAATGTTCAAGGAATCAATAGAAATTGAAAAGAAACCAGACTTTGAAGAGGTACAACTAGATATCACTGTTGATAAAATAATAACCGAAACTGTGACAAAGGTTACAGAAACTACAACTGAAACTGTAGAAGAGGTTGAAATTGTTGGACCTGAGGAAGAGGTCATTGTCACTGAGAGAGAAACACTTGAAATCAGTGAGAAACCAGAAGAAACAGAAGCAGTTATTGTTGAACAACCTGAAGACAAACCAACTGAAAAGGTTGAAGAGACACCTGAAGAACAATTCAGGACAGAAATAGAACTAAAACCAGAAGAAAAGGCCCCTGAAGAAATATTCAAGGAATCAATAGAAATTGAAAAGAAACCAGACTTTGAAGAGGTACTACTAGATATCACTGTTGATAAAACAATAACCGAAACTGTGACAAAGGTTACAGAAACTACAACTGAAACTGTAGAAGAGGTTGAAATTGTTGGACCTGATGAAGAGGTCATTGTCACTGAGAGAGAAACACTTGAAATCAGTGAGAAACCAGAAGAAACAGAAGTCATTGTTGAACAACCCGAAGACAAACCAATCGAAAAAATTGAAGAAACACCAGAAGATCAATTCAGGACAGAAATAGAACTAAAACTAGAAGAAGAGGCCCCTGAAGAAATATTCAAGGAATCAATAGAAATTGAAAAGAAACCAGACTTTGAAGAGGTACAACTAGATATCACTGTTGATAAAACAATAACCGAAACTGTGACAAAGGTTACAGAAACTACAACTGAAACTGTAGAAGAGGTTGAAATTGTTGGACCTGAGGAAGAGGTCATTGTCACTGAGAGAGAAACACTTGAAATCAGTGAGAAACCAGAAGAAACAGAAGAAGTTATTGTTGAACAACCCGAAGACAAACCAATCGAAAAGGTTGAAGAGACACCTGAAGAAAAAATCAGGACAGAAATAGAACTAAAACCAGAAGAAGAGGCCTTAGAAGAAATATTCAAGAAATCAATAGAAATTGAAAAGAAACCATCCTTTGAAGAGGTACAACTAGATATCAATGTTGATAAAACAATAACCGAAACTGTGACAAAGGTTACAGAAACTACAACTGAAACTGTAGAAGAGGTTGAAATTGTTGGACCTGAGGAAAAGGTCATTGTTGCTGAGAAAGAAACTCTTGATGTCAGAGAGAGACCAGAAGAAACTGAAGAAGTTATTGTTGAACAATCAGAAGAAAAACCTTTTGAGATGGAAACTGAGATAATGGCTCCTTCCGAAGAGATTATTTTAATCGAAAGAGAAACAATAACATGGAAAAGAGTTAGTAAAACTTTAATTAAGCAAGATACAAGAGAACAACCCGCAGAAAAACCATGCAAAAAAGATGAAGAAATATCAGAGGACGCTGAAGTTTCTGTCCAAGCAGAAGAAACTACAGTCTCAGAAATGGTAACTGAAAAAAAACCAGAAATTACTGTAGAAGAGGAGAAAACAGGAGTTTCCGAAATAACAATTGAAACTAAGGTAGAAAAACCTGAGGAAACTGAAGTTACTTTTGAGTCTGAAGAAACTGTAACTACTGAAGTTGTGACTGAAGAGAAAGAGAAACCTGAGGTCACTAAGATCACTGTAGAAAAGGAGAAACCAGAAGTTTCTGAAATCACAATTGAAACTAAGGTTGAAAAACCTGAGGAAACTGAAGTGACTTTCGAATCTGAAGAAACTGTAACTACTGAAATTGTAACTGAAGAGAAACCCGAGATCTCTAAGATCACTGTTGAAAAGCAGAAACCAGGAGTTTCTGAAATCACAATTGAAACTAAGTTAGAAAAACCTGAGGAAACTGAAGTTACTTTTGAGTCAGAAGAAACTGTAACTACTGAAATTGTGACTGAAGAGAAACCTGAGGTCACTAAGATCACTGTAGAAAAGGAGAAACCAGGAGTTTCTGAAATCACAATTGAAACTAAGGTTGAAAAACCTGAGGAAACTGAAGTTACTTTCGAATCTGAAGAAACTGTAACTACTGAAATTGTAACTGAAGAGAAACCCGAGATCTCTAAGATCACTGTTGAAAAGCAGAAACCAGGAGTTTCTGAAATCACAATTGAAACTAAGGTTGAAAAACCTGAGGAAACTGAAGTTACTTTCGAATCTGAAGAAATTGTAACTACTGAAATTGTAACTGAAGAGAAACCCGAGATCACTAAGATCACTGTTGAAAAGGAGAAACCAGGAGTTTCTGAAATCACAATTGAAACTAAGGTAGAAAAACCTGAGGAAACTGAAGTTACTTTTGAGTCAGAAGAAACTGTAACTACTGAAATTGTGACTGAAGAGAAACCCGAGGTCACTAAGATCACTGTAGAAAAGGAGAAACCAGGAGTTTCTGAAATCACAATTGAAACTAAGGTTGAAAAACCGGAGGAAACTGAAGTGACTTTCGAATCTGAAGAAGCTGTAACTACTGAAATTGTGACTGAAGAGAAACCCGAGGCCACTAAGATCACTGTAGAAAAGGAGAAACCAGGAGTTTCTGAAATCACAATTGAAACTAAGGTTGAAAAACCTGAGAAAACTGAAGTTACTTTCGAATCTGAAGAAACTGTAACTACTGAAATTGTAACTGAAGAGAAACCCGAGATCTCTAAGATCACTGTAGAAAAGGAGAAACCAGGAGTTTCCAAAATCAGTATCGAAACTAAGGTAGAAAAACCAGAGGAAACTGAAGTTACTTTCGAATCTGGAGAAACTTTAACTACTGAAGTTGTGACTGAAGAGAAACCCGAGATCACTAAGATCACTGTTGAGAAGGAGAAACCAGGAGTTTCTGAAATCACAATTGAAACTAAGGTAGAAAAACCTGAGGAAACTGAAGTTACTTTTGAGTCAGAAGAAACTGTAACTACTGAAATTGTGACTGAAGAGAAACCTGAGGTAACTAAGATCACTGTAGAAAAGGAGAAACCAGGAGTTTCTGAAATCACAATTGAAACTAAGCTTGAAAAACCTGAGGAAACTGAAGTTACTTTTGAATCGGAAGAAACTGTAACAACTGAAATCATGACTAAAGAAAAACCAGACATAACCACAGTCACTATGGAAAAAGAGAAACCAGATGTTTCAGAACTAACTATTGAAACTACGATTGAAAAACCTGAGGAGACAGAAGTCATCTTAGAGACTGAAACAACAGAAGTTTCAGAAATTATCCCAGAAAAAGAAACACCAGAGATTTCTCAAGTAGAAGAGGACACCGAGAAACCTGAAGTTACTCAGTTAGAAGTTGAAACTGTTATTAAAACAGAGGAAGAAAGCACAGATTCTGTAAGAGCAGAACAAGGTTTTATGCCTGAAATTATTCCAGAAAAGGAAGTTTCAGAAGTTAGTGTGGAGGGTGACAAAGCTATAGTTTCTGAAGATGTTACTGAAGAGAAACCTAAAATCACTAAGATCACTGTTGAAAAGGAGAAACCAGGAGTTTCTGAGATCGCAATTGAAACAAAGGAAGAAAAACCTGAGGAAACTGAAGTTACTTTCGAATCTGAAGAAACTGTAACTACTGAAGTTGTTTCTGAAGACAAACCCAAGATCTCTAAGATCACTGTAGAAAAGGAGAAACCAGAAATTTCTGAAATCACAATTGAAACTAAGGTTGAAAAACCTGAGGAAACTGAAGTGACTTTCGAATTTGAAGAAACTGTAACTACTGAAATTGTAACTGAAGAGAAACCCGAGATCACTAAGATCACTGTTGAAAAGGAGAAACCAGGAGTTTCTGAAATCACAATTGAAACTAAGGTAGAAAAACCTGAGGAAGCTGAAGTTACTTTTGAGTCAGAAGAAACTGTAACTACTGAAATTGTGACTGAAGAGAAACCTGAGGTCACTAAGATCACTGTAGAAAAGGAGAAACCAGGAGTTTCTGAAATCACAATTGAAACTAAGGTTGAAAAACCTGAGGAAACTGAAGTTACTTTCGAATCTGAAGAAACTGTAACTACTGAAATTGTAACTGAAGAGAAACCCGAGATCTCTAAGATCACTGTAGAAAAGGAGAAACCAGGAGTTTCTGAAATAGCAATTGAAACTAAGGTAGAAAAACCTGAGGAAACTGAAGTTACTTTTGAGTCAGAAGAAACTGTAACTACTGAAGTTGTGACTGAAGAGAAACCCGAGATCACTAAGATCACTGTTGAAAAGGAGAAACCAGGAGTTTCTGAAATCACAATTGAAACTAAGGTAGAAAAACCTGAGGAAACTGAAGTTAGTTTTGAATCGGAAGAAACTGTAACAACTGAAATCATGACTAAAGAAAAACCAGACATAACCACAGTCACTATGGAAAAAGAGAAACCAGATGTTTCAGAACTAACTATTGAAACTACGATTGAAAAACCTGAGGAGACAGAAGTCATCTTAGAGACTGAAACAACAGAAGTTTCAGAAATTATCCCAGAAAAAGAAACACCAGAGATTTCTCAAGTAGAAGAGGACACCGAGAAACCTGAAGTTACTCAGTTAGAAGTTGAAACTGTTATTAAAACAGAGGAAGAAAGCACAGATTCTGTAAGAGCAGAACAAGGTTTTATGCCTGAAATTATTCCAGAAAAGGAAGTTTCAGAAGTTAGTGTGGAGGGTGACAAAGCTATAGTTTCTGAAGATGTTACTGAAGAGAAACCTAAAATCACTAAGATCACTGTTGAAAAGGAGAAACCAGGAGTTTCTGAGATCGCAATTGAAACTAAGGAAGAAAAACCTGAGGTAACTGAAGTTACTTTTGAGTCAGAAGAAACTGTAACTACTGAAATTGTGACTGAAGAGAAACCTGAGGTCACTAAGATAACTGTAGAAAAGGAGAAACCAGGAGTTTCTGAAATCACAATTGAAACTAAGGTTGAAAAACCTGAGGAAACTGAAGTTACTTTCGAATCTGAAGAAACTGTAACTACTGAAATTGTAACTGAAGAGAAACCCGAGATCTCTAAGATCACTGTAGAAAAGGATAAACAAGGATTTTCCAAAATCATAATTGAAACTAAGGTAGAAAAACCAGAGGAAACTGAAGGTACTTTTGAGTCAGAAGAAACTGTAACTAGTGAAGTTGTAACTGAAGAGAAACCCGATATCACTGAGATCACTGTTAAAAAGGAGAAACCAGGAGTTTCTGAAATCACAATTGAAACTAAGGTAGAAAAACCTGAGGAAACTGAAGTTACTTTTGAGTCAGAAGAATTTGTAACTACTGAAGTTGTAACTGAAGAGAAACCCGAGATCACTGAGATCACTGTAGAAAAGGAGAAACCAGGAGTTTCCAAAATCAGTATCGAAACTAAGGTAGAAAAACCAGAGGAAACTGAAGTTACTTTCGAATCTGAAGAAACTGTATCTACTGAAGTTGTAACTGAAGAGAAACCCGAGATCACTGAGATCACTGTTGAAAAGGAGAAACCAGGAGTTTCTGAAATCACAATTGAAACTAAGGTAGAAAAACCTGAGGAAACTGAAGTTACTTTTGAATCAGAAGAAACTGTAACAACTGAAATCATGACTAAAGAAAAATCAGATCTAACCACAGTCACTATGGAAAAAGAGAAACCAGATGTTTCAGAACTAACTATTGAAACTACGATTGAAAAACCTGAGGAGACAGAAGTCATCTTAGAGACTGAAACAACAGAAGTTTCAGAAATTATCCCAGAAAAAGAAACACCAGAGATTTCTCAAGTAGAAGAGGACACCGAGAAACCTGAAGTTACTCAGTTAGAAGTTGAAACTGTTATTAAAACAGAGGAAGAAAGCACAGATTCTGTAAGAGCAGAACAAGGTTTTATGCCTGAAATTATTCCAGAAAAGGAAGTTTCAGAAGTTAGTGTGGAGGGTGACAAAGCTATAGTTTCTGAAGATGTTACTGAAGAGAAACCTAAAATCACTAAGATCATAGTTGAAAAGGAGAAACCAGGAGTTTCTGAGATCGCAATTGAAACTAAGGAAGAAAAACATGAGGTAACTGAAGTTACTTTAGAGTCAGAAGAAACTGTAACAACTGAAATTGTGACTGAAGAGAAACCTGAGGTCACTAAGATCACTGTAGAAAAGGAGAAACCAGGAGTTTCTGAAATCACAATTAAAACTAAGGTTGAAAAACCTGAGGAAACTGAAGTTACTTTCGAATCTGAAGAAACTGTAACTACTGAAATTGTAACTGAAGAGAAACCCGAGATCTCTAAGATCACTGTAGAAAAGGATAAACAAGGAGTTTCCAAAATCACAATTGAAACTAAGGTAGAAAAACCAGAGGAAACTGAAGTTACTTTTGAGTCAGAAGAAACTGTAACTACTGACGTTGTAACTGAAGAGAAACCCGAGATCACTGAGATCACTGTTGAAAAGGAGAAACCAGGAGTTTCTAAAATCACAATTGAAACTAAGGTAGAAAAACCTGAGGAAACTGAAGTTACTTTTGAGTCAGAAGAATTTGTAACTACTGAAGTTGTAACTGAAGAGAAACCCGAGATCACTGAGATCACTGTAGAAAAGGAGAAACCAGGAGTTTCCAAAATCAGTATCGAAACTAAGGTAGAAAAACCAGAGGAAACTGAAGTTACTTTCGAATCTGAAGAAACTGTATCTACTGAAGTTGTAACTGAAGAGAAACCCGAGATCACTGAGATCACTGTTGAAAAGGAGAAACCAGGAGTTTCTGAAATCACAATTGAAACTAAGGTAAAAAAACCTGAGGAAACTGAAGTTACTTTTGAATCAGAAGAAACTGTAACAACTGAAATCATGACTAAAGAAAAACCAGACATAACCACAGTCACTATGGAAAAAGAGAAACCAGATGTTTCAGAACTAATTATTGAAACTACGATTGAAAAACCTGAGGAGACAGAAGTCATCTTAGAGACTGAAACAACAGAAGTTTCAGAAATTATCCCAGAAAAATTAACACCAGAGATTTCTCAAATAGAAAAGGACACCGAGAAACCTGAAGTTACTCAGTTAGAAGTTGAAACTGTTTTTAAAACAGAGGAAGAAAGCACAGATTCTGTAAGAGCAGAACAAGGTTTTATGCCTGAAATTATTCCAGAAAAGGAAGTTTCAGAAGTTAGTGTGGAGGGTGACAAAGCTATAGTTTCTGAAGATGTTACTGAAGAGAAACCTGAAATCACCAAGATAACTGTAGAAAAGGAGAAACCAGGAGTTTCTGAAATCACAATTGAAACTAAGGTAGAAAAACCAGAGGAAACTGATGTTACTTTTGAGTCAGAAGAAACTGTAACTACTGAAGTTGTTTCTGAAGAGAAACCCGAAATCACTAAGATCACTGTAGAAAAGGAGAAACCAGGAGTTTCTGAAATCACAATTGAAACTAAGGTAGAAAAACCTGAGGAAACTGAAGTTAGTTTTGAATCGGAAGAAACTGTAACAACTGAAATCATGACTAAAGAAAAACCAGACATAACCACAGTCACTATGGAAAAAGAGAAACCAGATGTTTCAGAACTAACTATTGAAACTACGATTGAAAAACCTGAGGAGACAGAAGTCATCTTAGAGACTGAAACAACAGAAGTTTCAGAAATTATCCCAGAAAAAGAAACACCAGAGATTTCTCAAGTAGAAGAGGACACCGAGAAACCTGAAGTTACTCAGTTAGAAGTTGAAACTGTTATTAAAACAGAGGAAGAAAGCACAGATTCTGTAAGATCAGAACAAGGTTTTATGCCTGAAATTATTCCAGAAAAGGAAGTTTCAGAAGTTAGTGTGGAGGGTGACAAAGCTATAGTTTCTGAAGATGTTACTGAAGAGAAACCTAAAATCACTAAGATCACTGTTGAAAAGGAGAAACCAGGAGTTTCTGAGATCGCAATTGAAACTAAGGAAGAAAAACCTGAGGTAACTGAAGTTACTTTTGAGTCAGAAGAAACTGTAACTACTGAAATTGTGACTGAAGAGAAACCTGAGGTCACTAAGATAACTGTAGAAAAGGAGAAACCAGGAGTTTCTGAAATCACAATTGAAACTAAGGTTGAAAAACCTGAGGAAACTGAAGTTACTTTCGAATCTGAAGAAACTGTAACTACTGAAATTGTAACTGAAGAGAAACCCGAGATCTCTAAGATCACTGTAGAAAAGGATAAACAAGGAGTTTCCAAAATCACAATTGAAACTAAGGTAGAAAAACCAGAGGAAACTGAAGGTACTTTTGAGTCAGAAGAAACTGTAACTACTGAAGTTGTAACTGAAGAGAAACCCGAGATCACTGAGATCACTGTTAAAAAGGAGAAACCAGGAGTTTCTGAAATCACAATTGAAACTAAGGTAGAAAAACCTGAGGAAACTGAAGTTACTTTTGAGTCAGAAGAATTTGTAACTACTGAAGTTGTAACTGAAGAGAAACCCGAGATCACTGAGATCACTGTAGAAAAGGAGAAACCAGGAGTTTCCAAAATCAGTATCGAAACTAAGGTAGAAAAACCAGAGGAAACTGAAGTTACTTTCGAATCTGAAGAAACTGTATCTACTGAAGTTGTAACTGAAGAGAAACCCGAGATCACTGAGATCACTGTTGAAAAGGAGAAACCAGGAGTTTCTGAAATCACAATTGAAACTAAGGTAGAAAAACCTGAGGAAACTGAAGTTACTTTTGAATCAGAAGAAACTGTAACAACTGAAATCATGACTAAAGAAAAATCAGATCTAACCACAGTCACTATGGAAAAAGAGAAACCAGATGTTTCAGAACTAACTATTGAAACTACGATTGAAAAACCTGAGGAGACAGAAGTCATCTTAGAGACTAAAACAACAGAAGTTTCAGAAATTATCCCAGAAAAAGAAACACCAGAGATTTCTCAAGTAGAAGAGGACACCGAGAAACCTAAAGTTACTCAGTTAGAAGTTGAAACTGTTATTAAAACAGAGGAAGAAAGCACAGATTCTGTAAGAGCAGAACAAGGTTTTATGCCTGAAATTATTCCAGAAAAGGAAGTTTCAGAAGTTAGTGTGGAGGGTGACAAAGCTATAGTTTCTGAAGATGTTACTGAAGAGAAACCTAAAATCACTAAGATCACTGTTGAAAAGGAGAAACCAGGAGTTTCTGAGAATCCAATTGAAACTAAGGAAGAAAAACCTGAGGTAACTGAAGTTACTTTAGAGTCAGAAGAAACTGTAACTACTGAAATTGTGACTGAAGAGAAACCTGAGGTCACTAAGATCACTGTAGAAAAGGAGAAACCAGGAGTTTCTGAAATCACAATTAAAACTAAGGTTGAAAAACCTGAGGAAACTGAAGTTACTTTCGAATCTGAAGAAACTGTAACTACTGAAATTGTAACTGAAGAGAAACCCGAGATCTCTAAGATCACTGTAGAAAAGGATAAACAAGGAGTTTCCAAAATCACAATTGAAACTAAGGTAGAAAAACCAGAGGAAACTGAAGTTACTTTTGAGTCAGAAGAAACTGTAACTACTGACGTTGTAACTGAAGAGAAACCCGAGATCACTGAGATCACTGTTGAAAAGGAGAAACCAGGAGTTTCTAAAATCACAATTGAAACTAAGGTAGAAAAACCTGAGGAAACTGAAGTTACTTTTGAGTCAGAAGAATTTGTAACTACTGAAGTTGTAACTGAAGAGAAACCCGAGATCACTGAGATCACTGTAGAAAAGGAGAAACCAGGAGTTTCCAAAATCAGTATCGAAACTAAGGTAGAAAAACCAGAGGAAACTGAAGTTACTTTCGAATCTGAAGAAACTGTATCTACTGAAGTTGTAACTGAAGAGAAACCCGAGATCACTGAGATCACTGTTGAAAAGGAGAAACCAGGAGTTTCTGAAATCACAATTGAAACTAAGGTAAAAAAACCTGAGGAAACTGAAGTTACTTTTGAATCAGAAGAAACTGTAACAACTGAAATCATGACTAAAGAAAAACCAGACATAACCACAGTCACTATGGAAAAAGAGAAACCAGATGTTTCAGAACTAACTATTGAAATTACGATTGAAAAACCTGAGGAGACAGAAGTCATCTTAGAGACTGAAACAACAGAAGTTTCAGAAATTATCCCAGAAAAATTAACACCAGAGATTTCTCAAATAGAAAAGGACACCGAGAAACCTGAAGTTACTCAGTTAGAAGTTGAAACTGTTATTAAAACAGAGGAAGAAAGCACAGATTCTGTAAGAGCAGAACAAGGTTTTATGCCTAAAATTATTCCAGAAAAGGAAGTTTCAGAAGTGAGTGTGGAGGGTGACAAAGCTATAGTTTCTGAAGATGTTACTGAAGAGAAACCTGAAATCACCAAGATAACTGTAGAAAAGGAGAAACCAGGAGTTTCTGAAATCACAATTGAAACTAAGGTAGAAAAACCAGAGGAAACTGATGTTACTTTTGAGTCAGAAGAAACTGTAACTACTGAAGTTGTTTCTGAAGAGAAACCCGAAATCACTAAGATCACTGTAGAAAAGGAGAAACCAGGAGTTTCTGAAATCACAATTGAAACTAATGTAGAAAAACCAGAGGAAACTGATGTTACTTTTGAGTCAGAAGAAACTGTAACTACTGAAGTTGTTTCTGAAGAGAAACCCGAAATCACTAAGATCACTGTAGAAAAGGAGAAATCAGGAGTTTCTGAGATCGCAATTGAAACTAAGGAAGAAAAACCTGAGGAAACTGAAGTTACTTTTGAATCTGAACAAACTGTAACTACTGAAATTGTAACTGAAGAGAAACCCGAAATCACTAAGATCACTGTAGAAAAGGAGAAATCAGGAGTTTCTGAAATCACAATTGAAACTAAGGTAGAAAAACCTGAGGAAACTGAAGTTACTTTTGAATCTGAACAAACTGTAACTACTGAAATTGTAACTGAAGAGAAACCCGAGATCTCTAAGATCACTGTAGAAAAGGAGAAACCAGGAGTTTCCAAAGTCAGTATCGAAACTAAGGTAGAAAAACCAGAGGAAACTGAAGTTATTTTCGAATCTGAAGAAACTGTTACTACTGAAGTTGTGACTGAAGAGAAACCCGAGATCACTAAGATCACTGTTGAAAAGGAGAAACCAGATGTTTCTGAAATCACAATTGAAACTAAGGTAGAAAAACCTGAGGAAACTGAAGTTACTTTTGAATCGGAAGAAACTGTAACAACTGAAATCATGACTAAAGAAAAACCAGACATAACCACAGTCACTATGGAAAAAGAGAAACCAGATATTTCAGAACTAACTATTGAAACTAAGATTGAAAAACCTGAGGAGACAGAAGTCATCTTAGAGACTGAAACAACAGAAGTTTCAGAAATTATCCAAGAAAAAGAAACACCAGAGATTTCTCAAATAGAAGAGGACACCGAGAAACCTGAAATTACTCAGTTAGAAGTTGAAACTGTTATTAAAACAGAGGAAGAAAGCACAGATTCTGTAAGAGCAGAACAAGGTTATATGCCTGAAATTATTCCAGAAAAGGAAGTTTCAGAAGTTAGTGTGGAGGGTGACAAAGCTATAGTTTCTGAAGATGTTACTGAAGAGAAACCTGAAATCACCAAAATAACTGTAGTAAAGGAAAAACCAGGAGTTTCTGAAATAACAATTGAAACTAAGGTAGAAAAACCTGAGGAAACTGAAGTTACTTTTGAGTCAGAAGAAACTGAAACTACTGAAGTTGTTTCTGAAGAGAAACCCGAAATCACTAAGATTCCTGTTGTAAAGGAGAAACCAGGAGTTTCTGAAATAACAATTGAAACTAAGGTAGAGAAACCTGAGGAAACTGAAGTTACTTTTGAGTCAGAAGAAACTGAAACTACTGAAATTGTAACTGAAGAGAAACCCAAGATCACTAAGATCACTGTAGAAAAGGAGAAATCAGGAGTTTCTGAGATCACAAGTGAAACTAAGGTAGAAAAACCTGAGGAAACTGAAGTTACTTTTGAATCGGAAGAAACTGTAACAACTGAAATCATGACTCAAGAAAAACCAGACATAACCACAGTCACTATGGAAAAAGAAAAACCAGATGTTTCAGAACTAACTATTGAAACTAAGATTGAAAAACCTGAGGAGACAGATGTCATCTTAGAGACTGAAACAACTGAAGTTTCAGAAATTATCCCAGAAAAATTAACACCAGAGATTTCTCAAATAGAAAAGGACACCGAGAAACCTGAAGTTACTCAGTTAGAAGTTGAAACTGTTATTAAAACAGAGGAAGAAAGCACAGATTCTGTAAGAGCAGAAAAAGGTTATAAGCCTGAAATTATTCCAGAAAAGGAAGTTTCAGAAGTTAGTGTGGAGGGTGACAAAGCTATAGTTTCTGAAGATGTTACTGAACAGAAACCTGAAATCACCAAGATTCCTGTAGAAAAGGAGAAACCAGGAGTTTCTGAAATAACAATTGAAACTAAGGTAGAAAAACCTGAGGAAACTGAAGTTACTTTTGAGTCAGAAGAAACTGAAACTACTGAAGTTGTTTCTGAAGAGAAACCCGAAATCACTAAGATTCCTGTAGTAAAGGAGAAACCAGGAGTTTCTGAAATAACAATTGAAACTAAGGTAAAAAAACCTGAGGAAACTGAAGTTACTTTTGAGTCAGAAGAAACTGAAACTACTGAAATTGTAACTGAAGAGAAACCCGAGATCACTAAGATCACTGTAGAAAAGGAGAAATCAGGAGTTTCTGAGATCACAAGTGAAACTAAGGTAGAAAAACCTGAGGAAACTGAAGTTACTTTTGAATCGGAAGAAACTGTAACAACTGAAATCATGACTCAAGAAAAACCAGACATAACCACAGTCACTATGGAAAAAGAAAAACCAGATGTTTCAGAACTAACTATTGAAACTAAGATTGAAAAACCTGAGGAGACAGATGTCATCTTAGAGACTGAAACAACTGAAGTTTCAGAAATTATCCCAGAAAAATTAACACCAGAGATTTCTCAAATAGAAAAGGACACCGAGAAACCTGAAGTTACTCAGTTAGAAGTTGAAACTGTTATTAAAACAGAGGAAGAAAGCACAGATTCTGTAAGAGCAGAAAAAGGTTATAAGCCTGAAATTATTCCAGAAAAGGAAGTTTCAGAAGTTAGTGTGGAGGGTGAAAAAGCTGGAGGTATAGAATCAGACAAACAGAGGATGTTGATACCTAGTGATATGGTTGATCAAGATAAAATGTTAAGTCATATTTCTGACACTGAAATCTCTCCTTTGGAGGTCTCTACCCTTCCTGAAATGAAGCAAGAATTTGTTACAGGTATCAAACAAATTTCAGTCAGAGCACTTGGCTGTTCAAATTTGTCAGCATTTCACAAAAGTTTATTTCAAGTGAACATTTCAAATAATGTTTCCCATGTGAATGCTGATAAGTTTTGATGGTCAAATGTAGCTGACTTAAGCTGTGTTTGCTAAATACTGACCATATGCTAATGCACAGCTTTCACTCTATTTTTTGGCAACATTTTGGAGCAATATGTTTACAACTTCATTAACAACTAAAATTTAGAAAAAAAATCTCTTTTCTTTTTTTCTTTATTTTTATGATGGATAAAATTTGATCATATTGAGGGATGGAAAAGGGATTTTATGGTTTTAGAAAATAAGGCATGTAATTTAAGCATGAATGCTTCTGTCCTTTTTCAATGCAGTATTGTTCTATGAAAATATTGCTTGAAAAATGTCTGTAAATGAGAAAAAGAGAACAATCATTGGTAAGTTGTAGCATGGTGTGCCAGTTTAAATTATGTTATACAAAAAATAGTTTAGTTATCAAAATAAGATATTTTTATCATTCAGCAAAAAAATGCTTAGCCAGTTTGTGAAAAGAAAAGGTTTAATGTTATATCAATCTGCTGAATGCATAGTTTGGAGGAATGTTGAAGCTAAATTAAAATTGTTTGCATTGAAACATTAGTGTCATAATTTGTATGTTTTCTAAAATATCTAGTGAAAGAGATGAATTATTTCTAACTCAAGAATTAAGTCTAATAAAATTTTATATAATTTCAGTGTGTTAAAGTTATAAAATGAATGTTGTAGAATTATAAGAAAATTAACCTATCTAGAAAGTAGATTCACCTATATATAGCTAGTAATTAATGAATGTATTGATTGAAAATGTGACCCATTTGTTCTAATTTAGCTTTAAATTTTTAAAAGTTGTTTTTAAAATGAAAAGAATTATTAATTATTTTGTTTTCTAATTTCAGGAGACGATGTTGAGGCTGAGTTCAGACTCAGTGAAACAGTTTCAGATAGTGTACAGGATGTACAGGCTGAATTCAGACTGAGTGAAACCTTGTCAGAAAAGGAGAGACTAACAGCAGGTATGACTCGTCACACATCAGATATAGTTTTTATCTAATGTTTATTCTATGTATTGTAAGGTATAAAAAATCTTTACCAGCATTCTTATCTATGTGCATTTTTGCTTAAAACAAATTACAAAATTTTGTGAAAGGAGTAGGGGCAGTAAGGCCCTTATTTGGCCCAAAAATCACTGCAAATTTAAAAGTTATCATACATATTCTTAAATTACTGAAAACTTTACTAAGGTATAAGGAATTAAGAAAAACAAAACAAATTTGACATCGAACAAGATCCCATGACAACAAATCATGACTAAAATTGCATATTTTGTTAAATTTCGTGATTTTCATTGTTTTTTCATCAAACTTGAAGTATATTTTAGATTGAAAAAGTATGTGCGCACCCAAGAAACAACTTTATATTTGTAGAGATTATGCCAATAGTTATAATAAAGCTTCTGTTGAATTATTTTGTTGTTTCTCGGCTGCGCAGGATGTTTCCACAACGGAAATAAAGATAAAAAAACTGCATAAATTCTATATTTTTCATCGTTTTTGTGAAAATAGTATACATTATGACGTAAATGTGACGTCATCAGATAAAAATCTTTATGTTTTTCATTTATATTTCTTGACCCTATGCATTTCTAAACATTATGTGCCAATTTGAAATAGTTATCAAACATTTTATTTTCTCTGGCCAAAACTAGGCCTTAATGCCCCTACTCCTTTAACTTTTTTATTTTTGCATGAAGTGTAAACATGAGAAAAGGATTGTAATTGTTAAAAAGTTACAATAAACCTTCATATAAATAAAAATTTTGATATTTTCCAGAAGAAGAGAAAGAGATAATTTCAGATGAAGAAAAGAGAAGATCACTGTCTGTTTCCTCTGAAGAAATAGAAGAAGAAATCTCAACTATTGAAGAGAAACCAGAATCACCAGTGACTATCAGTAAGTTTTGAATATTCTGGATCTAAATAAGTTCCTGTGTGATTTCCAACCAAAAAAATTTCACAGTATCGCAGATTTTGTCAATAAATCAATAAGAAGCAGATTCTACCACTTTACCTCAAGCCTCACATTTAAGATTTTGAATATGTGCCTGCCTCTGTTGTGTAAATATTATAATTAAAGGGGTATTATATTACCAGACACCGTAATAAAATCAGATTTCATGTAATTTATTATTACCACACATTGAGTGACAAGGTAAAGAAAAAGCTGCATACAGAATTACACATATAGGTCCTCAAAGACAAAAAATGGAAACACTTAAGTTTATAAAAATCATTTTATTGTGTTTTCTAACAAGATTTGATGTTGGTGAATATTCAATACCTCATACCTACACAAATAAATCATCAGAAGTACATTGAAAGAAAAGAAATAAAAACAATGCCAGGCACATGATAAGTTAAACTGATTTCTACTTTTAGCTGTCGAAGAAAAAGAGATAACTAAATCCCCTGAAATAATCCAGTATTTACAAGACATATCTGCACAAGATGGAGGCCAAGCACAATTGGTTTGTAAAGTCACAGGCCTGCCACGCCCAACAGTCACATGGTACAAGGGAGAGGAGATGATTTTCCCATCAGAGGAATTCAAAGTATCCTATGAAGGAGATGAATGCACACTAATCATCGCTGATGTTTACCCTGAAGATGCAGGACAGTACAAAGTTGTGGCTAAAAACGATGTCGGAACGGCTATGACAACTTGTGATTTATCTGTCTTAGGTAAACAACTTTAAACTCCATTTCTGTTCTTAAAATTTATCTGAAAAAAAGAGAATTAAATCTGAAATAAACACCAAATAAAGATAAGTCTCCAAAATACTCCATTTATTTTAATGCTTATTAATTAGTATCCCACAAATACAACATAATTTACTATTATTATTTCAACAACCTATACAAAGACATTCCATAATATTGTATGGTTTGAGATATCATGAGTCATGTTTTTACCTTGAATGAAGTGAAGATTTTAATGTTAAAATGACCACAAGTATATATAAATGTCCCTTGATGTTATTAACTAAATATATATTTATTTGTAGCCCCAGAAGAGACAGTAGAAGAACCTGAGTGGTTGGCTCCATCTTTTATACAGAAACCTAAATTCCAGACGGTTGATGTTGGACAAACTGTAATGTTTGAAGCCAAGATTGTAGCCAACCCAGGACCACAGGTAAATTATACATAGTTTACATATGATTTACCATGTAGTTGTCTATATAAAAAGAAGATGTGGTATGATTGCCAATGAGACAACTCTTCTCCAGAAACAAACAAAACATAAAAATTAACAACTATAGGTCACTGTTCGGCCTTCAACTATCAACAAAGCCCATAATGTATAGCCAGCTAAAAAAAGTCCTGAAATTTTATGTACAAAACAATGAATGAAAGATAAATATGTAACACAGCAACAAACGACAAAAATTATTTGAAACTTGTGGGGTTTTTTATCGTTGTGATTTCACTTGCAATTTATGAATTAAATATCGTGTATATTTAATTAACTGACTTATTTAAATCAGATCCACTGGACCAGGAATGATATTCCATTGTCCAGTGACAAGAAAATCCAGATAGAGACAAAACAAGATGACCACTTGTACCACACCACTATCCAGCTGACCGATGTTATGCCTGAAGATGCAGGAACTTACAAAGTGACCAGTCAAAATTACTATGGAGAGGCTAGTGTCTCTGTGTCACTGCTAGTCAAAAGTAAGTCTAATTTAAGTGGTTGTCGAACTAGCTAGATCTACTGTATACACATGTTTGTAACTGTTTAGTACAGCAGATCTAACTTGGTATATCAACAGTTTGTTATTTAATCTAATTTGATTTGGTGTTAGTCCAAAACTGTCAATAATGACTTTTGTATAATCAGATTATCTTTGTATTTCTTGATTTTAGTATTGTAAGTGGGAAAAAGGGGAAACAAACTTCTTAGCTGAAACTTGACATAGGAGCTTGATATGTTGGTAATAGTGAAGTGATATGACCCTTCTGCAGAAATCAGTGAACTCTTGGCAAACAAGCCGTAACAATTTTTCTGCTTTAATTAGCAATCAGTTGCTATTTCAGAAGACAACCAATTGCATTGTTTATCTTTTACAGAACCATCTGGTCCAGAACAAACAGACTTCAGAGAAAAACTACAGACTCAAGTGTAAGTCTTGTCACTGATCTCATCTAACTTTTATTCACTGGGAAAAGATATGTTGTCAGACTGATATATTACTAAAAGCATTGAATTTGTTATAGCTTTATTGTAGTGCATTGTTTCTTGTTACATTTTATGGAAATTGGTTGTTCCTTTTTAGGGCTGATTAAAATAATTAAGTTTTGTAGCATGAGCTAACTTATTAGTTTATTTGAATGATGTTATTATTAAGTCTTTTATTTTACACAAAAGCATGAGGTCAAAGTACTTAACTGTTTTGTTTAGAAGTTAAAAAGAAATTAAAGTATTAAAACGTGGCATGAAATTGAATTAAATTAATAATAAAAGCATGAGTTCAATGAGGCAAAGATGTTTCTACTGCTATTAACTAGAATCATTAGAATGAGTTGATTGCATGTTTAAATGTTGTGTGTCTGCAGGAAAACTAAAGTTGGCGTCAAAATCAAAGCAGAGCAGGTTGATTTCCGTAGCTTGTTACAAAAGTCTACAGTCAAATCTAAGTAAGTTTTTAGTTTCTTCTGTTGAAATCATTTCCTTCCAAAGAATATTGCATGGAAGACTGTTAGCCTGGTAGAATGAAATTTACGATGGTCAAAGGCCAGTTTGTTACTATCCAGATGTGAAAACAAAGAGCCATAACCTAGAAACTGATTGTTCTTTCCAGAAAATAAAGGACCAAACCATTTCCTAGATGCTTTGAAAAACCTAAAGGACACGCACTCTTTCCTCTTTAAATCTTGTTTGCCTTTGCCCACTTTTCATGTTTATTGAAAAGTCAGTAAATATTAAAAAAAAATTGTTTACATTGAAATATGGATAATTGTTTGACTTCTTCAAATTTTCATTATATAAGCATTTGTTTCAAAATTTATAAATCATTGTACTGTAAAAGTTCTAACTAATCTACAAAAATGTTAAAGTATTGACCTTTCAATTTTTGAATTATTCTGTGTCCAGATTAAAATGTATCATTTAAATGATATGTGTATATTTTGTTTACTTTATAAATTTGTACTTTAGGAAATTTGCTGAAGATGTTACAGGAGAAGATGTAACAGAAGAACAACAGGCAGAACAGAAAGATTTCAGAGACATTCTCAAGAAGGTAATTCAGGGGAGATAATCTTCTGCCCTTTTGGATGATTTCTGCTATTATAGTTCAGATTTATCTAACATGATAAATGAAATATGGTATGATTGCAAATTAAACAACTATCCACCAAAGTTCAAATGAAGTAGAAGTAAGAAATTATAGGCAACCATGCAACATTCAACAATGAGAAAACCCATACCATAAAGAAGGCTGATCTCTTTTAGTACAGCCATTTCTGTGTTTTATTTCTATGAGCAAAAATTAAAAAAAAACACATGGATTTATCTACAGATTTCAAGTATTTTGTCTCTTTTTCATAAATATAAACATAGATCTTCCAGATTCAACCTTTATTTACCTTCCCTGTGTAAACAGTTTCTTTTATATTTACCTTTTCTAATTAAGCTTTTACCATGAAATGCTAAAAAAAATATTTATAAGATTAACATATCTTATTTTTAATTCTATATAGAATATAAAAGCAAGTTATTTAACTGATATTCTTTTATTCTAATAAAACAGGCTGACAAGCTTGAAGCACCTGAATTTGTTAAGACCATCAAAAACCAGGAAATACCTGAAGGTGACGAGGTCAAATTTGTTACCAAGGTCAAGGGTAAACCTGAACCAACTGTTACTTGGTTCCATGACGACCAGACCATTGTATCTGATGACATCTACAAGGTCATCCCTGGTGAAGAAGGTGAAAGTACTCTTCTACTTCCTGAAGCATTCCCAGAGGATTCTGGGAAATACTCAGTACAAGCTGAAAATGAGGCAGGAAAAGCTGAATGTTCAGCTGTTCTCAAGGTCATCACTGGTAGGTTAAAAGTACAATAAGCATATGGTACTGTTGGTGTTTCTTTTGATAGATTTGTATTATAAAGTACAAAGAAAATGTCATATGAATGTCACCTTTTTTAGGAAATAGAAAATATCAAATTTCTAGTTTTAAAGGTATTTGTCATGTTTTAACAGTTGCTTTTATATTTTGAAAAGATTTTCCTCAAAATTACAACTGAATTGATATTTTACCTTAAGTTATAATTTTGGTTGTTTTTTTCCTGTAGAAGATGAATTGGATGCAGGAGAAGAAAAACCAGAAGTCATCAAGAAAGTAGAAGTTGTAGAACGAGAAGCTGAGCAACTAGACTTCAGGGATGTTCTCAAATCTCAAGTGTAAGTAGGGACATTGTCAAAATAAAGAATGCTGGAATGTTTTCAAAAATGTGTTTCTTATTATTTTTCATCAAGAACAATATCTGGAAATTTTTGGCCTTATTTGCAAGGTGTTTGAACCTAATATGGTTAGAATGAAGAAATATCTAAATCAAAATATTTAAAAAAAATAATCATTCATTGCATGGTTATCCCTTAAAATAAAATTAATTGCAGATGTAATAAAGGCATGTTCTATGTTTTGTTTTTTGATTTGTAGCATGTGTTCAAATTTTAAACCAAGTAGAAAAATTACAGTTGAAGACACCATAGTTCAGAACAAAATGTTTATTGCAAGTTTTCCTGCATAACTCTTTTTTCATTAATGTATTGTTTGTCTTGCTCTTGCATGTTTAGAAAAACTAAAGTTGGTGTGCAATATACGTATGAGCAGTTGGATTTCCGTACAGTTCTTAAAACTACAAGTGTCAAGTCAAGGTAATAATTGTAACTAACCCATAGTCATTGTGTAGCATGGTGCATGTTAATTTATTGAGAAATAATGTTGAATATTAAAATAAGAAGATGTGGTATGATTGCCAATGAAACAAGTCACCACCAGAGACCAAATGACAAAGAAATTAACAACTGCAGGTTTCCTTACAGCCTGATCTTGATCAAATTGCAAAGTTTTATCATATTCAGTAGCAAAGATAACCTTTTGCAGCTATTCCAATGACATCATCAAATGGGCTCGCGGGTCTAAATCATTTTTTTTAAATTTAATATAGAATTTCTCTATATTTTTCTATAAATAAACTTGATCTTATACTTATTAGAGAAACAAAATTAAAAAAATGGGGTCACTGTTTATTTACACTCACAAAATGCCTTCGAATGAAGCATACATATTTGTTAATGTCCTTTTTTTCTGCTGTACTAATAGGAGAAATAGCGGTAATATCGAAATAAAAAAAGAACTAAATTACAGAAATAGCTTAAATTTTACAATTATTTAGTTTATGTACAGCTTAATTGAAAAAAAAACAATAAAAAATATTGGTTTCCGATGAGTTAAGAAAGATATTTCAATTTTAATGCCAAAAAGTGGCATTTTTGCACCAAAGGGAGATAATTTGGAGCTTTTTCAATGATATCTACATTTTAAAAGTCACCTGGGGCCAAAGCGAATTGATTTTTTGGAATGATTTTTGTACCATATGACAAAGTAACAACTACTTAAGGTTATACATAAAATTTGTAATGAAAAATTAATGCTTATTTTTTTTTCTGAAAATCTTATACCCGTGAGCGTCCTTAAATTAAAGATTCAAGAATACTGTCAGTCCAATTAACTGATATGAATGGAAAGAGAAGATATTTAAATTTTGTTTGAATCCGTGGTATTGTCTTTTATTTAACCAGATTTTCATATTTTTTAATGCATTCTTCAACTCCTTTACTATTATCTTATTGAAGTTTAAAACCTCTTTGTACAACTATTGTCAAAGTTGATTTAAAACAACATGATATAAGCAAAATAGGCACTGTGTATTGTTTGTTATTTACTCTGAATTAATTGGTAATGTTTTCACTACATGACTACAGAAACATGATATAAACTTGTATCTTACTATTGCTGCAGAATTACTGTATAATATATATGTTGATCATCTCAATCCAGAGAATGAATGATTGTTTAATTTGTATGTGCATGTTTTTGTTTATTAGGAAATTTGATGAAGATGTTACCGGTGTTGAAACAACAGTTACAATACAGGAAGCTGAACAAGTGGATTACAGAGATGTTCTACAAAAGGTAAGCAATAAAGGACAAAGAAGTCATTTAGAATTAAGATATATGTCTTGTTCATAAATGTAAATCAGAGACTCAAGTTAAAATAACTAAATGGTTCTTAATCAGAGATGATTCAATGAACTTACTAAAACATATTTTTTGAATTTGATAATATTTCATGAATTTACCGTATGCTTTATAGATATCTTTTCCTTGTTTCTGTTATTGGATTACTGTCTCATTGATTTTTACCCCACAGTTGGTTCCGTTGGAATGAATTATTTTTCTTTTATTCACCAGAAACAACCAGAAGAAGATCAGGTTGCACCAGAGTTTGTAGTCAGTATTGGAGACATGAAGATTCAGGAAGGTGAATCTACCAAATTTACAGTCAAAGCCAAAGGTCAACCAGCTCCAGAGATCCAATGGTTTGTCAACAATGCACCAATCAAAACTGATGATATCTATCAGGTGATTCCTGGTGAAGAAGGGGAGAGTACTCTGGTACTTTCTGAAGCTTTCCCAGAAGACAGTGGTGTGTATACAGTGAAGGCCATTAATGAAGCTGGACGAGCAGAAGCCACAGCTTTACTTACAGTTAATGGTAAGTCACTCATACAAACAGTTTATCTCTAGAAACTGAGAGAACTTCATTGATTGATAACATTTTCTTTCTTTGTTCTATGGCATAAAGTTTTGAGGCTTGCCACATTTTGAAATATTTTATATTCACCTTCAAAACTCCTCCAGTTACTCCAGCTAGCTAGCTCCACCAATAAAACACCTGGCTACCATGAAATATAGCCTAGTAGCAGTAAACACCAACAACAATGTAATCTTCAAAAATAAAAATGTTGTTTTTTTCAGTGAAATAGGAATGTGAGTGGTATGATTAAATAAAAACTTGTAAATTGAACAGGACATTAACCCTCTATTGGGAGGTTTTCAAGGAAAATCTGATAAAAATTTAATGTTTTCTAAAGCTCAGTTAAAGAAAAATAAACTGAACTTAAAGATTTTGTTTTAGAACTTATTGAGGCTGAGTCGCCACAACCTGAGGAAGAAGAAGACAAAGAGGAAGTGACCTCATTTGTAATCAAACCAGAAGATGAAACTGAGGCTGAGATCACAGTTCAAATATCAGAGGAAAAAGAACAACCAAAAGAAGATATTGAGGTAAGCTAGGTTATAATGGAGAGAGAGAAATAAGGGTGAAATATTAACTTTATAAATCTTTTAAACCTATATATAAATGCTTTATTGCACTTCGGTAAGTTTTTATTTCCAGAAATATAAACACTTAGCAGGCAAAAATTTGCACCTTTTTTGATAATACACTTTTTGTGAGAAATAGTATTTGAGGGTCTTAGGATTTTTTTGTTCATTATATGAAATTTGCACAGTAATTTCAAACTTTTTAGGAATGATTATTTTGATGCTATAAAAAACTTCTTACTCATGTTGTTAATTTGGCATGCACAAAGTTTCTTGTGGTATCACATTTCCATCTTCTTATTGGAAACTATGGTCAATTCAAATTAAACTTCATTTATCAGTTTCAAGTGTCTTTTCTTCTGTAAATATAATGCAAAACATTTTCAAAATGTAAAGTTGTGTGCTAAGTTACTGTCAAATGCACACATTTGGCCTGAGTAATACAAGCTTCTTAATACAATTAATATTTCAAGATTTTTGATTTTGTAATTTATTAATTTTTTTAAACACTTCATTGATTTTTGTTTTCATGTTTTCTATATATCAAATGGCAAAGCTTTGCTGTTATTGAGCTAACATTTGTTATTCATTAAACTGTTGATCGAGAACTATTTTTCTTGGTTACCAATTCACAATTTCAGAATCTAAAGAACTTTTAGTATTTTAATTGTTTGTACTCCAAAGTAGAAATAATATCACATCATCTGGTATATTTCCATTGTTGAGGACGTTAATGGCAAACAAGTTTTGCTGTATGGGATGGAAAAAATTACCCAGAATGCTTTATATTCTGAAAAGGTGAATTGGGAATGTTGTTCTCTCTTGAAATGACGAAAGACACAAATAAAGCATCACAAGGTTAACAAATCTTTATATATGTATACATTTTTTTTCAAAAATCATTTACAATTAAAATGAAAGTAATACTGATTTCCTTTGAGAAAGAATGAATTTCTAAAACTGGTGATGCTAAGTTTGTGGACAAAAGTTCAACTATATATAGTGTTCTCTTCTCTCATTTTACTTATCCTCAAATATTGAATTAAATCGCAGGTGCTTGATGAAAATGACTAAAGAATTTTCATACTCACAAACAAGTTTATTTTAATATATTTAACTTTAGTAAAATGAGGGTTAAAACTGTGTAAAACATCTGTTCTGTTCTTGTCTTATGGGTTCAAATTAGCTTTAACATTTGAAAGGTTCAGGACCATTTGCATTTTCAAGTTAATATCAATGTAAAGAATGGGAGGTCATAAAATCTATTCTCTCCCAGAAAATTAAAGAAAGGTCATGGACTATAGACCAAAACTAAATTGAACCTTATTTTGACTTAAGCTATATCTACAAGCGACAACTGTGAACTGTGGTGAAAGGTTACTCATTATAATCCCTAGAAATATTCTTGAATATTCGTCTTTTAGATGATAATGATCATATTTTGTCTTTAGATTTAAAAATAAGCAGCAGTAGAAATAGCTCATTGCTGACTTTTTAATAATGAAAGGGAGATAACTGTTTGATCACATGGTTTGTTTCTTTCTTTACCACATAAATTACAGATTGTCGCTGATTATCTAATATAAAAAGTATTGTGAAAGGACTGTTATTTGTAATGTATCAATTTTCTATTATTAAAAGTGAAAAAATAAAGGTCACTTTGTATATAACGGAGTTACATTTTTGAGACCACTAGTCTGATTTTTATAATAGGAAACAACTATTGTTTGAAGAAAATTTTTATTTTCAAATAAAAGTCCTTCGCAATGATAACAATATATGGCAACACCATCATCATAAGGAATATTTAGTAGATGCAGTAATTTACTCATGTGGGTATTAGTTTTCTGTTTTGCTTTTTCCAATCATATTGTGTTGTAAAATGATGCCCTTTATGGGTTCTTGATTAGATTAATAAAATTCTTATCCCTTATCTCTTTTCTTATCATGGTGTATATTATTCAAATCAGTTCTAGATAAGTTCAAAAAAATTACTCATGGTTGAAAAAGAAAAAAAACACTTTCCTGTTTCATTTTGATGGCTATAAATAAGCCTTAAAAGCTTCTGATTAATTTCTTTAGCCTTAGTTATATATAAGGAAATTGGTTAGAGGCGTATACTAATTTGCTTGAAGTTTATGTGAAAACATTCTTCCATATGTGAATATTTTCTTATAGCAAATTTAACAATTATTGTTAAATTCAAATGATCTTTGATGATTGTGGTGCCATATGAGTTCTCAAATACAAGTTATTCCATTATACATCTGTTATATGCATTTGAATAGGGGAGGGGGAGGGGGGAAGAGTAGGCAAGATAAAATCAATGACCTTAATTGGCAAGTTATGAATCAGATATAATGGTAAAAGATAAGATAAGAAAACAGCCAATTAGGAATTATATGGGAATATCAAAAATGACTAAAATACATAAACCATCTGCAGTTTACAATTATTTTTTTACAGTTTTGTTAGACCAATTAAAAAAATCAATAAACAATCAAACAGGCCAATTATTTTAGGGAACAGACACAAACGTCTTATATTTTCTCCATACCATTTAAGTTTAAAACGA
The DNA here is from genome assembly GCF_965363235.1 of Mytilus galloprovincialis. Taxonomy (NCBI): domain Eukaryota; kingdom Metazoa; phylum Mollusca; class Bivalvia; order Mytilida; family Mytilidae; genus Mytilus; species Mytilus galloprovincialis. The sequence continues at coordinate 52,980,535 of NC_134851.1, forward strand.
GTGAATTAGCATGTTTGTTGTTGTGAGCATGCTCGCTTGTTAACCCTGTCTTTTTTTGCTTCCTGCACAGCTTGCCTCCTCACCTGTTGACCGCACGCCTACACATAGTTACACATGGACCCTCATGTCCTCACCTTATCCTGATCAGCTTTCACAAACTCTTTTAAAGGAGGAGGTTATAATACAACCTGAGACAGAGGAGGAAGAATCATCTACAAGGTCTATTCCGGAGGATGTCAGTTATGAGGCCTCCTTTGAAGAAGATTATACTGTGTCAGCTGACATGTCAATAGAAGAACCTACACCTACTCAGCCAAAAGATATCGAGGCTGAGAGGTTGTTCCCTGAGGACAATATACCAGAACAACAAGAAGGTTATGTAATGGTATCAGACGATCTTATTCCTGAAAAACCAACGGAAGAAGAATTCACTATCATATCAAAAGAAGAAATTCCTTCTCTAGACCTTCCCAAAACTGCCTCTGATGACGATAAGGATGTCAAACCATACTCTGGTGGATCTACAAGTTCATTTGACGAGGAGAAACCTGGACTGATTGATAGACCAATTAAACAGAAAACTGACGAAGACATATCTATTTCAAGTGATGAAGTGTCAGAAGAAGATATTGAGGAGGATATATCTGTTTCTTCTGCCACATCTGAGGAAGAAATTGAAGAAAAAGGATTTGAAGTATTAATGCCTGACATTGTTCCCAAGGAAAAGGACCAGAAGAAAAAAGATATTTCTTCACAGGAGATTAAATCTAAAGCTCCTGAAAGGGTTATCCTTGAAGATATCCCAATCCCAGACGACGCTAAAAAACCAAGTAAGGAATTTGAGTTTGTTCTCAGTGAAGCAGAAAAGGGTAAACAAGTTCAACAGCAAGTTGAGGAAGAGATTATCTTACCTCTCGAAGAACAACCTGAATTCTTAACAAAGGACATCACTGAACAAATTGACATTCCAGAAAAACCAACTCCTTCTGATGTAAAATTCCTAGGTCAGACAGAGGAAGGGGAGATAACTGCTCCTGTCAAACCTCTTCATGAAGAACAACCTGTGGATATCACTGGAGGACAAATATCTAAAATATGGAGACCTGATGTTATAGAACAACCTACTTTACCATCCAATGAGCAATACAGGGGAAGAATTCAAGAAAAAGAGATTAATGCCCCTGAAAGGGTTGTTAGGGAAGAAGAATATTCTGTTGATATTGAAGAGGAAGATATATCTGAGGAAAGGAAACAAGATATTACTGAAGAGCAAGAAGATTATGAGGCAGATGAAATGATTATCTACGAAGATCAAGAACAACCTGAAAACATTGGATTTATAACACATACTATTGATTATCTTGAGACGGTCCCTGAGGAAGACTCATTCAACTCCTCCCAGGATGCTAGTTTCTCTGTAGACGATCAACCAGATGGACCAACAGGTGAAGATGTTGCTGTGGAGAAGGTCGTCATGAGAGCTGTGATTGAGGACCAAGATATTGAAGAATCAATTGATATATCACAGGTACAATAATACAGACAAAGGGTAAAGGTCAGGGGTCAATAAGGTTCATCGAGGAGCATGGATGTTATAAGGATATAAGGGTAGAAATTGGGCCAGCAAGTAGCATGGATGTCGTACAAAATTATATAGATAGTGATATGAAGAGTAGGACCTTGGTGTCGCTAATAAAGCATGTGAATACCCTTTATAGAGCATAAATGTACATATCTATGCTAAATAGACCTCCCATGAAATAAACATGATTTTTATTTTGTATTAGATATTGCTCATTTTAGGTCAGATCCATGTACATATAAAGATCCTTTACATAACAAACAACAAATATAGTCATTCAATTATTTAAACAAATGGAAAAAAATATCTTAATCAGAAGAAAGTATAGTAAAATAATATATTTGAAAAGATCTATTCAGTGAAACCTATCTGAACAAAATGCTTTCAGAGTTAAATATTTGTTTTAGATTGAGTTTTTTTAATACAAATTAATTATTTGTTAAAAGTGCTGTTACACATGAAGAGTTCATTTTAGAACGGATTCCTGTTGATGCCAAGTCTGATTTATATAGGTGTCACTGTATAATAGTTCCTACTCCCAAACATATGAATACTAATCAAGAGAAACATTGTAGACTTGTCATATGACTATACTCATCATGACTATATATCTATATAACATTCATGCTCATAAATATATTCTCATCTAAATCTATATATGGCTTGGGCAACACTCATCTGATGGAGGTGGGAGATGAAGCATAGATTATCTACTGCTCGTCAAAGATACAAAAAGGTGCATCAAGAGACCTAACCTAAACTTGCACGATGGTGATTGGTTGAGACATATGATAAATGCATGATTGGAATTGATTATTTTATTCCCTTACATTCCCCTTTTTCCAATATTTATTCAATTCCATAGGATTTAGATTTTATCCTGACTTTTACATTGGCCCTATTATCATAATGTATAGATGATAGATTTTCCAAATTTTCCCTCACTGCATTCAATTGTCATAAGCATTTTGTAAATCCACACTCAATGCACTGTTAAAACTGCTTCAAAAGCAGGATTTAGTATGATGATACGAGGTTTAAAAACAAGTTATTTTAAATGTATATTGAGAAGAGTGTTTTCTCGTATTTAAGAAAAATATATGTTTATTTATTTCAAAGGTGACAGAGACATTTACAGCTGATGTTTCTGAGGAGATTGTAATCCCACAATTCCTCAGAGATTTATCAGACCAGGAAGTGACAGAAGGTGACACAGTGACCTTCATTGTACAACTGGCAGGATCTCCATTCCCAGAAATCTCATGGTAAGGGGTTGTACCAGAATTTTATTTTGCTAGATTCATTCATGAAATTTATTTTAACAAATAGAGTCTTTTAAACTTTTACTATTTTAAGAAGATTTGAACGAATATTTTATACTTGCTTAGAATATGTATCATATACAATATTTGTTGAAAATTTTGTACTGTTTGCTTCTAAATATTTAATTGTTCTGTCCAGGTACAAAGATGGTAAACTAATTGAGTCAGGTGATCATTACAAGGTCGAGGTCAGAGGTAACTTTGCTTCTCTGATTTTGAAAGATGTGATGCCTGATGATGATGCAGAATACACTGTCAAGGCCACCAATGAAGCTGGAACAACATCCAGTGTCGGACAGCTCTTTGTTAATCCAATTGGTAAGATACTATAAATTATAGGAAATTTAATCTGAAAATAAACTGTTATGAGAATTTTTATCATGAAAATATTATATGAAGTAAAACAGGATAATTCATGCAGTCAAATAAGAACAAGCTTTGATGACAGAAATAATACGACAAACAATCTTGATTTTGGAATCTGATGTTTTTTGTGGAGAGGAGATTGTACACTTAATTGTGTATGGTAAAGTTTGTATTGTAATGGAGATATTTAGCAGCAGTTGTTGTGGTAACTGTATAAAAGTCTGTCTGTTTGTCTTAACAAAACTACATTATAACTGTTAACATTTAATAATTCTTTGCCTATTTAGAAACATGGGAACTACAAGGAAAGGTAAAAATTACTTTCACAGAAAACACTGGTATTCACATTTCAGTCTGCACACAGTGATTGTTGTCAGGGATTTTATTATAAATTTGTGGGGAATTGTTTGGTTTTTAGCTCACCTGTATCTGATGAAAAAAAAAAACAATCTATTTGACCACTCCAATACTATAAATAAAAATATTGATAATGCCTATTTAAATAACTTTTTGAAAGTAGATAATTTTACATTCACCAAAATACATCACCAAAAAATGTATAATTACAGATCTTGTTAATAATTTCCATAGATGATAGGTGAGCTTAACAAACTGTCTGGGTCTTCAAGTTTGTGAATACACTGAGCGTTACAATTTCAATACACAAAAAATGCAAGAATATGCAATTTATTTACAGAAGTGTGTTTTCAAGAGGAAAATGAACAAAATTCTGACAGTACTGTAATTTAATTTACATTTTTACTATTATGTAATAAAATACTTGTCATGGGATAAATAGTCCAGTATACCAGTATAGAATAATATATATAGGGACGCTTTAGTGGTTTAATCCATTATATAGTGATTGGAATGCAATATTTTTTTTATTCTCACCATTATTTTTGTTTTTATTTTCAATTTTGTTTTGTTGAGGTTTGGGTGAAGGTTGTATATATGTTTTAATTTGAAGAAACATAAACCACATTGAAAATGAAAATTCATTCATCTTACATGACTTTGATTTTTTTACGAAAAAAAAATTGCAGAATTTTTTAGATTGTCATCATTGCTTAAACTTCTATCTATCAGCTTTATAGAATATTGTAACTGTAAAACAGCAATCTGATTATCTAATTAAGTTGACATTGCCTTATATTTGTAGGTGAAGCACCAACATTCATCTCCAGAATTGATGACAAGGAGATCGAGGTTGGAGCGCCCATTGTCCTTGAATGTCAAATCAGAGGACATCCCAAACCAAGAGTATCCTGGCTTAAAGATGGAGAAGAAATCATAGGAGACAGATTTATGTGAGTTATTTAGTGCAATAATTTCAGGATACATATGATAAGTAAACTTGCTGATGTGGTTCATAGGTGTTTCTCGTTTCTTGTTTTTTATATAGATTAGAATGTTGGTTTTCCTGTTTGAATGGTTTTACACAAGTAATTTTTTAGGCTCTTTATAGTGTGCTTTTAAGTTTGAGCAAAGGCTCCTTGTTGAAGACCATACTTTGACTTATAATGGTTTGACTTTTACAAACTGTGACTTGAATGGAGAGTTGTCTCATTGGCACTCATACCACATCTTCTTATATCTATTATATGATATACATGATTGTGAATTCAGAGAAATATGATGCTTCATGATCAAAAATAGATTTATTGATTAATTTGGTAATTTCATATGATTTTTTTCCCATTTTGAAACTCTGTAAAAATTATCTTTACAAAGCAATACAAAATGTTTGGTAAAGCATAGTAATTTATCATATTGATTTCTTGTAGCTATGATGTCAACGAGGAAACTGCCAAACTAACAATTTTAGACACAATTCCGGAAGATGAAGGAGAATATACCATTAAAGCAATCAATGACAAAGGTGTCGCCACTAGTAGTGCTGAAGTTCTCATCCAATTAGAGGCACCAAAATTCACCGATACATTAAAGGATGTCAGGGCCCAGTATTTAGACACTGCTGTTCTTGAATGTAATGTTCATGGTAAACCAACACCTAAAGTCACATGGTTGGCCAATGATGCCGTTATTGAGGAAAGTGCCAAATATCATATTAGACAAGAAGGCGATCATGCCGTGTTGGAAATTCATGATGTTTCATTAGAGGACTCTGACATTGTTTACTCTTGCCGTGCAGAAAACGCTGCTGGAGAAATCATATGTTCTGCAAATGTTGAGACACAAGGTATTCTTTTATAACTGTTATATCATGTTATTACATATATCCCAGAATGCTTCAGTGAATATGCACACTGCCCTAAATGATTAGCAGTTCCAAAGTCAGTGCAAATGTAAATTAACTGATTAATAAAAAACTTTTTAACATTATGGGTTTCATTTTATGAATGTTTTCTAATCTTTTACAAAATCACTTATTCCATTAGAAATATTGCCGTACTAAATTTCTGTCTAATATTTAATCATTCGTATAAAGGTGACAGTTTATATATAGCCTTGTGACTGAACTGCTAATTCATCAAAGGGCAGTAACTCTTTATGAACAATTAACATAGACAGGTATCTACAATTTGTATAACAACTGCATTTCTATCATTTGTTTTTCATCATTCTTTTCCCGCATGTGATAAAAAAATATGCAGATCTTGAGGATTTATTGTTGAATGTTTGCAATGAACAGTTTATTTACATGTGACAATGTTGATGAAAACTGGATTATTTCATTTTTACTCATTATTTTTTTCATTTTGTATCTGCATTTATTGTTATAACTCATAGTCCTATATGTAACATAGATCAAGTTAAATTACTTAGTTACTAGAATATCTAAATATTTTCTACAAATTTTGTATATTTTGTAATTAGTAAAGTTAAGTTTTTGTATTGAAAGATTGTTATGAATGTTTGTAAGTATCAAATGACAAACAGAATTGTTCCATTGCAATTTAAAGTACAATGTACTTTGTTCTAATCAAGAACTTAGATTCCCTAGACTTACATATAACATTGATTTTGTACTGGTCATTATTTCAAATTTTTACTGTTTCTATTCAAGACAATGAAAAACAACTTAATTAATTGATATCCAATTGATGGTGACAACATTTTGTAAACAATCATATTGTTATTGAACAACAATTTTTCACAACATTTCCATTTTCTGTTGTTTTGTATTATTTTCTGTTTCAGCATGTGATATAAATGTGTGTGCTCGTAAGAACAAAATGTGCATGTAATATTTGTTGTTGTTGCATGGCAACCAATAAAAAAACATTTAAAGAAATATGAAAGAAAATGATTTTTCTTTAGGTCCTGTTAAAATATATTTTTTTTAATAAAACACAATTGATATATTATAATTAGTTATTAAAAAATTAATTAAAATTATCGAGAAGGATCATCTGATATGTAAAATAACTTTTATATAATGTAGCATACAGGAATAGAGAAAGGAAATAATAACAATATAGGAGCAATTTTATAATTTTGTTATCAAGGGGAGTTAATCATTATTATGAAAGAAATATTTTAAATTGTCTCCCCTAGGTAGGTTCATATAACCTATTTTCTTCTGTGTATAACTTCAAACGCTGTCTCTGCTTTTCTCTGCAGTATTATTCCTTGTCTCTCTACATATATATTTCTTTATTCTTCAAAGAAGATAAGAAGGCGAAATATTAAAAGAGATATTAAAGTAAAATTGTATGATTGTTTATTTTTTTGCAATTTTCAAAAGAGATTTTTTTCACATTCCAAATTGACCATTCCATTGTTTTATTATTTATTTTATAAACATGCAAAGCATTAAAATAAGAACAAATTCTCATTAATGTAGTAAATCATTCCATACTCTTAGAGACAAAATTTTATATAAAAAATATTCTATTAATATGTAAATCATGTACTAAAGTTTATATTTATTGTGGTATGTAAATATTTGGAGATAGAAAACAAATTGAAAGAGTAAAAGAAAATGATATGTATAGATATAATATATATATATGTTGGAACTGATCTTAGTTATGTAAACAAAATATTCTAAAAATAAATAAGTTGAAACAACACCATATTTTTTGTCTTATTAAACATTATGAACTAACATAACAAATTAAGTCCAAGATTTTCACCAAAAAGGGGTCATATGGCTGGCTTATTTAAATGTGCATAAATTTTTAAAAGGAAAAAAATGACAGATTATGCTTTATACTTTGAGGAAAATTTTAAAGGAAATCTTGATTTAATTTGTTATGGTGACACGTTAAATGTTTCTGACCCAGCTTGAATGTTGTAGTTTTGTTTTGCCATGCCATTGTTTGCCTTGTTATTGTGTTGCTTGCGATTGAAGACTGTTGAATGTGAGACTTAGATATTGCTACTTAAGAGTACATACAATACACTGTAACAACATCAGTAGTGAGAACTCTTCATGGTTTGTGATAATTGGTTTTTGGTAATTCCAGGATATAGAATTATACAGATTTATGCATGTTAAAACCTGCCATATCTTATCATACACCAGTAACCTTGAAATTTTACAAGGCCAGAAGAAGGTTCAGTTGCTCCTGTTAATGAAGTTTAATTGATTAAATGTTTAACACCACTTTGAACTCTTCATCAGGAAAACTGGCAGATTATTAAACTCTTCTTCTCTTGTCATGCCCCAATGAGTCAGCTTTTGTAGTGTTGAGGTGTATACTGGATCTTATCATTTATCATGTCAAAACTTTCTGGTTATATAATGGTTATTAAGCTTGATAGATGAAGTTACAGGTTGAAGTTTTTTTAAACAGGTTGGATATCTGTTTGGTGAAGATAAAGTTTTGTGATGTCTTTAGTTGTGAGGGATATTTCCATTATTTGGTAGAAAACTTACAATCTTTTCGAATACAGACAAATAATATTCACATAGAAAACTATTAGGTTGATTGTAGCTGATATACCAACAAACAAAACATTGAATTCTGGAGCAACAACAAGCCAGATTACCTAACATCAGATCAGTGTCACACATTTTTTCATCAACATGGAAGCAAAGATAACAAATGTCTCTGCTAAAAATATTCCATTTTTCTATGGTCCATTTATAACCAATTTTAATTCTGTAGTCCTAGTCCTTATTTAGGCATTGGGTTCAATTGAGGTTAGGAATTATAAAAAAGCTAAGGGTAAATTGGGATGAAGATATTAGTACTTGGTAAAGGACCTTTAAAAAAGGCTATTGAATTAATGTACTTTTCTGTCTTTTGAATAAAATGATCTCAAACCATTCGACTGAACAAATGACTAACTTCTGTTATACTCTATTGAATATTGACACTTTCACAAGTGAATTTTAATTGGTTGATAATTACTATTACTTCCTTCAAAATATTCAATTTTAGTCAATAATGAAAAGTGATAAGTTGGAAATAGTATTTTCAATAGTCTATTGGTTTCTAGTCATGCTGACAAAGTATAAATGCAGGTCTTTGTGGTTAAAGTTCCCAAAAGTGTGACAAAAACAAAACCAATAAATCTTGTCCTTGATCTGTAATTATCTGGTTCAATGGTTATTGATCATTTGATCTGCTTTGTTTTATCTACATGGAGAGTTTTTACCTGTAAATTTACCTGTTGTCACCTATTGACACACCTGTCTAATCTTCCATTTCCTGCATCCAACACTGCATGTTATACCTGAAGGGTCAACTCATATGTCATTATCAATGATGTGAGGGTCTACAGGAGTGGGTCTGACGTAATGTAAGAGATTTGTCGTCATATTTGCATGTGAATGTAGTGGGTTTATTGTGAATATATTATAATATTAAATGCATGAGATTAGAATTTTTGTGGTTTTTGTGTGTTGATGCATGAAAATCTTTAGTAAGTGTGTAAAGTGTGTCAACCCACCCGTGGAATTAAATTTACAGATGCATGCAGAAGCTAGTGCAGCTAAAACTTGAGGATGAAATTTGTTCTTTGAAAGATTATTACATATAAAAATTCAAGTAAAGTCAGATTTTTATAATTTATTAAATTATATAACAGCTTTTGAAAATAATCTTGCATGGGAATATCAGTATGTGATTTTTTTTTCTTATTAACAATTTAATTCATAAAATATTAAAGGAATTTTGATATTTAGCACAAGGTTTTATATTTCATTAGTGATATGTATCAGTTTATTCTTATTTTTTTTTTTGGTAATGTAATTTCAGTGATTGTAAGGGTTTCTCTTTGTACATAATTCTGAGATACAAGGTTGTGCTATAAGTTTTTCAATTAGTCACCAAAAATATATTTATTGAATTGAAATACATTTAAAGATTGAGCTTTTTGATAAGTATTTAAACATGTAACAAATTATTGAATTATTTTCACTTTCAATTTTTGACCTTTGAACTATAAAAAAAGAGATCATTATGTAAAGCTAAGCTGGTATTGAATTACATAGCTAAGCGGACTAGCACAGCCTTTGTTGTAACAGTTAAAAGTTGAATTATACAAATATTTGTTGAAAGTAGTTTTTCTTTTCTTTTCAAGAAAATACCTCATATAATGTACAACAGTATTTAGTGATATTGAATTAGACACTTTAAACCCAGTAATTTGCAATTCAACGCTATTATTTATTGTAAGTTATATATGGTTTTGTATAACTTTTTGAGGCTTTATATGAGTGAGTTATAAAAAAGTAAAGGTGAAAAGGTGTACTATCTTAACAAACTATTCAAAAAGTGGCCGTTAGCAGAAGGGTATTAGTTACCTTAACATATCTATCACTCTACCATAGGTTAAATAAGAAGATTTTTCTATCAATTATATAATAAAAAAATTTAATACAAGTACCCTTAAGCTTTTGTAGTAAAAATAGACAACTTTCAATTAACAGAGAAACAATTAAAAATCCATTTATAATTAAGCATGTGTTTCCTGTTTTTCCTTTATTACAATTCATGTAGTAATGTGTTGGTTTCACTCTCAATATTATATCACTCTCACCTAGGGGTACTGGTACCTGGTATGAAATAACAGTACATTTATAATTATTAAAATGTTTTTTTTTTCATAACTTTTTTGTGAACTGTCAATTTTTGTTATATTAAGAAAAAAGAAAATATTCTATACTGTTTGTATCATTTATAAATCAAGTGTTTCCTTTGTAATTCACATTAAAATTTTAGCACTTTGAATTTTATTATTCTGCATTAATCTTACAAACAAACTTGATGAAGAATTATTTAATAAAAACCATGGATTTTTATTCAAAACAAATATCTTGTTCATGAACAATGGTAGAATAATACCTTCTGATTCTTTTGTAGAAATTTCACCAGAAACAAGAGAATCCCCAGAAAAGGTTACTGGTAAGTAAATTCTATTTATAAGGAAAAAAAATCGAAGATATTATGTTTGATTGTTAATTGAATTGTTAGTCCTCAGAGCATTATTCTCATTAACTCAGCCTGTATTCAATTAAAATATTGAAGGTTATATCAAATTGTATTTTGATGGGAAAAATGCACCAGTCAAAATATTACTGCCTGTAATGTATTTATAGGTACATACAAATGCTTGTTATATGTTAATGCTGTAAAATCTCCTTTAATTCAGTAGGAAGAATTAAAACAGCATAACTTATTTAGTCTGAGATTATTACTAATCCATTTTGGGTTCAAGAGGTGTTATTTAATTAAACCAGCAGGTTTTGAGTGTCAAAAGAGTCTGACCCCTGTTATACCTTCTGACCCCCTGTTATACATCTTGAAACGTGATAAGAGATAATGAAGCTATGTATTGCTTGTTGTTTTATTCATCAACATGAGTCATATCTACTTAGAATTGACATAAAAGTAAACAAAACTTTTGACATGTTTGTCTTTATCAGAAAGTAATTATAGATAGAGTTATCTCCCATTGGTAGTGTAATCATGTATCTTCTTCATACACAAAAGTAACACATAAAATGTATAAAACTAAATAATAGAAACAATTATATATTAAAAAACATGGACATGAATTTTTTTTTTAAAGTTGATCTTAAGATTTAAAGGTATTAAAATCGGAAGATAAAATTTTATATTTCAAATTCAAACTTGTTGAATTTTTTGTAAAATTTGAAATTGCATTTAAAATTCTTAGCACATAAGATTAATGAGCAAAATAAAATAATATCATTCATAAGACATATTATCAGATTAGGATTTATACATTTTTGAGGTAATGACCGATTATCAGTGGTCAAGTAATTAAGTGACCACATAATTAGTTTTGGCCGAAGTTAGTAAACAGGAATAGGTAGCAGTTCTGCTTGAATATTTTTGCAGTTCCGACATGATTTTAGCGTGAAAAAGTTGAAACAGTAATGTTTGTAAATTTTAATGAAAATTCAGGGGAGAAGTAATTAGTGAACAGCTTTACATAAAAAATATTGAGATAAATTATTATAATGTGGGCTTCTGTCACAGAGGGATTTCATTAGGGAATTATCTTCATAAAAGTTTGTAATTAACATATGGAGGCATTAATTCTTGACAGAAAGGTTGATTGGTGTTTCTCTATGTACTAAAGATGTTATATGATCTTATTAATTAATGTGTAAACACGAAGATGAACATTTGATCTGGAGTAGAATTCTATAGGATATACATAATGTAAAAAACCTTACTTCAAAGGATGACATTCATTTTATAAGTGACAAGTGAAAAAATGTTCAGATGAATATTGTGTGAGGATATAAAAATGACATTTGTGTCAATAATATGTAGCATTGGCAATGAACTTCTAATAGAGATTAAATGATTGATGAATGTGAATACACAATTAATTTATTCTATATCTAGGTAAAGAGGGAAGATTTTTTAATGTTTTTATTTGATGTATTTGGATGTAATTTAAAATCGAATCAACTTTTACAAATCTTGACTATTTTGCCAGTGGCAAAAGAAATAAAAAATAAATTGAAAACTTTTTAAAGAATGTTAAAGTGCTTTTTACAGATAGGTTCAATGAAGATTAAATAAAAAATCTTAATGTCCAGCATGTAGGCAATTAGTATTAGATGTGCTGACAATTTGTTTTATAGAACATAGTAATTGATTCTGAAATTAAATACGGAAATTCAATATTCTCATTGAAATAGATCTGTGGATATTTTAGACCTTTTAAATGAAGTGTGTGAAAAACAAAAGAATGGATTTTAAAAATTGAAAGAAATTAACAGTGCATTCATTTTGATGTAAAGTTATGGCATTTTTGGCCTGGTTTGTAAAATAAACCAAAACAATGATATGAAGAAAGTGATTTTTAGGCTGTCAACCTGAAGTGATCAGTTTATACAATTTTATAAATAGAAAATAATTGATATTTGACATGTGTTGCAAACATGGAATTTTTTACTTATACAACATATTAAGATGAAAAATCTATAATTACAAAATTGCAATGTTATTTTTATAATGGCCTCAATAACTAAAAATGATGATATAAGCTAACTATGAAATGGAAAAATGGATTTTCTGCAGTGTCTTATTCTTAATGATGGATTCTTAATCAGAAAATGTTTTATAACAGCAGTGTTAGCGAAATAGAAACAGTCTTGGATATGAATAAATTATGAATTTCATTGGAAAAAGATCCTGCATTTTGAAAATGAATACAAGTTAACCTATTGATTCCAATGAAAAATGGATGCAATATATAGATATTAAGCCAAGATGTGAAATAGGCTTTGAAGATTTCAAAAAAATTACCATGTGCAATATTGAGACATTCTAGGAGATTTCTGCAGTGTCTTCTCACAAGATTTGTTCATTTTGCTAAAATGACTGTTGGGTATACTTATATTACTATTATAAGTAGTCTGAAAATTGAAACATTGACTCTAGAGTATTTAAATACAGGTTAGTTGAATAAGGGGAGATAATTTTATTGTTTTTGTTTTTTATTTTTTTATGTTGTACCTCTAAAGTAAAGTACATCATTAATCTTTAGACTTAATACTTTACCTTGGTGCACAGAGAATTTGGATTTTAAGGCTTTGGTGATTTAGGTTCCATAATCTTAAATCTCTTAAATTCACACTCTTCAAAGTACATTAGGTTCAGATAATTATAAATAGAAATAAATGTTAATTTTGTACATGTAATTTTCAGTTTTCTTTTGATAATTTTTTTATTGCAGTATACCTTTTAGTTGTTGAAAAAAAAAGAAGAACTTCAACCGAGGCAAAACAGATTGAAAATACTTAAATTTTTATTGAGTACAGCTGAATACCCTTGTGGGATTTTAACAGATTCTAAAATTGCTGAGTTGGGGCAACTTGATAATTTAGGGTACTAGACAGGGCAAAAGTAGATACAATTGTGCTTTATGATGGAAAGAAACATTTGTATTTTCATTTGACTTGATTGGAATTCTTTCCTTATTTTATGATTGCATTGCATGTTTTCTATTACAGGTACAGACGAGGCTGCGAAAGGAGAGGACACTGCTGTTATTGTCACTGAAGGCAAAGCACCAGAGTTTCTACTCAAGATACAAACAGAGACAGTAAGTTCATTGAAAATAAGATAAAAAATGCAATATTCGTTTTAAAAAATGAAATGTTTAGAGAAGCAAACATCATTAGACCAGCTTTACTTACATGAATGATCCAAAAGTTGAATGGGATAATCAGTTTTAATTGGTTAATGAAATCAGTTTTTTGGGTTACTGGTTTATTTAATTCATTTTAAATCAAATATTTCAAACCTGGCCATATCTAAAAAAATATCAATCTTTTTTTTAATTCATTTATAGGTTGAACAAGGTGAACTTGCTGATTTCAACGTAGAAGTTTTAGGAACACCACGACCAGAAATTCATTGGTTGTACAATGGTATTGAGATCCTTCCAGACAAACGTCATGCTATTTTCGACGACAACAATTTATCCCACCTACAGGTGTATGACATTGACAAGGCTGTACGAGGAACATATTCTGTGGAGGCTACCAATGATTATGGTACTGCCACATGTAGTGCTGAATTGGTGGTCAAAAGTAAGTAGCAATACATGATTATTTGTTTATTTGTTAATTGTAATACTGTGGATTCATTATTATTCATTGGATACCAATTTTTTGTGGAAAAAGTGGTTACAATTTTTATAGATATTTCTGCAGACTTGGGCAAAAACCACTACCTGTAAATCAAATGTCAACGAAAATGAACGTTTTCCTCAATCCACGAAAATTGGTACCAACGAAAGAAATGAATTCACAGTATGCCACTATATCTGCTCTTGGTTAAAGCATGGTTGCTACTTTTATTGGTTGGGGAAGATGAGTGTTCCAAGAGAGAACTATCTATCTTTGGCAGGAAAACTTGCAATGCTTCTCAAATAAGATTGGGGTTGAACACATCTCTCTACTTACCATCACAAGTCAATAAGACCTGCAGTTTTAACACTTTGACATCATTTACTGCAGTATGGTGACCTTTAGATATAAATAAAAGAAAAATTGGGGTACATATCAATGAGGACCCAATAACACCAACATCTAATTAAAGACATATAGAAGTCTACATATAATAGAGTACATGGAGAGTTTTCATACAGTGTTTTCTAGTTGAATGCATGACTTTTTCATTTGCATTTCTCTTTGTTTCCAAATGACTTCAGTTAATACAACATTGAGTATGATAATACCCATACATAACTGAATAGCCTATCATCCCCAAGACCTTTAATTCAGAGCCTAGGGCAGAAATATCTACTTAGGGTTTTTTAAATGATGTTACAAATTTACAGTAAAACATGTTAGTTAATATATTGATATTTTCATCGATTGAAACTTAACTGTCAAAATGATTTAATTTTACAGCACAACCAGAAGAAATTACCCAAGAACTCCTAGCTCCTAAATTCATTGTTGAGATACAGACAGTGGAAGCTACAATCGGAGAAACAGCCAAATTTACCTGTAAAGCTCAAGGACAACCCAAACCACAAATTCTGTGGTTCAAAAATGACAAAGAAATTACTAAGGATGACAACAGATTTAGTATACAGTATGGTGATGAGGAAGGGGAGGAAACTCTACTTATTGTCGATGTATTACCAGAACATGATGGGACATATACAGTAGAAGCCAAGAACACTGCTGGTAGTACGAAATCTAAAGCTGAACTCTTTGTTGAAGGTAAATATTCTTTCAAGAGAAACAGATATCATGGTTTTCATCATAATGAGCAAATCATATTAGCTTAAGTTTTCATATGGTTTTCACATTGTACAAAATGCATGTTATAAATACTCGTTAAACCAAAATTTTAATTCTGTAATTTAAGAGACAGTAATCTTGAAAAGCTACTACAAATATTACTCTTCTACATAGTAAATATGTTTATGATGCCTCTTTTTAACAAAAGCATATGAAAGACCTCCGGGAATAGAGTAAATTGCTAAATCATTAATTGTACATTTGAATTGTAGAAGTCAGAGAGGACAAACCCTCAGCTCCAGAGTTCATTAGAGTACCAGAAAAAGTGTCTGCTAGACAACATGATACAGCTCAATTCATGGTCAAGGTCATTGGAACACCCAAACCTAAAGGTAAGAACATTCCTTAAGATTTACATACAGATATATTCTTTACCAATTGTCATAACTTACATTTGTTGATTGCAATTTTTTCCCCCAATTTTCTGATATTTTGCACAGTGTGTAAGTATCTCGAGAGTCCAGATAAAAATGCAAGTAAACTTGAGACTTGTTTTTTATACATTTCTAAACTGAAATTTATTTAAAAAATATTGGTTATTTACACCACTTTGCCCATGTGACAAACTTGGATCTTCCCTTATATGGATACATCAACAGAGTTAAGAACATTTAGTGTGAAAAACCATTCATGAAATCAGCTAAATAGTTATAAACATTGAAAGTATCCACTAAAATAAGTTTGTGTACTGTTTCTCATTATATTTTCTTTTGCAGTTGTATGGAAGAAAGACAACATGATATTGGAAGACAAAGAACTCTATCAATTTGAAAAGTACGAGGACCAATACTGTTTTGAGGTGAAGGACAGTGATGTAGTGGATGCTGGTGTCTACACCTGTGTTGCTACTAATGAAGTAGGGGAGGTCACTGTTGACATACCACTGATTGTCAATGAGATAGGACGTGACAAGAGACTATCAGAATCCCCACTGGTCCTCCGTCACCAAGACACGTCACAAGCACCAGAATTCACAGAGATCTTTGAGGCTGTAACTGTAATGGAAGACAAACCATTAGAGTTAACATGCAGAGTTAATGGACTTCCACGTCCTGAGATCACATGGCTGAAGAATAACAAAGAGATCGCTCAGTCTCCCAATGTTAAAATGTCATATGATGATGATACATGTACACTGAAGATAAAGAAAACCAACATCATGGACCATGAAGGAGAATACAAAGTTATTGCTGAAAATCCAGCAGGTATGGCTGATGTAACAGCACCAGTCACTATTGAGGGTAAAACAGAAAAACCAGAATTCACACGTAAACTTAACAACCGTGATGTCAAAGAAGGCAGACCTGTCAAATTTGAATGTTCTGCCAAGGGTATTCCAGCACCTGATATAACATGGTTCCTGAACAATAAGCCTGTAGAAGGTGTACGATTCCACACAGATGTCCGTAAGAGTTTCTCTGACACTATCTACAGTCTGAGTATTGATAAAACTGAGATAGAAGATGCTGGAGAAGTGAAAGCCATCGCTAAGAACAAAGCAGGAGAGGCTGTTACCATTGCCAAACTTCTTGTTGAAGGTACAGTGTTACATTTATTAAGTTTGTGAATCTACTCTTTTTATTCTAGAAGCATGTCAGAATATGTTAAAAATTCTAATGTTTAGCAATTATAAAAATATTTTAAATTAGAATATTTTGCTTTCTAGACTATTTCATTACACAAGAATTAAATAAAGTATTTCTGACTTTATATATCTGTATCATTTGAGTAAATTGCAAAACTTTATTTATGTAGTTTAGATTTTTTGTTGACAAGATTTTGCACAGATTTGTGAAAATAAGTTAACCAATTTTGTTTTCTATTGACTAAATCTGGAAACTAAACAGTAATCATAAAAGAAAATTGTACTTAAGTAATTATATTATGAAATTGTCTTTGTTTATCAATTAACAGAGAAGAAAGAAGCTCCTAAGTTTGTAAGAAAACTGGACACTGTGAATGTTGTGGAGAATGATACTGCCGTACTGGAGGTGGAAGTCACAGGAAAACCAAAACCACATGTCACTTGGTAAGGCTGTTATCTTTATATATGTTAATGCAGACTCTTGTTAAATCTTTGTTATCCAAAAAGTATATTAAAGTGAAAATCACCTAATAATAAAATTGTGAAATTGCCTGTAAAAGGGAAATAACCTCGAAATAATTGAGTGATATCTTACAGAAATAACAATCATAAGATTAGAAAAAAATTACAATATCTTCATTGTATTGTGACATAGTTTGATAAATGATATTGTGTATTGTAGGTTGACAATGGACAAAGAAATCCCTGACACAGACAGAACAAAGATAGAGGTTGAAGGTAACGTCCACAGACTGACCATCAAAGATACCAAGAAAACTGATGAGGCCCTGTACACAGCACGTGCCACCAACCCAGCTGGTCAAGTGTCTTGTAACGGCAGAATCAAAATCCAACGTAAGTTTACATTTAAATGTTTAGAATAGAATAACAAACCGTCACTATTTTGTTGTATGGAGTTTCAGTTTAAGTATGTGAATTTGAAAGTAAATAAAAGTTGAAGACCAAAAGTCACAATTTATATTTTTTAAAATTAATAATTATCAGCTGTTTACATTTCAGTGTAAATTTATTTTAATTCTTATGTTCTGTTAATAATAAATGTTACTATTTTTTTCTTTCTATATTCCAGCTGCAAGAAGACCTTCTATTGTAACCAAAATGGCCGACACATTGCTTCCAGAAAATGCTCCTGCCAAATTTGAATGTCAAGTAGAAGGACTTCCTCTACCTAATGTTAAATGGTCAGTAATTAAATTTTCATGAGTTCAGTTGATTTAGCACTAAGATATTGAAATGTTGGTAAAGTAGTATAAAAATTCTAATAAACTACACAGTTATATTATGAATGTAAACATATATTGAAAATTGTATATAAAAAAATGGATCATAGCTATTTTGGTAGTATTTTACAAGATAATAAAATGAATTGAGCAATAATATTATTTATAATGAAATTCACCAAACTTTTATAAAATAAAATTCTGTACTTTTGGATATGTTTCTGTTAAAAACTGTTTATAGTTTATTTATATTCCCTTTATCAGGATCTGTAATGCCATCTACCGATACCTTTAATTTTCTCTACAAGACATTTGATTTTCTCTGCAATACATTTGATTGAGATTGTGTTTGTAGGTTTATCAATGATAAGGAGATAGAGGAAGGAGAGGATGTTCACATAAGATTTGACAGACGTAGGAGTACCTACACACTGGAGATTGACAATGCCACACCAGAGATGCAGGGTCTTCTCAAAGCTGTGGCTGCCAATGCCATGGGAGAACAACTAATGACAGCTAACCTTGAAGTCAGAGGTCAAGCTCCTAAGTTTGAAGAAACACCACTCAAATGTACCATACTGGAAGGTGAGAATGAGTTTGTTGTTGTATGTCCAGACATACACTGGTTTACAAATCACATATATATTGCACAACAACGATGTCTTACATATCCATATGTTATAAATAAAGTATAGGGAGCTGTTGACAAAAATATATCCAATAAACCTTGGGAAATTTTTCTTCTGTTGGTACCAAATTGATGAAAATCCAATCAGAAATGACCTCACATAATTATTTCTTTTAAAAAAAAATTATAGTAAATATTATAGTTGACTAATACTTCTTTTATAACACTGCAGCCAATGTTTTCAATATGGTTGTCTTTGTACTAAAAGAAAATAAAGTAACATAGAATTTATATTATTTATCAGTATATTTGACTTTTTTACTTTCTAGGTGAATCTGGAATGTTCCGATGTTTGGTATCTGGTGAACCTGCTCCAGAAATTCTCTGGTCCAAGGGTAAATGGAATAAGATCAAAGATGGTGGAAAATACAAAGTATACAAAGATGAGACTACAGGTGAAGATGTCCTAGAAATAACTGACATCAAGAAGAAAGATGCTGGAACGTATCTGGTCACAGTTAAGAATGAGCATGGTACGACCGATGCACCAGCGACACTTATCGTAACAGACAAACCTGAGGATGTACAAGATTGGAAAGACATGCTCAAACACAGGTAATAATTCAAAGATCAAAGGGCATTCAGTTTGTAATCTACTGGTCAATTTGATTTCCAGTGTCTGGTTTTTTATATGACATGTTTTAAAAACTATGACATTTTTATCATTGATTAATATTAAACTTATAATTGAATTATGCAACCAACTAAGAATTAATACTGTGGATCTATTTATTTTCGTGGGTACCAATTTTCGTGGATTGCTGAAAAACATCACTTTCATGGATATTTAATTTTGTGGTTTTGCCAAAGTCTGCATACAAACCAATGGCAAATATGCAATTCGTTGAACATTTATATTTGTGGTTAACCTGAAACCATGAATTCCACAAAAAATTGGGATCCAACGAAAATTAATGAATCCACTGTATATCATTTAACTGGTTAAGAAATCACCAATCTATATTACAGAGAAATAGAAAGAAGACAGATTGAGGAAGAGGAACTATTACTCCCCAACCTTAAACATGTGGAGCAGGAGGAAGCCATGCCTGAAGACAAGAAGAAGTTTACCCCTGGATTCATGGAACACGATGAACCTGTCGCTTTTGAAATATTCAAGAAGAGAAGAGAATCTCAGGTATAGTAGTAGGAAAACATATAATTAAGAATGTTTTCCACAACGCACAAAAATTAAAGATAGATGTTAAATAAACATTGTTTTAAAATCTCCAGATTTGTCACAGATGAATTAATTATTTCATTAAAATGGGTTTGATGTCATTCCAATTTTGATTGACAGTATTTTTGATTTTATTGGTATTGAAGAGAGATTTATTACAAATGAATTTGATTATTTTATAAATTTAGATATACAAACAGGATATGTAAAATTACCCATCATTTGATCAATTTTTCTGACAAATTGCAAACAAATAAAATATGTTTGTTGATTATAACCCTGATTTTTTTTTTTAGCTGACTCAAATCCCAGAGCGATCAGAGCCAGAGAAGACAAAGAGAGAAAAACCAGAATTAGAGACCTATGAAAAACCTAAGCCTGAAGAGAAATCTCTTGAAAAAGTAGAAGAAAAGGAGAAAGAAAAATATGTTAGAGGAGTTAAACCAAAGGAGATTGAAGAAGTTGAAGATTTCCAACTCAAAATACCTAAGGCTGATGTAAGTGATTTTTTTTTTAAATATTTTTGTAAATTTCAAAAATTATTGCTGAGTTCAAATATTAATTAGATGTATGACACACTTCACATTCATGAAATTTGAATTTAAATAGAGATTTAATTTTTATTTTGATATATTTATTTTCCAGTGGAAGTTTATAACTCCTCTCAAAGACACAACAGTTAAGGAAACAGAAGAAGCCATCTTTGAATGTGAATTGAACATTTCAAACGTTTCTGTGACCTGGACTGTCAAAGATCAGGTGATAGAACAAAGTCCAAAGTACATCATCAAATCTGACAAGACCAAACACACTCTCATCATTGCCAAATGTCTTCCTCAAGACAAAGGGGAAATAACTTGCTCTTTTGCTAAATTACAGACCAAGGCTAAATTGACAGTTGAAGGTAAGTTTCTATGGTTGTATTTCCTATCATCTTTGCCAATGTTTTTCATTTTGATAAAAAAAAATAAGTCACCTTCAGAAAAATTTAATGTTCTAAAAAAATTTTGTAATTTAAAAGACAAAATATTGGAGGCATCTATAGGATGAAAACACCATAAAGACTTGTAAAATAATGGTTAAGGGGATAAAGACAATAGACTCAGGAAATAAATAAATTGCAATTAAATCAAAGGTAACCATTTTATGTTGGCATGTCAATTTAACTTATTCAAATGAGAAATAGTGTAAGGATAATTGTACACAACCATAGATTAAACTAAATGACTTTTTATTGTTTGTATAGAAGTGCCAGCAGAGTTCATCTTGAAGCTAGAGGATGCCAAGGTTGAACCAAACCAAGATGCAACTTTCACTTGCAAGGTCAACAAAGAGGATGTAGAGGTCAACTGGCTGATTGACAACAAAGAGGTGCCAGATTCACCAAAGTATGATGTGAAGCATGAAGATGTGACACATTCCCTGACTATTAAGGACATTGATGTTGGTGATTCATGTGAAGTGTCAGCAGTGTTTGGTGATGCTTCAACATCAGCCAAACTTGTTGTCCAAGGTAAATTAATAAAAATGTTGCATTAGATAAAAGAATAATTACAATATGGTAAGAATACATTTAGCACTAAAACTAAAAAAATGATACAGTAAAATTAAAACTATTTTTTAAGTTCAGTCTCAAATAATAGCATTCACATTTGTTAATTGTCAAAAAGCAAACAATATTATTCCATTCATATCTAGCAAAAGAATATTCAGTTGACATTTTAGAGAATATATTGTTAGAAGTATTAGATTTTAATTCTCTTATAATAATTACAGACGTAGCTGCTGATTTCTCCATGCCACTCAAAGATGCTACTGGTCTTGAGAACTCAACAGTTGAATTTGTCTGTGAGTTGACCATACCATCAGACGATGTACATTGGTTCCTAAACGATAAATCATTACAAGAAAGTGATAAAGTCAAAATCATTAAAGACGGCAAGAACCACAGAGCTGTTATTAGTAATGTCAGCATTGAGGATGAAGGTCAAATATCAGTTACCGTTGGTGACAAGAAATCAACAGCTGGTCTCTATGTTGATGGTAAGTTTCTCTACACAATCTCTGGAAATTTTATTTTGTACCAACTTGACATTTGTACCTTGAAAATGAGACAGTTATGGGAAAATCTATTTAAAACTCATAGTCATTTATTAAATATTTCAGCTTTTTTAAGAACCAAATATTGTTATTTTAGAAGTGGCACCTGAATTCACCAAGCCATTATCAGATGCTACCATTTTGGAAGGAGACACTGTAGAGTTGACTTGCGAGGTCAACAAAGAGGGCGCCACTGTCAAATGGTTTGCCGATGCCAAAGAAATCACTGATGATGATAAGTTTGAAATTATCACTGAAGCTACAGTACACAAACTCCGTCTCAAAGATGCCTCATTATCAGACGCTGCTGAAATTACAGCAAAGGTGGAAGATCAGAAAACTACAGCAAAACTCAGTATTGAAGGTATGTCATGGCATGACTCTATACAATTTGTAAGAGATCTTGAATATTACTTCTTCCTTTTTGAATTTGAATTTATTCATGACCATTATTGTCTATATAAAGATGGCCATGTCACAGATATCACTGAGATATTTCCCTGCAATATGTGTATAACTTTTTAATGATAATGTTATTGCCATTTGCTTGCAAATGTCTTTTTATGTTATTAATATTGCTTACATATGTAACATCTGATATATGTGATTACTGGTCATAAAAAAAAATTAAATGTCTGTGCTTTGTCATGTTTGTGGTTACTGGCATTAAAAACACAAAATATATCAGCTATGCTTTGTGATTGAGTACACAAAATGCAATGTTTGTGCTTTTTGAATATTTCTATATAAGATTTCCTAATATGGGACCTGTGTATTGAAAGAGCATGATATTTTATTGGCATGAATTTCTCCTCAGATACACCTGTTGAATTCCTTGCTAAACTAACAGAACAGTTTGTTGAGGAAGACCAAGAATGTGTTTTTACGTGTGTGGTCGACCGTGAAGATGTGACGGTTGATTGGTTCCATAATGACTTACCTTTGTTGCCTAGCGACAAGCATGTGGTTAAAGATGAGAAAAAGATGCACACTCTAGTCATAAAAAATACTGATCACTCCGACATTGGTGAATATACAGTTGTCGTGGGTGACAGTAGAAGTTCAGCCAAGCTGAACCTTGATGGTAAATTATTTACACATTGTTTGCAGTGGTAATTGAAGCACTGTGTTACACATATCATGTACACATATAAGTACACATACTATATACAGACTGGGTAAGGACTAACATCCTCGATTCAAAATACTGTTAAAAACTTTCATATTACAAAGATGGAATTTATGATAATTATGTATAATGTTATTTTAATTTACTCAGTCTTTTAAAATGAATTGGAAGCTTATCAAATCTGTTTTGAAACAATGTTCTTGATTCAACTTTTATATCAGGAAAGGATTATTTTATGTCAAAAGCATAATGAATCCATTTTTTACACACATAAATAATATGTTTGTACACATCATTTTGGAAGATCATTACCAAAGGAAAATTTATTTATTTATTGGGAAGAATTCATATTTTGAAATTGTTCCTAAAGACCTTAAGAAAACAACAGTATTTTGAAAATTTATACAAAAAGCATATAACAGTGTACCTCTGATTATATATTTTCTTGTATCTATAATTCTTGCAATGGCTGTCTTTGCAATATATGCAAATGAATTCTTCAGGAAAGATCGTATAAGACATTAACCTGCACTCTTCAAAACTCTCTTTGTTACTTTATATTCATGAAAACACATAAATAACTTTGTATAAAAGAATCTCTGCACTTCTGAACAGTTTAAAATATTACTGGAAAATTATATATATTGTGTGAATTATCAATACACATTTCAAAATATAAGGGAAACAGAAAAAGCAGAAATTAAGATCTTTATTTTGAAGAAAAAGTTAAGAAAACAAAATTGAATTTTACAGCTGAGGTATAAAAGTGATATGCTTTGACGACAATTAAAATTGACATGTATTTAATTATTACACTGTTTAACTTTTATCAGAAAAATGACTTTATCATCATTTCGCATGCTTATGCCATAACAAGCATATTACTTCTATTTATATTCAGATGAATGATTGCAAATGTTTGATCAAATAGTTATTAATCACTAATACACGCCCAGAAGATGTACCTAATTGGATTTAATCTAAAAATCCTAGATATTTTTGTATCATTTTGTTATATTGTAATGATAATTTGGAATATTCAAATCTTGTTCAAAAGTCAGTTTAACATCCACTCCCTTTTAAATTGGCAATCATACCACAAGTCCTTCTTTTAATATTAATAATCAATGAAAATAATATTTGATGAGAATAACCGAGATCATAGTACGAATGATTACTTGGACACTTTTTGAAAATCTGCGTTAAATTGTCTATTGTCTATTTATCTTCTGGATGTGTATGTTTTATGCATGTTGTGATCTCTTGCATTTTGTGTTTGATGTGTGTCTATCCCTGTTTCCTTCCAGCATCACCCGTTTCCATAGTAACACCTCTAAAACAAACAGAAGGTTTTGAACAGCAGAATGCAACAATGTTGTGTGAACTTTCTGGTCGCACTACTGAAGCAATATGGCTGAAAGGAAACGATGTGTTAGAAGATTCAGACAAATATCGAATGACATGGGATAGTTGCATGCACAGTTTAACAATAGTCAATTTAAATTTTGATGATGAGGCAGAATATTCCCTTATTGTTGGTGATAAGCGCACATCTGCTTTTTTGTTGGTCGAGGGGATGTACAGTAGAGTAGAAAGTGATATTGATGACTCGGATCATTTTTCAGAATCTCAGGGAAATATATATTGATTAAAACACTTCTGTGATAGTGAATTGTTAAATTTTGCAAATTCATGAAGATATTTAACCTTTATATTTGTACATACATATATTCATATATTCAAGATTATTTATATATTTATTGCATGTTTGTGATATTTGATTATTGAAAAATTAATTCCGTGATACATTTAAATGACATTAGGTTATAAATATATTTTTCAAAGATAAACACATTTGGCAGCATAGGAATTTGATTATAGTTTTATTTTAGAGAAAAGGGAGGGAAAATATATAGTTTGAGACATAGAATAGAATAGTAAGAAGATAAGGGATGGTTGAGCCATTTAAAGCTGTTTGGAAAAAAAATGTATAAAAAAGAATATAGGTCTAATGATTGAAAATAGACTTATAGAGATTATAAAGGATCTGTGATATTTACTTTTTTTTTTTAATTATTAAATAAAAATTGTATATTTTATTAAAATGAATGTATCTGCTCTTGATATGGATATGAATTTTACATATTTTGTGTGCATGGGACTTTTGCCTTCCAGATCTACCTCTTAATATGACACTAACTGTCAGTCGATTGAGAAAAAGACACGAACATATAGCTTCATTTATGTGCTCTGTATCAAAAAGTGATATTCTCGTTGATTGGTACAAAGATGAGCATGAATTATATCCGTCTGACAAGTATGAATTCGTAGAAGCTGAATGTGTGCATGGTTTAATTATTCATGATTTATGCATGGCTGATTATGGCAGTTACTGTGTTGTGATTGGACGGAAAAGAAATATGCATGGTGACCACTTGACCATGGGAGGTTTGTAAAGCTATACATTTCGTAATTACAGTCTTGCCAAAATCTTTTATTTTTAATTGCCCAATATTGTACAAAACTTGAAGTTATTAAACTGAATGTTTTATATACTATGATTTTTACAAACAGTTGAGTCCGGTTAATTCACCTTCAAAATAATTATGTTGATGTCATTACCATTCCTTCTATAAGTAGACATGTTTTTCTAGAAAAAGAAATATATAAATTCAATGAAATGAAAAGAGAGAAGGCTAATCCTGCTTTCATATGCTTATGCTTTTTGTTCTTCCAATTAATGAGATAAAGTAAATGAATACTTGTGCTTTAACTCAGATGCTTATCAAGGTAGATGTTGTCTTTGTTTATATTTAAAATGTTAGATTTGTTTTAAATGTTTTTAAGTTTTGATGGAAGGTTTTGGTATTCTTTGTTAATTTTATTTATACCTTGTTTATAATGGGGATAATTTAGAGCTATGTATATTGTCAAAAAACCTTTTCTGGCCTTGAAGATATCTAGAAGTTCTTATAAGTGATTCCACTTTCATATACCATATTCAGGGTTGTTTTTTTTCGCATTATGATTGTGATTTGGGGCTAAAATGAGCCAGTAAAATGTCTGCAGAGTAGACATAGTAAAATTCCTACATCTAAAAATATCAAACAAATTTCTTGATGTACAGTAACTTTTGTTCAAAACAAGCAAGAAACATTTTAAGTGTTAAAATTGAAAGATATTGAAAGTGTGTGTAAATTATTTATAAGAAATGTTATGCCTTTAATAGCATGTTTTTCCCGTACTTATGAATGAATAATTAGTATACTTGACTCGCATGCTTATACAAAATAAATGGGGTCTTTTTTGTTGCATTTCATTGGATATATTTGTTTTAAATTACATTGTGAATTAATTGAAATTTTTATTGCACAGTTGAGGATGATATGAATGAATTGATTATTTTAGAGGCCCCAGTACAATTCATCATACCTCTGGAGGAAGCCACTGTCCTTGAGGGAGAGAGCGTGACCTTCACATGTGAGACCACTGATGAAATGGCACCAGCCAAATGGTACAAAGATGGCAAAGAAATCGTCCCATCTGACCATATGCAAACTGAATCAAAGGGCAAGGTTCATAAATTGATTATACCCAAAGCTGACATTGATGACCGAGCAGAGTATACTGTACAGGTCAGGGACAAGACTAGCAAAGCACCATTGTTTGTTGAAGGTATGTACAATAACTCTGTTTGAATTTACATACATCAAAATTCAGATTTTAAAACTGCTATATTGAGATGGCTTCATCCACCATTTATTCATGTTTTGCAATATATATAGCAGATATAAGAATTCTCATATTTTACTTCTATTTTTAGAAAAACCACTGAAAATTACCAAACCACTTAGTGAGAGATATAACTCTGTGGAAGGTGACACTTTGACCTTGGTTTGTGAGGTCAACAAGCCTGGAGTTGTTGCTATGTGGCTAAAAGATGGAGAACAGATAACTATCACTGATGGTTATGAGATTACAGTTGATGGCTGTTGTCACATCCTCACCATACCAGACGTCACTTTAGATGATGAAGCTGAATACACCATTATGATTGGTTCAGAGGAGTCAACTGGACTGGTTCTTATAGAAGGTAATGTACTTTTACTTACAAACCTATAAGTATCTAGAAAAAAATAATAAATAAGCAGGAAGTGTCTTTCAGTTTAATATGAATTCTTTATGTTCAAAAATAGAAGATCAGACAAATAAAAAATTGAATTTTAAAATCTTTTGTTTTACAGAAACTGCAGCCGGATTTACTCACAGACTGAGTGATACTGACGTAAACGAAGGCGAAATGATCCAACTAGAATGTACATTGAGTCGCCCAGATGTCAAGGTCAGGTGGCTGAAAAATCGTAAACCATTAACACCTAGCGATCGTATCAAGATATTATGTGATCGTTATAGGCATGTCCTACAGATTATGGAAGCTATCCCTGAGGATGAGGGCGAATATACCATCGAAATTACCGAGAATATTGAAAGTTCTGCTGCTATTAGAATCAGAGGTAAGCTCACAGAAAATAAGAAATTTCATAACGCAAGCAAATGATAACAACTTCATTGTGTGTGATATCTGTGGTTTGAAAAATTCTCAGGTCAATGGAAACCCAAGACTCTCAGGTTCTAATTATGATATGAAAATATAATGTCAAAATGTAAGTCATCATATATCCATATCTGTACTCTTGATGGGACTTTTTACTTCTAAGATAATCATAGATTTTTTAAAAGGATTCTTTTTGAAAAATCAAGTCTCATAGAACCAAAGTAGCATAAACTAAGTTGTATGTTTATCAATTTTTTACAGAACTGACACCCAGCTTTATCAAAAAACTTATGAACAAGATATCAAAAGAAAAAGACTCAGTTATACTGGAATGTGAACTGAACAAACCAAATATTCCTGTTAGATGGCTCAAAGATGGTGTGGAACTGGTACCTAGTGATAGAATCAGACTGGTATCTGATGGAAACATTCATAGGCTCATCATTGATGATGCCACACTAGAGGACAGTGGCACATATACTTGTGTATGTGGCTCTGTAACTACAGAGGCCACTCTTGGTATAGATGGTATGTTTTTTACTTTCTAATTGACAAATATAACATCCCAGGATGTTTATAAACAGTTAAAAAAAAAATCAAATAAAAATGGCATGGAAAATAAGGTCAAATCAAAAAGGTTTAAGGACATGTTCCAAATATATTGAGTTTGAAGTATTGTTAGTAAAATATGATTTTTTAACCTAACAATCACACTTTAGAAAAAGGCAGCATAGATATAAAATGTGTGAAATTGACGATTGTCTAACGTTTGTATTGACAAATATCTAATGTTTGCTCAGAATGACAATATAATAATGCTTCCCACAGAATTACCAGCAGAGTTCAAGAGACCTCTAAAAGACATCACAGCCAAGGAAGAAGACCAAGTTATCTTGGAATGTGAACTATCTAAACCAAACAAACCAGTCAAATGGACAAAAGATGGGAAGGATATTGTCCCTGATGATCACATCCACTTCTCTGCTGACCTGTCCACACATCAGATGTCAATAGACAATGTCAGTCTGGATGACAAAGGAGATTACACATGTGTATGTGGGGATGTGGCTACAGAAGCTAAACTCATCATTCAAGGTAACACATCATATCATCCTTTTCACATAACTATAAAAAAGAAGATGTAGTTTGATTGCCAATGAGACAACTCTCCACAAGAGACCAAAATGACACAGAAATTAACAATTATAGGGCCTTCAACAATGAGCAAAGCCCATACCACATAGTCAGCTATAAAAGGCCCCGAAATGACAATGTAAAACAATTCAAACCAGAAAACTAATGGAAAACTAATACATTTTTGTTAAGGACCAGATGAAGCATGCCTCCTAATGCAGGATATCTCGCTGTGTTGAAGCCTCCTAGTGCAGGATATCTCGCTGTGTTGAAGACCCATTGGTGTTTTTAAGCTGTTTTCTGCTCTTTGGTCGGGTTGTTGTCTCTTTGAAACATTCCCTATTACCATTCTCAGTTTTATTTTCATTAGATTTTAATGGGTTGATTTTGTCACTTGTAAAAAAAATCTTTACAGAAGTACATTACTCTCCTCAAATTAGCAATAACCTGCCAGCATTGCAATTGAATTTTCTGTTCTTTTCGCTTTAATTAAGCTGTATATCATAAATAAGGGTTTAAGAGTTTGATACAATATTTTTGTTTCCAAACTTTGCAGAATTTTAAAAACAAGATAATGAAACTGATTAAAAAACAGATATAAAACATGCACAGCATCTTAAGATATGAATAACAATGATTTATTTGTAGAACTACCAACTGGAGTGAAGAAACCTCTAAAGGATGTCACTGTGAAAGAAAAGGAACAAGTCATCTTAGAATGTGAACTGACTCGACCAAACAAACCTGTTAAATGGTTCAAAGATAACAAAGAAATACAGCCTGATGAACACATTCATTTCAATGTTGACATGTTCACACACCAACTGGTTCTGACTGATGTGAACCTACATGACACTGGTGTCTACAAATTGGTGTGTGGTGATGTGTCAACCGAGGCCAAGATCGTTGTAGAAGGTGGGTATCTTAACTCTCTCAGAAACTACATAAGATAATTCATATCTATTGTCAATGTATACTAATCCAAAAACATGTTTATTACATGAAATTTGATATAATATCGTTTTTGAGGAATTAAATTATGAAATTCTGTGCCAAATTTATATTTAGCCTGTCATATCATATGTATTTTCATGTTGTTTTTATTTTATAAGAATTATAACAATTTCAAAACTTCATACATTGATACAATTTTAAAATCTTCTGCCATTATAAAATCATTTATAAGTTATATTTGTATTTAGAAATCCCATCCAAAAGCTAATTTGCATTAGTTCTATTGTCAGAATATGTGTCCCAATCTCCTTTATATGTAATTAGTCCCTACAAACTGATGTTTTTATTATCAGAACTACCAACAGAATTCACTAAACCATTGGCTGATGTCACTGTTACTGAAAAAGAAACCGTTTGTTTGGAATGTGAGGTGTCTAAAGCCAACAAACCTGGCAAATGGTTCAAGAATGGCCAAGAAATGAAACAGGATGACAATGTTAAGTTTGTTACCTATGACAAAACCCATCGTCTGATCATAAAATCTGCTGTATTAGATGATGAGGCCGAGTACACAGTAGAGGTTGACGGACAGACATCCAAATCTCAACTCTATGTTGAAGGTAAATGTACTTCCCTGCATTACCAACCTATTATCGTACATTCAAGTTCTATAAATCCTCAAAGCTATAATTGATTACCCCAGAAAAAAAACAATCACATTTTTCATAACATTGTTAATTTTGAAAGTATCCTTGTCTACAATATACACAAACTCTGAAAATTTAATCCTGAATTTTTTCCTAGGTAATTTAAAAATCGTCCATTAGGTCTTATATTTTAAAAAGGTACATGTATTTACAAATTCAGGAATAGGGTATGTAGTGAATAAATTGAGACTGACACAAACTGGTCAACTGTTTCTATATAATTCAAATATTAAAGATTGTTCATTTATATTAACAGAGGGACCAGTAGAATTCCTGAGACCATTGAAGGAAGTACAGGTTATGGAGAAGGAACCAGCCACACTTGAATGTGAGGTCAATAAACCAGACCTTGTTGCTAAGTGGTTCCTTGACGACCAAGAAATAACTGGATCAGACCGAGTAGAACTGGTTGTGTATAGCACCATCCACCAACTCATTCTTCACTCCACATCATTGGAAGATGAAGGGAAATACTCAGTAACCATTGAAGGAGCCAAATGTGCCACTACTCTACTTGTTGATGGTAAGGGTTTGGAGTTTTTAAGCATGTTTGAGTTTTCTACCAAGAATTTTAATTTCAGTGTGTGAAAAAGGAACTTGTGAATTTTACTGTTTGCTTTAGTATTGAACTGGAGTGACAAGGCCCTTTAGGATGAGTTGATGAATCAGTCTAATTATTTCTAAAACTTTTTTGAATTATTTGACCTTAGAAGAATGTGATATTAATAAATCCCTTTAACCATGATTTCTGTTTTAATAATGAAACTGTATTAATTTGTAAATTGCTGATAGAATCGTCCTTTTGCAATCCCAGATTCCTCATGTTCATTTTATCATGTGACTTTTCCCAGAACCCCCAGCTGAGCTTGTGACTTGCCTGCATGATTTGATTGTGCCAGAGAAGGGAACTGCTGTGTTTGAATGTGAAGTTTCCCGTCCTTGGGCCAGAGCTAATTGGTTCAAAGATGGCGAGCCTATAACTGTTTCTGATGGTTATGACATCCGTGTGGATGGCACACGCCATCTTTTATATCTGCCTAAAATATCAAAAGAAGATGTTGGAAGATATACTGTCAAAATTGATGATAAAGAAACCACTGCTAGACTAAGGGTTAAAGGTATAAAAAGAATGGAAAAATATTAACTATTATACATCAACGTAGGCAGCTAGAAATCACGGTAGAACTACTTTTTAGTGAGATAGCTCAATTTATAACAGTTTCACAGCATGGAAATCTTTAGTGATATTTGAAAGAAAATATTCCGTTTTGAATGTAGGCCAATATACACAAAGATATTAACCAATATTTTCACAATGATATTTTGCATGATCAAAGTTTGTTATTTATAAGCTTACTTTATTCAGATTGTATGCATTTAATCTCTGTTGGTGGCTGTTCCCTAAAATATGTCACATTTTTTTATGTAGAAAAATTGCACAGAGACATATAATAATTTTTTACTCTAGAAAAAATCTATGAATGAAGTTATTTTTCAAAAATGGGGAATATAAGATACAATTTTAATATGCTTAAGACCTTCAATTTAAAAATGTTTATTAACATAGCTTAATTAGAATTAGCTGGGGTGACCAGGTCCCTACCTTAAGGAGCTTTATTTGTGGCTGATACAAATTTTTACCAGATCCACTACAAATTTGTTTAGTTTGGGGCTACAGCTCTCCTCCCCCTTTTATTATTATATATTATTGATCCCCATCTGATCTTCAAATGTTGATGGTTTACAATGCCACTGATATGTATTTCTGCATGAGTATTGCTGTTATGAATTATATTTTAGCATTTTGATAATACTGTGAAGTATGAAATTTAACTAATTTGTGGTCCATTTACAGATTTAATGTGGATTTTAAAACTATTCAACCATTTTTTAAGGTTGAAACCCCTGGTGTTAATTGAAATTAAACAAGCTTATAAATGAGACTGTGTTTTTTTTTCTTGACTTGTTTTATATTTTGTTATCTTTTATAGTATTGCTTTAGGGGATGAATTTTTCTCATTGTTGAAGGCTCCTTCAGTTACCTTGTCTTTTGGTCACTATGGCAAGTTGACACATGGTGATAGTTCTATATCTCTTTATTTCATCATTTTGTATTCTGAAAAAAATATGGTATAATCAGTTGTAGGTTAATGAAGTTTAAAAATTTATAAGGTTATTTAAATGGTCTGAACACATAATCTTAATAGAGCTTTTTTTTTTATTAATTCTTACAGAATTACCTCTGAAAATTGTGAAACCACTACAAAAAGTAGAGGTCAGTGAAAAGGAACAAGTGATCTTGACCTGTGAGGTCAACAAACCAAACATTAAGGCCAAATGGTTCAAGGACAAAGAAGAGGTAGAAACCTCAGAGAACATACATATAACAACACAGGAGACTGTTCACACACTGAAGATTACAGAGGCAACATTAGAAGATGCTGGACTTTACAAATTCCAAATCGAGGACAAATATTCTCAAGCAAAGGTCAAAGTTCAAGGTAAACCATAAAGAATGTCTAATTATAAAATTTGTAAATAGTTAATGGTCATTTTTTTCGTATTTTTCAGTTGTTTATAAAAACATGAAATATTTCTTTTCCTTGTCATTTACAACAACTCTCAGCATTAGTTTGAGAAAAAGCTAAATACCAATCCATAAGGCAATTATAAGCTACGAGAAAAGTATTTCTTAGTCTTTTACCAGGCAAATTCATTAGTTTTTATTTCAAAAATATTCTAAGCATTTATTGATTCTTTTCTGTCAAAAATTTTTTTTTTTCAAATTTCAAAGGATATTTTCACACAAATCAGTCCCCTAAATGTAGTATTACAATGATACATTCTTATGGTATTTTTTCTACAGAGCTACCTCTGCAATTTACAAAGCCTCTTTCTGATATTGAGGTCACGGAAGGTCAAGAAGCTACTCTAGAATGTGTAGTTTCCAGGGCAGATCTACCAGCTAAATGGTTATGTAAAGGCAAACCACTACCAAAGGACAACCGAATAACGACAACCTGTGATAAGAACACACACAAACTTGTCATGCAGTCGGTCACAATGGATGATCAAAATGAATACTCTGTTAAGATTGGAGATAAAGTATCCAAAGCAAAACTTTTTGTTGAAGGTATGTTGTTTAGTTTTAAAACTGTTCATTTTACATGGTCATATGAGTACGCAATAATATCTGTAGAACAAAAAAAATAAAATA
The DNA here is from genome assembly GCF_965363235.1 of Mytilus galloprovincialis. Taxonomy (NCBI): domain Eukaryota; kingdom Metazoa; phylum Mollusca; class Bivalvia; order Mytilida; family Mytilidae; genus Mytilus; species Mytilus galloprovincialis. The sequence continues at coordinate 53,014,518 of NC_134851.1, forward strand.
TGATAAAGATCTTGATGGAGTTGATTACATTTTTAGCTCACCTGGCCTAAAAGGCCATGTGAGCTTTTCTCATCACTTGGCGTCCGTCGTCGTCGACGTCGTTGTCTGTCGTCGTTAACAATTTTTCAAACATCTTCTCCTCTGAAACTACTGAATGGATTTGGATGAAACTTAGCATGATTGTTCCTTAGATTATCCTGCACAAAGTGTGTGCTTCGATTTTAGATCCGTCAAAAAACATGGCCGCCGTTACTTAAAATAGAACATAGGGGTCAAATGCAGTTTTTGGCTTATATCTCAAAAACGAAAGCATTTAGAGCAAATCTGACTGGGGTAAAAATGTTCATTAGGTCAAGATCTATCAGCCCTGAAATTTTCAGATGAATCAAACAAACCATTGTTGGGTTGCTGCCACTTAATTGGTAATTTTAAGGAAATTTTGCAGTTTTTGGTCATTATCTTGAATATTATTATAGATAAAGATAAACTGTAAACAGCAAAAATGATCAGCAAAGTAAGATCTACAAATAAGTTAATATGACCAAAATTGTCAATTGACCCCTTAAGGGGTTATTGTCCTTTAATGACAATTTTTCACAATTTGTTCATCATATTTGCTAACTTTAAAAAATCTTCTCCTCTAAAACTACTAAACCAAATTCAACCAAACTTCAACTGAATGATCAGAAGGGTGTATAAAATAAAGTTTGTGCTTTATTTTTTATTTCGTCAAAAAACATGGCCGTCATGGCTAAAAATAGAACACAGGGTAAAATGCAGTTTTTGGCTTATATCTCAAAAACTTCAGCATTTAGAGCAAATAAGACAAGAAGTTAAAGTATTTATTAGGTCAAGGTCTACCTGTCCTGAAATTTTCAGCCGAATTGGGTAACTGGTTTTTCAGGTATAATGCCCCTGAATTGATGATTTTAAAGAAATTTTGCAGTTTTTGGTTATTATCTTGAATATTATTATAGATACAGATAAACTGTTAATAGCAAAAATGTTAAGCAAAGTAAGATCTACAAATAAGTCAATTTGACCAAAATTGTCAATTGACCCCTTAAGGAGTTATTGCCCTTTAAAGACTTTTTTCACAATTTGTTCATCATGTTGACTTACTTTAAAAAATCTTCTCCTTTGAAACTGCTGTATCAATTTCAGCCAAACTTAGGCTAAATGAGTTTCAGAGTATCTAGTATAAATTTTATATTTCATTTCCTTGTATGTCAGAAACATAGCTCCTATGGCTAAAATAGAACATAGGAGAAAATGATTTTTTTTTTGCTTTTGAAGAAAATAGGACGATTCAAAGAACATTTAAATAAATTGAAAAGCCAAAATAATCATTGATGAGAGATTTAACCAAAAAAATTAAGGTGAGCGATTCAGGCTCTTGAGAGCCTCTTGTTTAGAAAGGCAGAGAAATAAAGATATCATTTAATTGTATCAAAACTTAAAAGACAGTTAAACACATTTTTCTTTGAATATGAATTACCTTCAGTAGAAAAGTTTTACTAGTATTTCTTATTTGTTTTTTGGGGTGTTTTTTGGTTGTTGCCTAGACTACTTAATTTAACATTTTAGAAGAAGCAGTTGAATTTGTCAGAAAACTGACCGACATAGAAGTTCATGAAATTCCATCCAAGGCAATATTTGAATGTGAACTATCGAAACCTAATATCACAGCCAAATGGTTTAAAGACAACAAAGCTCTCCCATCAGATAAAAAATACAAGATGGTGGTCGAGGGTCCGGTACATCGACTAGAGATCTCTGACGTAGATGGTGAAGATGAGGGAGACTACTCTATCATAGCAAGGGGAAAGAACTCAGAGGCAGAACTCATCGTAGAAGGTTAGTTTGTTTAAACAAACATTTACTATTAACAATTCAAACATATAGAAAATTAAAATGCATATTTTAACAACTCAAAAATCTAAATATCTAAACTATCTAAAAATTAGTAGACCTTTTTGATTTTTTGTACCAGTATTATATGATGACTAGTGTGGATTCATTTATTATCATGGGTTCAAATTTTTGTGGATTGTTGATATGTGATACCATGATTTTGCACAAGTCTGCATACAACCTGATCAAATTTGTATTTCTTTGAACATTTAGTTGTTAACCGGTACATTTAAAACCCACGCAAATTGGTATCCAATGAATAATAATCTATTTAATCTTATGACAGTTTATTTTTAATTTAATAATGGTAGTCCAAGAATGTGAATTAAAGTGTCCATTGATTTATTTTAGTTGCACCTGAGCTCTTCTTGGACAAGAACTTCCAGGAATCCATCACACTCAAGGCTGGTCAGTCTACTGCTTTTGAAATACCATTCAAGGGTAATCCCCAACCCAAGGTCATCTGGACATTTAATGATGGGGAACTACCCAAGGACAAGAGATTAGAAACACAGACCATTCACAACATGACCACAATGAGGCTTGCAAAGGCCAAAAGGCCAGACGCAGGAAATTATAAACTAACCTTGGAGAATCCTAGAGGAAAAACATCAGTAGACATCAAAATGATTGTACTAGGTATAAATAAAGTTTTTAATTTGAATGCTGTTACTCAAATGTATATGGATTATAATAATATGATGAATGAGTACATTAATGATATATACGGAAAAATTTTGGTAGACATAATTGTTCAGTTACATTGAATATTTTTTTTTAAATTTGTTTACTCTTTGCTATTCAAATATCATTACAAGTGGAATTAAAGTTATGTTTTCCATATCATTTTCATTACAGATAAACCAAGCCCACCTCAAAATCTGACAGCACCAGAAATATTAGCTGATTCTATCACACTAAAATGGGAGGCCCCAGAGGACAATGGAGGTAGTGACATCACTGGATACCTTATAGAGAAACGTGAATTTAACAGACGATCTTGGCAGGAAGTTGAAAAAGTCAAGAACCTAGAGTATACTGTTGGCAAGTTATTGGAAGGAAACCAGTATTACTTCCGTGTGTTTGCTCAGAATGAAATAGGAATGAGTGAACCAATAGAATTTAAAGAACCAATAACTGCCAAGAATCCATTCAGTAAGTGACAGTATGCTTTAGAATGTTAAATCGGATACATTTATTAAAGTTTTAACAGATATATTCTTCTTGGCCTCATGTGATTTCTAGCCGACTTGGCAGAACTTTCTTTTTCCTAATTTTCTTACATTTTTTATATTTGATACAAGAGAAGATCCAAGTTTGACACAATGATTTGTATTTATCTTACTTTTCTTTTTAATTCAGTCTTCTGTCTTAATAATTTCAAATCTTAAACATAAATAAATTTTGAATTAACTGACCACAATGATAATGGATTTGGATATAACTATTTAAAACTGTTTTTTCAGCTGTTCCAGATGCACCTGAAGCACCAACAGCATCTGATATTACAGCAACATCCTGTACAGTGTCATGGCAGCCACCAGCCAATGATGGAGGTGCTCCCATCACTGGTTACCAGCTGGAGAGACAATCTGGCTTCAGTCCTCGCTGGGCTCCTGTCAACAAAGATCTGATAGAAGGAATAACATATGACCTTTCTGACCTGGTTGAAGACAATACTTACATATTTAGGGTCAAAGCTGTCAATAAAGCAGGACCCAGTAATCCTAGTGAACCATCAGAAACATACAAGGCCAAGAATCCATGGAGTAAGTTGTTCCCCCTTTTTTTATCAAATCTTGAAAAAGACTTAAAAATATTAAGGTTAGCTGTGGCTTTATACAGAGAAGGCAGTAAATTATTGTCTCTAACAGAAATAGTTTCGCAATGTAGCTTCGAGCATTAATATTGCTTATAACATATTTGTTTTACACTGTTACTTATTTTACTTCTTTTCAGCTAAACCTGGAAAACCAGAGGCCCCAGAAATTATGGGAACTGACAACTCCTCAGTTGCTCTGAAATGGGCTCCACCTGCTGAAGATGGAGGTGCTCCTATTACTAATTATGTCATTGAATACAAACCTGTTGATGCCTTCCGTTGGCTGAAGGCTAATGAGACCCAGACTGTGATGGAGACAACATTCAGTGTGACTGGTCTGAAGGAGGGAAGTCAGTTAGAGTTCCGTGTGGCAGCACAGAACAAAGCAGGTGTTGGTGAGGCCTCAGAACCCACCAAACCTGTTAAAGTAGAGGCTCCTTTGGGTAAGTGTTAGGATTTTATTCCTTTTCTTACTGTTAAATCTAACTTTTACAACATGGTATACATAATAGAGTGGGGTGCACATATTCGCCGGGGACACAATTTCGCCGTTTTATAATTTTGAGTTGTAAATACTTCAAAAGATGGCTGAAATGGAAGAAATATGCCGGTAACTATGATTTTTATAACAAATATGATTTTATTTTAAACTATGACAAAATTGCAACACTTACCGCAAAGGACCGAAAAACGGATAACGATTTTCGGCCAATTTTCTGAATGAATAACACGATTTCAAAGAAGTATTTCTTAGTAAATCTTTGACTGATTGCCCTAAATTTCAGTTCTGTACACCTTTAAATGTCTGCTATTGCCATCTATAATGAAATTGGTTTGAAAAATATTGTTTAAAGCTGCAGTTATTTGGGTTTAAATAGATGTATAAAAACGGCGAATATGTGTCCCCCATTGAGAAAACATCAGGCAATTTCAAACACCCTTTAATCTAACTTTTCAGATGATTATTTTCAAACAAACACGTTTTCAAGCTTAAGAATATTTTTTATTTGAAGTTATCTTCATATAGAAATATCAGTATACTTCAAAAACATATTGTTATGATATTGTAATTATTATGTTTATTTATGTTGGCCTAATTTGTGTTGTATGGCCTGATAGTTGTTTACCAAATAATCTTATAACTGTGCAGTTTAGGAATCACTGGAACAATCACAGAATGATTGGAACTTTCTAGAATGATCCTTATAAAAGATGCGTAATTTAAACTTCTACGTTATTCCAGAAACTTCCGTTGTAACTTTCCAGGATTTTCCACAATGTTCCATTATAGAGTGTTCTAGAATTTTCCATGACAACACTATATATACAGACACTAAAGTTAAACTCTCATAATTAAACTTGGACATAGACATTGATAGACATTAGTATTCACAGCATTTGGATTGACACTTTTATTCTACAAACAACATCATACTGGATTGTGACATTAGTAGTGAACGTAATATTCAAATTGGATTCCGAAAGATTTCCGGATACAGATAAAGATAACAGATTGGACTCATATTTTGACAGTTAAGTTAACAGTAATATTTGTGTAATACCTTTTGTAAACTTTTGTATATTAAATATTGTTAAATTTTACTATTGATTTGTGTCTTTTGTTGGCTACAATTTAAAGGCGATTTCTGGCCGTAACAGAAATTGGGGGCTCGTCCGGGATACTGAACATATTTTATTCAAAATTTGTTTAATATTTTTATTATAACTAGCCAACAAAATTCTACAAAATGGCATTTGATGCTGGTAAATTTTTGAAAACGCCAGACCTGGAGGGGTTTGATAATTTAAAGAAAGAGGAATTAGTGTTGCTTGCTAAACATCTGAAATTAGATTTTAAAGTATCTATGAGAAAACAAATTATAAAAAATTTGGTTATAGACAAATTAGTTGACGCAGAAATTTTAGGTGAAGAGGCTCTTGAACTTAAGGTCGAAAATATTGACGCCTTTAAATTAAAACAGCTTGAATTAGAACATGAACTCAAATTAAAAGAACTGGAGATAAGAAAAGAAGATGAATTTAAATTAAAAGAACTGGAATTGAAGGAGATGGAGAAAAGAAAAGAAGATGAATTTAAATTAAAACAGGCAGAACTGGAAATGAAGGAAAGGTTAGAAATGGAGAAAAAAGAAAAAGAAGATGAATTTAAATTAAAAGAACTGGAAATGAAGGAGAGGGAGAAATTAAAAGAACTTGAAATGAGGGAAAGGCTAGAGATGGAGAAACTGAAAATTGAAATGGTCAAAGAAGAAAGCAACACTAAAGTTCACTCGAAATCAGATTATTTTGATGCAGCAAAAAACATACGTTTGGTTCCAAAATTTTGTGAAAAAACAGTTGATAAATATTTTCCACAGTTTGAGAAAATTGCTAACAATTTGAAATGGCCTATGCCGTATTGGACTACGATGCTGCAAAGTGTTTTTGAGGGGAAGGCCGCTGAAATATACTCCGCACTTCCATCAGAAAAAAGTTCTGATTATGACACGGTAAAACAGGAAGTTTTGAAAGCTTATGAGCTAGTACCAGAAGCATATAGACAGAAATTTAGATCTTATAAAAAGTTTGATTCACAAACATATGTGGAATTTGCTCGGGAAAAAGAAGATCTATTTGACAAATGGCTTACGTCAAAGAAAACAGATAACAATTTTGATAACCTAAGACAATTGATATTATTAGAAGAGTTCAAACTATGTGTTCATTTAGACTTAAAAACACATTTAGACGACAAAACTGTTGAGTCGATACATGATGCAGCTGTCATTTCAGATAATTATACTCTTTCACATAAAAGAAGTTTCAAGGGTCAAAATGTCAATACTTCCAGTGGAAATTACAAAAATCAAAGCAATGAGCGTACTGATAGTAAGTCTGTTGCACAGAATAAGAGTCAGTCCAGTTATAATATGTCTAGTCCAAAATTTGATACTTTTGAGAAGAAGTCACTGACTTGTGCTTATTGTAAGAAGATTGGTCACCTGATGGCTGATTGTTTTAGACTCCAGAAGAAGAATGAACGAGATAATAAGCCGAAGACCAGTGCTTGTACGACACCTTATAATACCAGTACATTGGAATGCCCTGCGCGTCAGGCTTTTAAGTCCAGTTTTTGTGATTACATGGAGGAATACAAACCCTTTATGTCTGATGGGTTTGTTTCTATTGTTGATGATACCACTCTTCAGCCTATTAAGATTTTACGGGACACTGGAGCTTCTCAGACTTTATTGTTAGAAGGTGTGTTGCCTTTGTCCGAGAATACTTCTGTTGGTGCCTCCGTTTTGTTACAAGGTGTAGAGTTAGGTTGTATAGATGTTCCTCTCCATCGTATTTATCTGAAGTCAGATTTGATAACTGGACCAGTTGTTGTAGGTGTTCGTCCTAATCTCCCTGTTGAGGGTGTTACATTATTGCTAGGAAATGATCTAGCTAGGAACAAAGTGGTTGCTGAACCAATTGTTACCAGTGAACCGGTGGTGGATGTTAAATCACCTGAAGATGATGCTGAATTGTATCCAGCTTGTGTTGTTACTAGGGCGATGGCTAGAAAACAACAAAATCAGAATTTGCAAGAAGACAAGTTTGATTACATGGACCTTTCTGACACTTTTATAGCTGACATTGAAGGTCCTGGTCGCTCAGAAAAGGCCATTACAAGACCACCTAGTGTTAACAAGAATGTTATTATGCCATGGCCAGACGTTAACAGCCATTCATTAGACCGAAAGAATTTATCTGAAGAACAACAAAAAGACCCTGAGGTTCTTCAGCTCAGGCAGAGAGCTCAACCACAGGAGGAAGCAGACAAAGTGGCCGAATGCTATTACCATCAGGACGGCATTTTAATGAGGAAGTGGAGGCCTCCTGATGCCACCCCAGAGGAGGAATGGAGAGTGCTATACCAAGTGGTGGTGCCTAAAGTTTATAGGCAAGAAATTATTGGTCTTGCCCATGACACCCCCTTGGCTGGGCACTTAGGTATAAGGAAGACTTGCCTAAAAATATTGCAACATTTCTACTGGCCCAGACTTAGAAATGATGTCGCAGAATACTGCAAATCATGCCATATATGCCAGGTTGTTGGTAAACCTAACCAGAAAATACCACCAGCACCACTTCTGCCTATTCCAGCCTTTGACGAACCTTTCAGCAGAGTTCTAATTGACTGTGTTGGACCTTTACCAAAGACCAAGACTGGAAATGCATATTTATTGACAATCATGTGTACATCAACCCGCTTTCCTGAAGCTATTCCGCTCAGAAATATCAAGACACCTACTATCGTCAAAGCTTTGATCAAATTTTTCACATTAGTAGGACTTCCTAAGTCTATACAGTCCGACCAGGGATCAAATTTCATGTCAGGTTTATTTCAGCAAGTCGTATACCAGTTAGGGATTGCTCAGTACAGATCAAGTGCTTATCATCCAGAATCTCAAGGTGCCTTAGAACGTTTTCATCAAACATTGAAGAACATGATTAGAACTTTTTGTCTTCAATTTGACAGAGACTGGGATGATGGAGTTCACTTTCTACTTTTTGCGGTTCGAGAGGCTGTTCAAGAATCCCTTGGATTTAGTCCCTTTGAGTTGGTATTTGGTCATACTGTAAGGGGACCGTTAAAATTGATTAAGGAAAAGTGGCTTACTGAACATACTGACTTGAATCTTTTAGACTATGTATCTAGATTTAAAGAAAAATTGTATACTGCTTGTCAAATTGCTCAGAAAAACTTAAAAAATGTACAGAACAAGATGAAAATATGGTATGATAAAGATGCCAGGGACAGAGTTTTTGAGCCTGGTGATAAGGTACTTGTATTTCTGCCTGTCCCTAGACATCCTTTACAGGCTAAATATTGTGGTCCTTATACAATAGAGAATAAAATTAATGATTTGAATTATATTGTAAAAACTCCAGGTCGGCGCAAACAAAATAGAGTGTGTCATATTAATATGTTAAAACCATATTTTGAGCGTACTAATGTACTATGTGATAGTAAACCAGTTGCCACTTTAGGCATGGTTAACTTTGAGAACAATCATGACAAACCAGATGTAATTGAACCAACTTTTAGTTGTAAAACTATGGAAGAGACAGTTAGATTGAAAAATTCAGAAATTTTGTCAAATTTAGATTCAAAACTTGCACATCTGTCTTTTGATCGTAGAGAAGAAATAAAAACTTTGGTATTTTCTTTTAAAAATCTTTTTCCAGATGTGCCAAACAAAACCACTGCTGTTTGTCATGATGTTGATGTAGGAGATGCTTCTCCAATTAAGCAACATCCTTACAGGCTCAATCCACTCAAACTTGAAGTTATGAGAAAAGAAATTAAATATATGCTTGACAATGATATTATTGAGCCGAGTAACAGTGAATGGAGCTCTCCTTGTCTCCTTGTGCCAAAACCAGATAACACTTTTCGTTTCGTGACTGATTTCAGAAAAGTAAATTCAGTCTCAAAATCTGATTCCTATCCGATTCCAAGGATAGACGATTGTATTGACAATATTGGTCAAGCAAAATTTGTGAGCAAATTTGATTTATTGAAAGGTTATTGGCAAGTTCCATTGACACAGAGAGCTCGTGAAATATCAGCTTTTGTTACACCAGATGGCTTATTTCAATATACTGTAATGCCATTTGGCATGAAAAGTGCTCCAGCTACATTTCAAAGAATGATCAATAATGTTATAAAAGATTTAGACTGTTGTTATGCTTATATTGATGATCTTATTGTATGTAGTGATAGCTGGGAACAGCATTTAACACATTTATATGATACTTTTGATAGATTGTCAAAATCAAATTTGACTGTTAATCTTGGTAAAAGTGAATTTTGTCAGGCCACTGTTGATTATTTAGGGCATACAGTTGGCCAAGGTCAAGTAAAACCTATTATGGCTAAAGTGGAAGCTATTTCCAAATTCCCACCTCCTACAAATAGAAAACAACTTATGAGATATTTAGGCATGATTGGATTTTACAGAAAATTTTGTTCAAATTTTGCTACTGTTGTTCAACCATTGACTCATCTTTTACGGAAAGATTCTAAATTTATCTGGAGCGGAAATTGTCAAAAAGCTTTTGAAAATAGCAAATCACTTTTAATTAATAGTCCAGTTCTGATTACTCCAGACTTTGAAAAACAATTTAAACTTGCCGTTGATGCAAGCGATGTAGGAATAGGAGCTGTTTTATATCAAGAGACAGATGATAATGTTGAAAAACCTATATCATATTTTTCTAAGAAATTGGATAAACATCAGAAAAATTATTCAACTATTGAAAAAGAGTGTTTTGCAATGTTGTCAGCACTTCAACATTTTGATGTATATTTGAATCCCACTGTATATCCTATTCTTGTTTATACTGATCATAATCCTCTCACCTTCATGCATAAAATGAGAAACAAGAATCAGAGGTTGACTAGGTGGAGTTTATTGTTACAGGAATATGATGTAATTGTAAAACATATTAAGGGTAAAGATAATGTAATAGCTGATGCTTTATCTAGAGCTTATTAAATCACTTTGTATATATTATGTATTTTTGTTCATATTATTCATGATAAGTTTTTGTTACACTAAAACTTCTTTTAAGGGGGGAGGTGTTATGATATTGTAATTATTATGTTTATTTATGTTGGCCTAATTTGTGTTGTATGGCCTGATAGTTGTTTACCAAATAATCTTATAACTGTGCAGTTTAGGAATCACTGGAACAATCACAGAATGATTGGAACTTTCTAGAATGATCCTTATAAAAGATGCGTAATTTAAACTTCTACGTTATTCCAGAAACTTCCGTTGTAACTTTCCAGGATTTTCCACAATGTTCCATTATAGAGTGTTCTAGAATTTTCCATGACAACACTATATATACAGACACTAAAGTTAAACTCTCATAATTAAACTTGGACATAGACATTGATAGACATTAGTATTCACAGCATTTGGATTGACACTTTTATTCTACAAACAACATCATACTGGATTGTGACATTAGTAGTGAACGTAATATTCAAATTGGATTCCGAAAGATTTCCGGATACAGATAAAGATAACAGATTGGACTCATATTTTGACAGTTAAGTTAACAGTAATATTTGTGTAATACCTTTTGTAAACTTTTGTATATTAAATATTGTTAAATTTTACTATTGATTTGTGTCTTTTGTTGGCTACAATTTAAAGGCGATTTCTGGCCGTAACAATATAGACCGCAACATAAACTGTGGAAAACATGGAAAGATATGGCGAAAATGAGCACGCCACTCTATATTTGAAATGTCAAGATGTTTCATTTGTCATGATAATAAAAATATCTTAACTTCTTTCTGAAAAGAAACAACATCAGTATGATCTTCACTGAATGATTTTATGCTCTATTTTTTTGTATGTAAACATTCATCTTTTCAAATATATTTTCATTAGAAAGAAAATAGTTTCCTTTTTTACAACAGATTTATCTTAATTTTTCTATGTAATAAGAAATATTTGAGATTTGATGTATGGTTTATTTTCCAGTTGGAGAAGCACCAAAACTCCTGGAACCCTTACAAGATACAACCATTGTATCACCTAATGACGCCACCCTAGAATGTGATCTCCTACTGGGAGAACCAGAGGCAGAAATCACATGGTAAGTGGTTTTACAATTACAAAATATTGCATGGTGTTAGATTGGGCCTATCATTTCCATTTTAAACCAAATTTGATAAATGTGCAAAGAAATATGTTTTTAGTTTTTCATATATTTTGGATTTGTACTTAATTCAAGTATAAATCATTTATTTTGAGCATTAGGTAACAACTCAATATAAATTAGTTGAACTACAAAAACTTTACAGCAACTTATAGTCTTTGCAATGCTTCTTTTTTGGTGGCATCTTTAATAGTAATACACCACCAACTGAAAACTATATATGATTTTTTTTTCTACCAAAGGTTTAAGGGTAAAAAGGAGGTGAAGAAGAGCCCTAAATATGAGATGAGTTATGAAGATGAGGTTGCTGGCCTAACCATCCATCAAACCAAACCAGATGATGCTGGGGTTTACAGTTGCCAGGCAACCAATATCATTGGACAAGTACAAACAGAAGGAACACTCTCTGTACATAGTGAGTTTGTTTTGGTTTCTCTTAACAAGATGTTGAAATTACTTTTGATGCTTTTACTTGTTTACATACAATTCAGAAAGAACCAAAACATACAGCATACCAGAGAATCTGAATTGGGTTTACAGATGATGGGCCTTATCTACAGAGAAAAAATTACCAAAAAAAAGAGAGAATAGAGAAAGATAGCATTGGAAAAATTAAGAAAAGAGAATAATGGGGTGCTAAAATATAAATGATAGAAAATAATAAGAAAACATTGAAAGACTGTAGAAAAATTACCTGAAAAAAAAAGAATAAAGAAATGAAGGACCCCCATCAATTCAGACATTCATACAATGTATCTCATTGAGGTTACTGCACACATATCTGAAATGAATGAATACCTAAAAAGAAATGTTTATGGAGATTTTGTTTCTTTGCAGCTCTCCCGCAACTTGATTATGACAACAAACTGAAGAGTAAACAGTCCATCAAGGCAGGAGGCTCTTTATCATTGACTGTTAATATCAGTGGTATCCCATCACCTAAAGTCGCATGGCTTTTAAATGGAGAAACAATAGAAAAATCACCACGTCTGACAATGGAAACAACAGAAGAGTTCTCTATCCTGACAATAAAAAATGCCACACTAGAGGATGCTGGAAATTACAAAATTACAGCAGAAAATGTTGTTGGAAAAGCTGAAGCTGACTTTGAAGTTGTTGTCAAAGGTCAATATCTGTTTTTAAGACTGAAACTGGAAATGATATTTTAGATTCATATGAAGTTAAATTGGTCATCTTTTACAATCTACTTTTGGAATATTTTTTAAGGAAAATAAGTATGAAATAATTATTTTGATTTGTATGGGTAATATCAGTTTCTTATTCAAAATTTCTGATTAAATTTATTGAAGAAAAAAAATACATATATGTAAAACCCTCTAGAGCATGCTAGCCAATCATTTATACAAATAAGAATTTCTTTCAACCATTCTTTATTTGTTTTATAGACAAACCATCCAAACCAAACAACTTATCTGTGCCTGAAGTCCAGAAAGATTCTGCATTGTTGTCATGGGAACAACCCACTGACACAGGAGGATGTGACATCACAGATTACATCATTGAAAAACGTGATGCCAAGAGAAACACCTGGACACCCGTTGACAAAGTTGACAGATCGACATTTTCTTACAATGTAATGAAACTGTTGGAAGGAAATGAATATTACTTCCGTGTCATTGCTAAAAATGAGATCGGTTCAAGTGAACCAGCAGAAATGGACAAAGGCACTGTTGCTAAGAGTCCATTTGGTATGTACACAAGTTTTGTCAAAATTGAGACAATTATTTACAAAGAAATGTTTTGATTTTTGTTGGATAATTTTAATATTTATAAATGCATCATAGTTTGATCAAATTCTTTCAGTTAAAAAAAATAGCAGATTATAAGATAACTATCATGTTTAGAGCAGTTTGACAACATAATGCTACGAAAATATGACCATATAAACCAAATGCATTCTCATAATATTACATTATTGTAAAAGAATATTTTAGGCATTGTTAATACTATTGACCCTATATTACAGATGTCCCTGATGCACCACAGAATCTACAGCCATCAGAAATTACAAAGTCATCTATGACCTTAACTTGGGAACAACCAGAAAACAATGGAGGTTCTCCCGTCATTGGTTACATGGTAGAACGTAAACCAGCTGACAGTACAAGATGGACAAAGGTCAACAAGAAATCCCTCTCGGATACAATGTTTACAGCCATGGACTTAGTGGAGGGATCTAAATATCAGTTCCGTGTGTCAGCAGAAAATGCTGCTGGTATCGGCAAGCCAAGTCAACCAACTGGACCAATCTTGGCTAAAAATCAATTTGGTAAGAAATACAATAAAAGAAAATTTTTGGGTCAATATCTGAAACAAACAAAAAAAGGTTCTGTAAATTCAGAGATTTTTGTATCCATTTATCATTGTGATTGTTGAACATTATATGAAAATGCAAGATGAATTATTATAATTTGAGGAAATGATGCATATGAATAAGTCTTACAAATTTTTTAATGTGAGTTTTATTTTGGTGACACCCAACCAATTGCAATTTTCATATTCATAAAAACATTAAAAAAAAATCTGAATCTACAGGTACTATTTATTATATGCTTTACTTTTTATAAATTGTTAGTTGGATAGAGAGTTGTCTCATTGGCACTCATACCACATCTTCCTATATCTATTAATTGTAAATATTTGGAACAATTACACGAATGTATGAATATTGGTTCCACTACATTGCAGTATTTTTAATCACCAGCACCTTTTGATATTGAAGACTGAGTTTAATAGTTTGTCTCTTTCTTCGATTTAGAAAAACCAGATGCACCAAGACAGCCAGAAATAACAGAAGTTACAAAGAATTCCATCTCTCTGAAATGGGTAGCACCAGAAAAAGATGGAGGAAGTCCTATCTTCAATTATGTCATTGAATCTAAACCACCAAGGTCACATAAATGGGTACCAGTCACACATAACATCCAGGTACCAGATTGTGCCTTCACAGTGAAAGATCTAACAGAAGGATTTGAGTATGAGTTCCGTGTTCTTGCTGAGAACAAGGCTGGATTAAGTAAACCTTCACCATCTACAGGCCCTGTCTTAGCCAAGGAACCAATAAGTAAGTCGTTAATGGATTAATCAAGTTTTATGGGATATATTGTCTCATTATTTTAAACTTCAACAGTAGTTTCTAATTGCATACATGACTTAAAATTAGTGTAATTTTTATCTATAAGAAGACATAAAATAAGAAATTATTGAGTAATACAATCAGATTTTTAGAAAAAAGTGCTTTTACATTATGGCATAACAGTATATTGATGTGTTATTTTACAGTTGGAGAAGCACCATCAGTACTTGAGGGAATCCCAGACGTGTCTGTCTTACTTGGAGAAGCCACAACATTGGAATGTAAAATCAATGGACAGCCACAACCATCTGTGGAATGGTTAGTAAAAATTAAATTAGGCTTTCCATTATGAAGAAAGAAATTGTATACAATTTTAGTATATAAAACTATATAACAAGACAATTTTTACTTGATTTTAATGGTGCATAATATAGAAGTATATGACAATTCAAGAACTGAAAAATTCAAATAAATAAGGTATGACTTGAACCACTATAGTTCATTAAGTTAAATATTTATTGCAGATATCCTCTCTATTTCATAATTATGTTTATTTACCGCAGTTTCATATTTTTTTTAATGTAAATTTCATCAATTCTACAAGTATTAATCTCACAAATCTTTCCAAAAAATGAGGAATCAAGTAAAATACAACTGTCAAATTGTTATAATAGTTTTAATATTTATTACAATTCTTATCCTTTTGCCTCAATAAAAACCTTGCAATAATGTGTTGATTTACTGTTGACATGATTCATAATATTCTACAAGTTAATTTCACGGTAAGCTACCTTTAATGAGATAATAACTCAAACTTAATTTGAAAAAAAACTGTTGCAGGTCCAAAGACAACAAAACTATTCCTTCAACTAAGAAATATGAGACTAGCTATGACAACATGGTAGCCTCATTGACCTTGAGAGAGGTCACAGAGAAGGATGCTGGGACATACAAATGTGAGGCCTCCAATGATTTAGGTTCTGTCTCAACCTCAGGACAACTAGAGGTTCAGGGTAAGATATCTGGCTCAAACTTTTTTTCCTTTCAGATATTTAACATTAGCTTTACAATATATATGTACTGTAAAAATAATACATGTGTATAAAGTTGTTGTCAAATCCAATAATTGTTTTGAGGCATGTAGATTTTATAGTTGATTCAAAATGTAAAATGAACTTGTATGATTCTGATTTGCTTTTTAAGAGTCAAACTATTTCCAGCCGTCAATTCTCCATTACTGTTACTTTATAATACATAGTTATTGGCAAAAAGAAGAACTGTGCTGAATGAAATTATCTTAAACAGGATATAACATACCACATAACGTTTGACTATTTACTTCAAAAGTGCTATAAAATTATCACTGAACTTATATTTTATAATGTAATAAGCATTAAATAAAAACATTAATTCTTTCATTTCAGCTGCACCAAAACTGGAATATGATAATAAATTCAGAGACTTAATAACTCTACGCAGTGGAACATCACTAAGAATTCCAGTAACAGTGAGTGGAATTCCTAAACCTTCTGTCACATGGTGTAAAGATGATCAGACCATCAAACCATCCAGTCGTCTTAACCTTGATACCACACCGACAGGAAGTACTTTACAAGTCAAGAAAGCTACCAGAGAGGATGATGGCATGTATGCAATCATGGCTGAAAATGAGGCTGGTGATGCCAAGGCAACCTTCGATGTAGAGGTCACAGGTCAGTCATATTGGGGAATTATTGGATGGAAATTAAAGCGTAAAAAAGTGAAAACTCATCAATATGAATGAGTAACTATGATAATAACCTGTATTCTGATATAGGATCCACACAACTGTATGCAGATCTTCATAAAATCGCAATAATTAATCTAGCATTTTAGTCCATTCTCCAAAATAAGAAGATGTTATATGATTGCCAATGAGACAACTATCCATCAGAATTCAAATGACATGGATATTTAGCTTTTTTTCAAACTCAATAGAAACATTGTGTAAATGTAAACCATTATAACTAAACAAATGGACTAACAATAATGTTTTCAATGTAGACATCCCTGGACCCCCTGAAGGACCAATAGAGGTCACAGACCTTCTCAAAGATAGTGTCACACTGTCATGGCAACCACCAAAAGATGATGGTGGATCAGACATTAAACAATACAATGTAGACATGCGTGAACAGAACCGATCCCAGTGGACTAAAGTGGGATCTGTCAAAGCACCAACCACAACTTTAACACCAAGCAGATTAATGGATGGAAAACAATACATGTTTAGAGTTACTGCTGAAAATGACATTGGTGTTTCCAAACCTTTGGAGACATCTGAATCAATTATTCCAAAGAGTCCATTTGGTAGGTTTGGATATGCAACCCGAATTGACAAAAGTTTGGTGTTCAATATTAACAGCATGATGTCTTGAAAATGATTGTGAATGCTTTGTTTTATTGTTTTTGTTTAAACATACTGTGGATTCATTTATTTACGTGGGCACCAATTTTCGTGGATGAATGAAAATTGCATGTTTGTGGAAATTTAATTTCGTGGTTTTCCGAAATCTTTATACAAGCCTTTGGAAAGTTTGTCATTCGTTGAACATTTAATTTCGTTGTTCACCAATACCCACGAAATCCACGAAAATTGGTATACAACGAATAATAATGAATCCACAGTAAATCAGTGTATAATTTATGTAGCTTGACATTTTGGTCACAAATTACTTGGTTCTTTTTATCGGTGACAAGAAATGGCAAACATGTAAATAAAAGATTTATAATTTCTATGTCCTAAATTACATACTGCTATGGCAGTGATAAATGTGGTCTTCTTTCACTCAAAATTCTGATAAATATGTTAATGTGCAAGAAGACCACATTTCTTTTCATATTATGATTAAAATCCGAGCAAAATTTACCATGATTGTCTTATTAGAATTGTTTTCATATTCATCAAAGCATGTGCCTTTATGTTTGTGAATCAAATATTAATCTATTTGAGTGAATTTGAAGAGAATTATCCATCCAAAAGTAAAAAAATTCCTATTATTTCTAAACTGAAACAGGATTTTTAATGTGTCACGCAGGGGCATTCTTTTACTTAGGGACACACATTTTTTAACTAAAGATTAGGTTTTGATTAGGACCTTTTATCTTAAGCTTAGTGTTTAATTAGGTTAAGGTTTAGGTTATATACATATATTAATCAGTCATTGATATTTAGGTATTGATCTCAGCAACCTTCTCCTTTAAAGAACAATTTATTGCATTTACAAATGTATGTAAAAAGGTGCATGATAAGACTTATAATCATGTCTTGAAGATAAACAAACAAGTCTCTATTACAAATTTGATAATAACATATTCATTTCATAATGGAATATAACATGTTCCTTTCAAAGTTCATCCCTGTAGATATTACATCACTAAATGGATCGCTTTCATTATGTCAAATTTTGAAATGAGCATTTTGAGGAATCATTGTTTACGTCTAAAGAACCATTTGGTCCAATTTAATTATCAAATCAAGTTTTAAATTAATTTCTAAAGAACCCGGTCCATTTAATCGAATTTATTTATCAAATCATGTTTTTAAATTTATTTTGAATTTTATATATCATACTCGAGCTAAATATGTGATGAAAAGATTTATTTACATATCAATTATAATGTGATTTTTACATCAATAACATTTTACATATTTTAACCATATGTTATATTATAATTATCAATACTATATATTTTTATTATATTTTTATCATTAACTGCTGAAAATTGTTGAACATTCCTTTATTGAAATATGTTTTTTTATAATCAGAATTTTTTGAATTTTTAGAAATCAAAATGTATGACATGTGTTATAAGGTTGTGAATCTCCCTTTTTTAATGTGATATGTTATAGAAGTTATAGTAGTTAGTTATTAGTTAATTGAAGTTAGATTGTTAATTAATAGAATGTTACTAGTTACTAATATATTGTATATTTTGATCAAATCAAATGCATGACAGAGTGTCGTTGATTTTTAAAACCATTCATATAAGGGTTGAAAGCAAGAAATTATTGGATTGTAAAAGAAGTGGCCTTTTTTGTCCTAATTTTATACATGTACATGTATCTTCAGAATCTTTTATCTATTCAAAATTTGTTTTACATGTTTCATTGTATTTTATTTTGAGATACCATTATTGTATTTAATTTATCCACTTGATTGTGTTTTAAGTGCTTCAAATTTTTATTTTTTTTTATCATTTCATTCCAGTGCTAGTTTTTTTTTTTTACGATGATCTTGGACAAAAGATCTTGTGCATGTGTTTTTAAATATTCAAATGAATGGTTTAAATGAAGTTGTTATGTGAGATGCCTAAGATTAATAATAGTAATTTTGAATTGTGTACATTTTAATCAATAAAATGTTGAATAAATAAATTATATTAACAAAATGTTTTATTGTTTGTCTCTTAGATTGATAGCATGGCGTTTTATTGTTTGTCTCTTAGATTGATAGCATGGCGTTTTGTTGATTTTCAAGATTTTGCATGAAACTGAGACATTAGAATGCATCTGGCAACTTCACAAAAGATAGAGAAACTGCTAAAAAAAGATACCATGACTTTAAAAAAAGATACCATGACTAAAAAAAAAAGATATCATGAACTGAAAAAAAGATACCATGAACTGAAAAAAAAAAGATACCATGACTTTAAAAAAAGATACCATGAACTGAAAAAAAAAGATACCATGAACTGAAAAAAAAGATACCATGACTTTAAAAAAAGATACCATGAACTGAAAAAAGGATACCCGATACCATGAACTTATAGGAAAAATACCATGAACTTAAAAAAAGATACCACAAACTAAAAAATTAGTATACTTTGAATTGAAAAAGAATACCACAAATTAAAAAAGTAATATCGGGAACTAAAAAAATTATACAAGGAACCGAAGAATAAAATATCATAAACTGAAAAAAGGATTCCATGAACTTTATAAAAAATACCATGAACTTTTTGGTTTTGACATTTTCTACACTTTCCTTGAATGTTGCCTCTCAAACCTTTCCATATCTAGCTATGAAGTTCCTGATGTTGTAAGCATTTTAAACCTTTTTTGGTTTGGAAAAGTACTTACTTAGTTTAGAGTTGGTATTTTGTTTATCAATGTAAGGATAAAATAATCATCAAAACCTCTATTACTGTGCTTATCCAGTGACCTTTGGGGTATCACATTAGCAAAGACCAAAACAGTTTACCAAATTGCAGTCAGATTTCTACTCCAACTAACTGATCAACTGGTAAAATATTTTAGCAGATTGCTCAAGTGAAGTGTTGTTAGTATGAAGTGAGTGCTGTAAAATAAAAAGTTATACTTACCATCCAGATCCAGTCAGTTCATACCTTTGTCAATCATTTCTAACTCAAATAATATCTTGCTATAGTATGAGTCACTGAATAAAATGGTCTAATTTTAACATGGAAACTTCTATCATAAATAAATATTATAAATGAATAGTTCAAAACATTGTTTTGTAGGTGTATATTCTATAGCTTTGTCTTCTAAGATGAAGTTATTGTGCAATTGTGATTCGAATAACATTTTGTATACAAATTACTGATCTGCTGGCAATAAAGGGAAATAATTTACATTACAAATAATCAGCAAAATTTTGTTCTGTCTGACAAATATCAAATTTCCCCATTTAATTTGTTGTAACATTATTTCTGTTATTATTTAACTTTTATCCTCTGTTCTAAAACGAACAATGAAACTTATTTAATGATGAAAGACGATTAACAGCTGTTTTGCAAAATGTTGAATTGTTCAAAGTATAAAGGATTGTCTACCAAGGAGTACAAGATATCTTATAAGCAGTATTTTGCAAAACCTTTCTAATTTGTGTTTTACATGCCCTTCAATTTCATACTAATTTTGCATTTCATTTTTTTTTTTTATGAATCTTTTGTAGGCAAAATCATAAGCCTCGTATCATTGATTAAATTTTATGTGTACATTTGAACTCAATATAAATTATTTCCCTTTAATGACAGCAGATCAGTAATTTGCATAGAAAATGTTATTCGAATCACAATTGCACAATAACTTCATCTTAGAAGACAAAGCTATAAAATATACACCTACAAAACAATGTTTTGAACTATTCATTTATAATATTTATTTATGATAGAAGTTTCCATGTTAAAATTAGACCATTTTATTCAGTGACTCATACTATAGTAAGATATTATTTGTGTTAGAAATGATTGACAAAGGTATCAACTGACTGGATCTGGATGGTAAGTATAACTTTTTTATTTTACAGCACTCACTTCAAACTAACAACATTTCACATGAGCAATCTGCTAAAATATTTTACCAGTTGATCAGTTAGTTGGAGTAGAAATCTGACTGCAATTTGGTAAACTGTTTTGGTCTTTGCAAATGTGATACCCCAAAGGTCACTGGATAAGCACTGTAAAAGAATTTGATTATTGATTATTATTTGGTCAACACCAAAGCTTGCTACCTAAATTTCTTGATTAAAATTGGGATAAAAAAACGAATAATTTGACTTTTTCAGCTCTTTTATTCTTTATTTGTTGTATTGTTTCATAATACAATCAGATAATTTTCAAGAACAAAAATAGAGTATTGTATGTAATGCTTACAATAAGAGATAATTGAAAAGCTATTACATGTATACAGAAAAAATGAACATTGACCACCTACATGAACTATCCATATTTTTATGAAAAGAAGTCCAATGCACAAAAAATAGTTTGGGGCAGCCTTGAATGGTTATTTCAGTAAATATTAAAGGGATGCATACCTAAATTTTAAATCACAAAAAAAAACCCAGACAAAACAGATACAGGGGTAAAAAGCATCTGACAATCATACAATAGTATGCAATATTAAAATAATAAGCATGCAAATTGAGAACATGAGTACTTCAGTTTATTAGTGCTATTTATAAATAAAATTCATCTGCAATAAAAATTTATGAATGACTTTAGGCAAACCATCAAAACCAGAAGGACCATTGACTGCATCTGACATCACAGCTGATAGTGTTAAACTGTCATGGCAACCATCAAAATCAGATGGAGGCTCCCCAATCAAAGAATACATTATTGAAAAATATGACAAGAGACGTTTATCCTGGACTAAGGTTGGGAGTGTGGATGATAAAACATTGAGTTTTGTTGTTCCCAAGTTGATAGAAGGTACTCCATACCAGTTCAGAGTATTAGCTGTTAACGCTGAAGGAGCAAGTGAGGCTCTTGTTACTGATGCAGAAATCAAACCTAAACAACAACCAAGTAAGTTAAATCCTGTTGATAAATATATT
Organism: Mytilus galloprovincialis; assembly: GCF_965363235.1. NCBI lineage: Eukaryota > Metazoa > Mollusca > Bivalvia > Mytilida > Mytilidae > Mytilus > Mytilus galloprovincialis. The sequence continues at coordinate 53,036,425 of NC_134851.1, forward strand.
ATGAATCTATCAAGTATACACCTTATCGCTAATCCTGGCTGACCACAGAATCTGTCCCGCTCGAACTATTCAATTCATACAACAATCACTTTTCCATTGTGGCATCAGATATTTTGTATTATGACATCAAAATTTTACTGGAACCTGTGTGATGTCCAGTAATGGTGGACAAATAGCAATAAGGTGTATTCAAAAAGATGAAAAAAACATAAAGATTCTTGTACATGGAGTTTGAAATTACAAATGTTTTAAAGTCAAAAGGGAATTGTCAACTATAGAAAGTGAGAAAAGGATGTTGCATTCCTTTGTGTTGGTGCCAATTTCATAGATTTAGAAAATTTTCTATTTTGTGGAAATCATTAGAAAACAAATTCTGCAGTTAATGCCTACTGAAAATTTGCATTATACCAGATTTTTATGTTACATAGTAAATAATATTTACACCCCAGTCTATATTGATTTACTAACAAAAATTCATGAAACATTTATATACTGAATATACATTTTATAGCTACACCAGCTAAGCCAGTTGGACCAATCAAATTCACCAATGTACTTGGTGATGAAGTGACCTTGAACTGGTCTCCTCCAAAGAAAGATGGAGGCTCACCAGTAACATCTTACAAACTTGAGATATCAGAAGATGGTAAAACATGGACACCACTTGATATTACTGATACGACCAAATATACAGCCAAGGGTCTTAAAGATGGGAAGAAATACTACTTCCGTGTATCAGCAATCAATGACGTCGGGGAAGGAGAGTTGTTGGTATCTGATGTAGTTGTACCAAAGAAACCAATTGGTAATTTACATATGCATCGTCCAAAAAATTGTATCTTTCTTTCATTTCAAGTTTGAAAAATCACTTTTTGAGTCACTTTTTTTTTAGTTTGATACAATTTGAGAATCACTTCTTTTTTAAAGTACTGTTAAATAAAAATTATTGCGAAGTTTTTATTAATGTGAATATTGATCGCAATAATAAAAACTCCCATTCTGATATCTGATAAATGTAACTGAAGCAGATTTTACTGAAATTGCAATAATTAATCTTACATTTTAGTGCATTGTTGAAAATTTGCAAAAATAAATAAGCGCAAAAATTTCTGAATTTTTCATTCATGATTTCTACTTGCAACTTGGATTTTTTTTTGGTCAAACAATATTTTGCAGATTTAAATATTTCTTTTAATTTTAGGAAAACCTTCACAACCAATGGGACCACTTGAAATGACTGATGTCACAAAAGATTCAGTCACACTTCACTGGTCACCTCCAAAAGAAGATGGTGGAAGTCCAATCACTTCCTACGTCATTGAAAAACAAGACAAAAAACGCAAGACATGGACACCTGTTAAAAAAGTTGACGGTGAAACCAATCAGCTTAGAGTAGACAAATTACAGGAGGGAGCAGAATATATGTTCCGTGTACGTGCTGAAAATAAATCAGGACTTGGAGAGCCATTAGAAGCTGATAAAACTGTACTGCCAAAGAGTCCATTCTGTGAGTTCGTCCACTTTTTTGCTAAATTCTGTATTTTTCACTATGGAAATAGAAAGACATGATATTATATTATATCATTATCAAATTTCTACTTATGACATGTGATTTAAATTAATAAATTATAGTCAGTAAGTTTTTGAATGCACATGTAAAAATGAACATGAATTTGTGAAAGATGTAAAAGATGTTTTTGTTATAAAACAAATTTCTCCAATCTTTAATATTCACATGGATAATTATCATATGAGATATTTTGTGTTACAGCAAAGCCATTAGCACCACTTGGACCAATAACGATCAGTAATGTCACTGAGAGTTCTGCTGACATCGAATGGCAGGCACCTGAACAAGATGGTGGTGCTCCAATTGAAAAATACCAGATTGAATACCGACCAGCCAATAGGTCAACATGGACAAAGACTGGAACTGTAGATGGAAACACTTACAAGTTCAATGTTAAAGATCTAAAGGAAGGTCAAGATTATTACTTCAGAGTCACAGCTATCAACAGTGAAGGATCTGGTTCCCCATTGGAATCAGCTGACATGGCTAAACCAAGAAAAATTATTGGTATGTTTATAGATAGTCATTAATTAAATGGTGTATGATGTAATTTAAGGTTAAATTTGGCTTTTAATCATACCAATATAAAGGAATATTGTAACCTTAAAGGGGCACTAGCTGCCAAATTCATGTTGACTCAAAATTCTAATATATTGTTTATAACAATGTAAAACATTTTTCCAAACTATCAAAAGTATGAAAAAAAACACAATTTACAAGACATGGTCTCAATAAGATGTAGCTTTGTTTCGTAAGAATTTTAGCCAAGACACCCTCTAATTAACTATTGAGTTGACCTTCTATGACCATATAAGCGATGTAAACATAAACATAGATATAAAAAGATTAAACAACCTGTGCAATTAGATCTGTTAAATTTTGTTTATAAATTATAAATTTATGTTTATCGTTGTTTTTACCTTTACAAGAAAGATTTTTTGTGGATTGAATTAGTTTATTTACCTTTGTTTCACTTTCAATGTTGACAATCTTTTCCTTTAAATAACCATACACGGGCAATGCATGCGTATTCTATCTCTTTCTACGGGGTTAAATTGGAGTTCACATGAATACATGATTTAATGAGGTCGAGTTTTTCACTTGCAAGTGAATAATTCATTATCAATGTTTATTAGCTTTATTTGACAAAATTGAACCATTTCAATTGATAAAAGCAAATTATTATTTCACTATTTCACTTTTATTAATAATTGAACAAAAAAAAATCATACTTTAGATTTTTTATATATCTTGTAGCTAGTGCCCCTTTAAGACAAAAAAATATACTCAACTCAATTTCGTATGCTTTATTCATGACAAAAAAATAATAAAGTGTGTACTTTAAAAAATTGTATGTAAATGAAAAATGAAAATTAATTCAAAGTTATGATTAGAATTTGAAGTCCTGGCAGTTATTGAGAAATATGGAACAAATGTCATATTTCACTTGAAAGTCGTTAGTTTGATCAGATGTAACACACTTGTAAAAAACTTTTAAAATTTCTTTCTCACAGTACATTCCTTTCAGTTAAAATAAAATTTCAAAACATTTAAATGATAAAACTATTGTTTTGTTTGACAGAAAAACCAGGTCCACCAGAAAAACTGACAACTGCCAAAGTAGGTCCAGACTTTGTTACACTGGACTGGACACCACCAACAAAAACAGGAGGTGAAAAGATCAAAGGCTACATTGTCAAGATGAAGGAGGGACCATCAGATGAGTGGACCACTGTAGCTACAGTAAAACCATTTGATAATAGCTACAAGGTTGCCAACTTGAAAGATGGAGTTGAGTACACCTTTGCTGTAGCAGCTGAGAACTCTGTAGGTCTTGGTGATATTTGTCAGCTTGATTCTACAGTAGTTCCCAAGAAACCTGCAGGTATGGTATCAAACAACCTAATGCTATTGACCTATTTTTTAATTGCACTAAAAGGGAGTTGACATTCAACAGTACACTATCACATTAGGTAACATTTTAAAAGGTTTTTTAATTTTTTTTTTTTTTAAATTTAATTTTTTTAATTTTTTTTTAGTTTACAATTTTATGTGTACAATTATGTGGAAAGTAATTAATAGATATTAATAGTTAAAACTCCAATAAACAAAGTGCAGCAGTTAATCTTTTTCCCAGGTTTTAGAAAGCACTTGAAATTGTATCTTTTGTTTGTTTATCAGGTCCACCAGAAAAACCACTTGGACCATTAGCTACATCAGACATCACTAAAACTTCTGTCAAGTTGTCATGGAAACCTCCATCTAAAGATGGTGGATCTCCACTGACTGGCTACGTCATTGAGAAGAAGGAAGGCAGACGTACGACCTGGTCCCTGTGTGACAAGATTGGTCCTGATGATACCACATACACAGTAAAGAACTTGACAGAGGGAACAGATTACATGTTCCATGTCATAGCAGAAAACAAACTTGGCAGAAGTCCAGCTCTAGAGACAGACAAAACAGTTGTTCCTAAGAGTGAATTTGGTAAATAACATTAGTTTGTAATGAATCTGTTTTTTTGAAACATTTAATTTTGGTCATTTTATGATTTTAAAATCCAATATGTGTAGTCTAAAAAAATCTCCATTTCATATTTTTTAAGGGTAGGGCATTTTTAAGCTCATTTATGTCAAATTATGTGTTGCAAATTAGGAAAGTATACAACTGTCTATCTTGCTGTAAAATTTGTTTTGATTCTTATCCCTCCTTTGCTTTCAAATATTAGCCATGAAAGTTCCGGATGAAGGTAAATCCAGAAAAAAGTTTCAACACATTATGAAATTGAACCGGAAACACACCATATCAGTCTTTTTATTGTAACTGGAGAGCATGATTCTTCTTACAAATTCATCTTGGTCTCCAGATGGACTCAAAATTCGGGAACTCTGTGTTACAAGGCAGCCTTTAAATTTTAACCAATTGAGCTAAAGAAGTACTTCCTTAGCTCAACCACTTATGGCTAACTAAGTATCTACCACATTTACTAAGGGAAGCAATCCCGTCACATTATGTATAAAATACTGCAATATTTTTTATTTCATAGCTGGAAGTAGGCATACCTTCATATAAATCAAATTTAACAAATATCAATACTATATTTAATAGACAAACCAGGCAAACCAGTAGGTCCATTAGAATTCTCTGACATAACCAAGGATTCAGTCACACTATCATGGAGCCCACCAACCAAGGATGGTGGACTACCAATAACTAGTTACATCATAGAGGCCAAAGACTCTAAACGTACAACATGGTCCAAATGTGGAGATGTCAGTGCAGAAGAGACCATCTTTGTTGCTGACAAACTTTTGGAAGGTGGTGACTATTACTTCAGGGTTTCAGCTGTCAATGATGAAGGACCTGGAGTTCCATTGGAATCAGTCAAATCTGTCAGACCTCAAAAACAACTAGGTCAGATATCCTTTATATAATTTTGATATACCATGTTCAAAATGGCATTTATTATATTAAATTATTAATAACATAACTTTACTTATAACTATACATAAATCAAAGGAGAGGGATAAATATCAATGAGATAACAGTTTTTAGAAATAAACAAGTTTCTGTACAACAAATCTAAGATGTAGATAAAATTATTAAACTATCAAAGATCAACCATCAACATTAAATTTTAAAAATGTGCATAAGTGGGATAACTTTGGAATTAAAGGTCTCCATTTAGGACAAGTTTTCTATGAAATCCACTTTTTCTCTGCTCTTAAATTGTCTGATAAAAAACACCTCTGCTTCTTCTATAAAGATATAGGAAGATGTGGTGTGAGTGCCAATGAGACAACTCTCCATCCAAATAACAATTTAAATTTTTTTTGAATTGTAGAAAAGTACTTGAGATTTCTTTTTTGTGTGGATTTTTAAACCAAATAAAAAACAGAAATATAAATCTATGATTTATTTGCAGAAGCACCACAAGCACCAGAAAATTTGAAGATTAAAAGCAAGAACACTGACAAGGTCACCTTGGAATGGAAAGCACCAAAGGACATTGGTGGATCAAAGGTCACTGGATACCAGATATTCATGAAAGAAGATGATTCTGAAGACTGGAAAAAGATTGGAAGTGTCGGTTCATTTGACCAATCCTACACAGCCAAAAATCTGAAAACAGACAAACCTTACAAGTTTGCAGTTTCTGCAGAAAACAAAATTGGCCAAGGACAACTTGCTGAGCTAGAGACTCCAGTCACTCTACACAAGAAACCAGGTATGTATTACTATGGAATTTGTCTGATGGATATTTTTACACTTTCCTGCAAATATTAAAATGGTATGAGAAAATAAATGTAAAATCATCTGCAAGATGCATGTTACCTTTATAATAACAGATATTTTTGTAATTACAATATATTTTCCCATGAACATTTGCTGGTGAATTTTTACCTATTTAACACAAACATTTTAAACTGCATCAAATGTTCGAAATTCAATTCAGGTTGGATTTCAATGAAGATAATAGTTTAAAATGAGCTTACATTTTAAGAAAGATAAATAGAAAACATGATTTAGAATTATAATTTTTTGAAATAACTTAAAACTAAAACACCTCTTTTTAACTCCTTGTATCAATGTTAAATATGATTTAAATTTTTAGAAAAACCGTCAGCACCACAAGGACCAATCAAATTCTCTGATATAACTAAGACATCTGTCACATTGTCATGGCAACCACCAAAGGATGATGGCGGATCACCTATCACAGTATACCATATAGAAATGAAGGAAGTAAGAGACCGAACCTGGTCGAAGGTTGACAAGATCCAACCAGATATAACAACCTACTGTGCACAGAGATTAAAGACCAATGCAGAATATGTGTTCAGAGTAATGGCGGTTAATGAAGTAGGAGTTTCTGAACCAATTACTTCAGAAACTGTTATTCCCAAGAGTGCTTTTGGTAAACACACTTTTTTTCTTCTTTTTTTTCTGCATACAATTGAATAATTGAGGAATTCATTAAAATGAAAGGGAATAACATTAAGAATTTTAAAATTACAACTATTTTGTGTGTTGTTTGTTGTTTTTCTTTATTTTTCAAAATGCACATTTTACAGTTCAAATTAAAACTGCTGTGCATAGAAAATTAATATATTTTCAAAATGTTTCTTTTCATTGTCATTTCCTCATACTGCATTAGCCATACTGTTTGAATCAGATTTTGTTGTTGAGTACTATTAATCACTTTTATCCAGCAAAACATTATGACTTAAAATGTTTTTATTCAGACAAACCAAGTGCACCTGAAGGTCCATTTGAGGTTGCAGATCTAACAGAAAAATCTGCCATGTTGTCATGGAAACCACCAAAATCAGATGGAGGCTTGCCTCTTTCTGGATACATAATTGAAAGGAAAGACAACAAACGTCCTAACTGGGTCAAAGTTGACAAAGTTTCACCTGAGACAACAGCGTACAAAGCAAACAACATGTTGGAAGGAAACACGTATACATACCGTGTTCTGGCTGAGAATGAAGAAGGCGTTGGTCCAGCATTGGAAACAAGAGAATCCATCAAACCAACAAAACAAGCAGGTAAGTTGTGTATTAATCAAGGTAGATAACTCCTTCATAATCTATCAAAAAAAATGTATGTCAAATATTAGTAAATATAAAAAGAAGATTTGGTATGATTGCAAATGAGACATCATCACAAGAGACCAAATGACACAGAAATAAACACCTTAAGTCACTGTACAGCCGTCAACAGTTAGCAAAGCCATAAACATGGCCCTGAAATGAGAAATGTAAGGCTAGAAATGCTATCAATAAAGAAAATACATGGATAATTAAAGTAATCTAAAATTGAAAATGTTTTCCTATGCATTTAAACCTGAAATAATCTTATAATTTTAACAGCTGTTCCAGAATCACCAAGAGGACCACTCAAAGTATCCAACATCACACCAAAATCATGTGACCTTACATGGAAGTCACCTGACAATGATGGCGGAGCACCAGTTGTTGAGTTTGTTATTGAATCGTCAACAAATGGTGAGGACTGGGTCCCAGTTGGAAAAGTAGATAAATTTAGCAACACTTTCACTGTTAAAGAACTTGAGGATGGTAAAAAGTATATCTTCAGAGTTTGTGCTGTTAACAAAGTTGGACCAAGTAAACCTCTGACTTCAGATTCAGTTAAAATACAAAAAGCACCATCAGTTCCTGAAAAACCAGAAGGACCACTAGAAGTCACAAACATTAATAAGGATTCCATGACATTGTCATGGCAACCACCAACATCAGATGGAAATTCACCAATTACTGGTTACATCATTGAAAAACGTGAACCATCAAGAAACTTATGGTCCCCAGTGAAACGTGTCAGTGGAGATGTGACATCTTGTGTTGCTGACAAACTCCAGGAAGGAAAAGAATATATCTACAGAGTCACAGCCGAGAACAAAGTGGGTCAGAGTAAACCACTGGAATCTGACAAACCTCATAAAGCCAAGAGTCCTTATGGTAGGTCACAACAATGGACATAGATCTAGCAGCTGATAAATTGAATATCAAATATTGATTTTAGAAACTATTGGTCTAGTAGCTTACTCAAATGAGAACTTGATAAGGCAGTTTACTAAGCTGAACTTAGAACTAAAACATACAAAAACATGATTTTAATAAATAAACAGATGCTTTTTGAAGTGGTTACAATTGTTATACAAATTATAGCACTGGTTTAAAGAGAAAAAACATAAGAATCAAAAGGTGTTTATTCAGTTATCATTTTCAAACTTTTTTCAGACAAACCATCAGCACCTGAAGGCCCAATAGAGGTCACTGATGTAACAGAGAAATCTGCTGTATTGTCATGGAAACCACCAAAGAGTGATGGTGGATCACCACTAACAGCTTACATTATTGAAGGTCGTGAAGCCAGACGGTCAACATTTAAAAAAGTTGGAGAAGTTTCACCAACATCAACAGAATTTACTGTCAGAGATCTGGCACTAGGAAATGAATATATCTACCAAATCATTGCTGTAAACAAAGAAGGACAAAGTCCACCATTACAGACCAAAGACAACATTAAACCAACAAAGAAAATATGTATGTTAATTTGATATTATTTAGTCTTGCACTTTGAGAATATTACCCAAAAATATGGAGAAAAGTTTGGGTAACTGATATTTACTTATAATATAAAAGCTCTTCTGAGAACAAATCAATATGACTATAAATATTTGAAAATGAAAAAAAACAACAACAAAAATCCCCTTCTTCTATTCCAGAATATACATATTGATACAGCTTATTTACTTACTATACTCACAGGTAGTTTTGTATAGGGAAATACAGAAATCTTTTTTTTACACATGTTTTATTTTACACATGTTTTAATTTTACACATGTTTTATTTTACACAGCAACCCCAGGAGCACCCAACTTTGTCAAAGTCACTAAAACTGGAAAGGACTTTGCTGATCTTGAATGGAGTAAACCTAAATCAGATGGAAACTCTAAGATCACCAACTATCACATCAGAATGGCCAAAGGTCAACCAGACAACTGGACAGATGTGGCTAAAGTCAACAGTTATGATACACACTTTACTGCCAAAGATCTTGATGAAGGTGTAGATTACTACTTTGCTGTTGCAGCTGAAAATGAGGCTGGAATTGGAAAACAAGTTGAAACTGACCAATCAGTTAAACCCAGTAAACCTAAAGGTATATATTAGTGTTAATTATGATTCTATTCTTCAAAAGTTATTTGGAAATTGAAACTTAATATATCACATGAATAATAAGGCATTTGCCATTTATCAAATTAACTTCAATTTTATGATATACTCTTCTATATTTCTAGTTTTGGTGATGATTCAAAACCTATGCATTATCAAGATACCCTTGTATTCATCATTTTGCTTAAAATTGAAAATTTGAAATGCTTTAACTGTTAATATTAGTTTACCCATAGGACAGTGAAAAATCTCAAACATTACATGACTTAGAATTCATCATTATTGGGTGAAGCAATTAGTATTTCAAAGCAAATGAAATATGTGTTTTAATGAATAATTTATTAATATTGTGACCTTGGTGACTATTTTAGAAAAGCCAGATGTACCAGAAGCTCCATTAGAAGCTACTGACATATCAAAAGATACAGTAACATTGTCATGGAAACCAAGTCCCAAAGATGGTGGATCACCAATAACAGCCTATATTGTGGAAAGCCGTGACAGTTGGAAAGCTAAATGGGTGCCAGCAGGAAAAACCGAAGCTGACACTTGTACCTTTACTGTCAATAAACTGAAGGAAAAACAAGAATACTACTTTAGAGTCTGTGCTGAAAATGCTGTCGGAAAATCTGACTATCTTGAAACACCTAAAGCCATTACACCAAAGAGTAAATTTGGTAAGTTGTAGTGGATTTATACAACGAGTATATTTAGACATGATAAAAAATTTAAGAGCTAATTTGAAATATTGATTTTATTATTTTATATCAAATACTTAAAAAAATTCATGCTGTGTGCCACCTGTGCTTAGAACCTGAAAATTTAAATAAGATAGTTATCAATCATACAATTACAGTTGATATGTTTATTTTTTCCTGCCCAGATTTGTTCCCATAATTTCTCATGCAAATCTTAATATTCTTTTTTCATTAAGAAAATAAGTAGTATAAAGAGACTTTTTTTCAGACAAACCAAGAGCACCTGAAGGTCCTTTAAATGTATCAGATTTAACAGAAAAATCTGCTGTGTTGTCATGGAAACCACCAAAATCAGATGGAGGCTTGCCTCTTTCTGGTTACATTATTGAAAGGAAAGACAACAAACGTTCTAACTGGGTCAAAGTTGACAAAGTTTCACCTGAGACAACAACTTACAAAGAGAACAACATGTTGGAAGGAAACACGTACACATACCGTGTTCTGGCTGAGAATAAGGAAGGAATAAGTCCTGCACTTGAAACAAAGGAATCCATAAAACCCACCAAACAAGCAGGTAAATAAAAGTACTATCTTTTTTTTATGCCTGAATTTGTTGAAGAAGGCTTTACTTTTCAAATTATAAAAATAGAAATATTTTCTTGAAATTGACCAAAGTAAATGTGCATGACAGCTACAATACACAACATCAAAAGACATCCATAGCCCTTACTGAAAAAAAGCCCTGCGGCAAACTTGCCGCAACCATTTTACCATGCAAATGAGGTTTGCAGCAAGCTTGCTGCAAACATAATTATGCAAATTAGATTTGCCACAAGCTTGCGGCAATTGTTTGTTGCAAACTTGCGGCAAACGTGTAGGAACTACACATATACTAATGTGATGTGTGAAGACACATTCAATTTATTTCTTTAAAAAATTACACAGCAACATTTTTAAAAAGTCAATTCCTGTCTTTATACAAACTGTCATTGGAAGATTTCTTGCAAACTCATGAGATTTAAGGAAAAACATACATGCATTTGAGTTTTGAAAAAGGGGCAGGAGTCATTCTCAAATGACATAATATACCTGTATTAAAAAATGAACAAGGTAAAATCTCAAATGTGTATTGAGACTATAAAGCTAGGTAATAATTGCATTACAAAATTTAACTTTAAATCTTAATGAACATGATCATGATGGTGCAGTACATCAGTTACAAATTCAACTTATAATGGCTTAAGTTTTTCAATAACACATACATGTATATATAGTTGCTTACTTAATTATGTATGATGATAACATTAATTATTTCATTAAAACATGAAGTTCTATGAATCATTTGTACTTACAAAATTACATACTGATTATCCAATATTATTGAACCAAAATGCCTCCTTGATCTCTTATATGTGAAATGCATTTCCAAACACAACCAACATGACCTAGCCACAATTTCAAATTGTTAGCATCCAGGAAGTGCCGACTAGGCATGCCCAGTCAATATTGTATAATTCCTGCAATGTTCTGGCAAACATATAGAATGGTCAAAGTTTTCTGCAATCTTGCGGCAAACATATAGAATGGTCAAAGTTTTCTGCAAACTTGCGGCAAACATTCTTTATTATTTTAAACTTTCTGGCAATCTTACAGCAAACACTGATGTTTCTTCAAACTTGCCACAAGCTTGCAGCAATGTTTGCCAGGAGGTTTGCAGCTAGCGGCAAAGATCTGCAAACACTATTTTCTGTGTTCCTGCAAACTTTTGATTGCCGCAAGCTTGCAGCAAGGCTGCTGCAAGTTAGTGGCAAACAATTCAGTTTCATAAGGGAGGTTAACATACTGTTTCATTTACAGTGACTTGACTGATAGTGTTGCTATCCAACAATTGCAATTCATTCAAAATTTTGACTAAATTGCAATTTGTTTTATTAAACCAAATTGTTCAACTGGTCAGAAATTTGAACAAATTGTTCAGTCAAAATGTGAAAGTGCAAGGTGATAAAATAAATCATACTTACAATCCTATAAGACTTTAACTCCACTGTGTTGATGTTATTTTTAAATTAGTTTATCAATCTGTATAGTTATATATAGCTATTACCATACTAAAGGTGAACTGTTTTATTTGTAATTGCTATAAAAATGTCCAAACTAAGCTTTTATATAGTTTTTCTTTCAAAATGTATTCTATATTCATAAGAATCACACAGTATATGAATAAAAACATCATATTCAGTAAAATAATTTGTAAAATTGCAATATATTTGTAGGAAGGGGAGATAATCTTTTTTGGTTTCAAAAAGTCTTTATTCAAAAGAATAGTATTTTAGGTTATTTCCCAAAGGAAACTTATCAATAGCATATTGTTATTTCACATATAGTTTACTGAATATATGATGTATTATTTTAAATGATATATGATTCTTATAAATATAAAATCCTTTTCGAAAGAAAAACTATATAAAAGCTTAGTTTGGACATTTTTATAGCAATTCAAAATAAAATAGTTGACCTTTAGTATGGTAATGGCTATAATATAACATATATGATATAATATAATTATACCAATTGCAACTCATTCAAAATTTTGACCAAATTGCAATTTGTTTTATTAATCCAAATTGTTCAGCTGGTCAAAAATTTGAACAAATTGTTCAGTCAAAATGTGAAAGTGCAAGGTGATAAAATAAAATATACTTACAATCCTATAAGCCTTTAACTCCACTGTATTGATATATTATATCATATATGTTATATTATAGCCATTACCATACTAAAGGTCAACTATTTTATTTTGAATTGCTATAAAAATGTCCAAACTAAGCTTTTATATAGTTTTTCTTTCGAAAAGGATTTTATATTTATAAGAATCATATATCATTTAAAATAATACATCATATATTCAGTAAACTATATGTGAAATAACAATATGCTATTGATAAGTTTCCTTGGGGAAATAACCTAAAATACTATTCTTTTGAATAAAGACTTTTTGAAACCAAAAAAGATTATCTCCCCTTCCTACAAATATATTGCAATTTTACAAATTATTTTACTGAATATGATGTTTTTATTCATATACTGTGTGATTCTTATGAATATAGAATACATTTTGAAAGAAAAACTATATAAAAGCTTAGTTTGGACATTTTTATAGCAATTACAAATAAAACAGTTCACCTTTAGTATGGTAATAGCTATATATAACTATACAGATTGATAAACTAATTTAAAAATAACATCAACACAGTGGAGTTAAAGTCTTATAGGATTGTAAGTATGATTTATTTTATCACCTTGCACTTTCACATTTTGACTGAACAATTTGTTCAAATTTCTGACCAGTTGAACAATTTGGTTTAATAAAACAAATTGCAATTTGGTCAAAATTTTGAATGAATTGCAATTGTTGGATAGCAACACTATCAGTCAAGTCACTGTAATAGACAGATGATTAAAATAATTGCTTTTACTCCACAATCTTATTGAGAAAACAAATTATCAGAAAAAAATCAAACTTTTTAAATCTTGATAAGAGAAATTATTCTTATTGTCTATAAATGATATCTATTTGATAAGGAATATTCTGATAATAAAATATATTTATGTTTTTCTTATTAATTTCCATGAGTAAAACTGATTCATTGTTTAATGTTTATTTAAAGATACATACATTTTATGAAATAAAACATCTTTCATTTTTTACATTTTAACAGCTGTTCCAGAATCACCAAGAGGCCCACTGAAGGTCTCCAACATCAAACCAACATCATGTGACCTAACATGGAAGTCACCTGACAATGATGGTGGAGCGCCTATTGTTGAGTTTGTTATTGAATCTTCAACAAATGGAGAGGACTGGATCCCAGTTGGAAAAGTAAATAAATTTAGCAACACTTTCACTGTTAAAGAACTTGAGGATGGTAAACAGTACAGCTTCAGAGTTTGTGCTGTTAACAAAGTTGGACCAAGTAAACCTCTGACTTCAGATTCAGTTAAAATACAAAAAGCACCATCAGTTCCTGAAAAACCAGAAGGACCACTTGAAGTCACAAACATTAATAAGGATTCCATGACATTGTCATGGCAACCACCAACATCAGATGGAAATTTACCAATCACTGGTTACATCATTGAAAAACGTGAACCATCAAGAAACTTATGGTCCCCAGTGAAACGTGTCAGTGGAGATGTGACATCTTGTGTTGCTGACAAACTCCAGGAAGGAAAAGAATATATCTACAGAGTAACAGCAGAGAACAAAGTGGGTCAGAGTAAACCACTGGAATCTGACAAACCCCTCAAGGCCAAGAGTCCTTATGGTAAGTATTGCTATTAGACCCGAAGAGACTTATACTAAATGCTTAAATTTCTCAAAAAAAGAATATAAAGAAATTAAATGCCTGTACCAAGTCAGGCATATGACAACTGTTATCTATTCATTTGATGTGTTTCAGCTTTTGATTTTACCCTTTGCCAAGGGACTGTCTCTTTCTGTTTAGAGTTTTCCTCATAGTTATGTATTTTTACTATTTTACTTTTTCTTTTGTTGAAAGTATGCTTTTTAAACTATATATTTCGAACACAGGATAACAGTAATGGAAGATACAAATCTGTTTTCAGACAAACCATCAGCACCTGAAGGTCCAATAGAGATCACTGATGTAACAGAGAAATCTGCCGTATTGTCATGGAAACCACCAAAGAGTGATGGTGGATCACCACTAACAGCTTACATCATAGAAGGTCATGAAGCCAGACGGTCAACATTTAAAAAAGTGGGAGAAGTTTCACCAACATCCACAGAATTTACTGTCAGAGATCTGGCACTAGGAAATGAATATATCTACCAAGTCATTGCTGTAAACAAAGAAGGACAAAGTCCACCATTACAGACCAAAGACAAAGTCAAACCAACCAAAAAGATCAGTAAGTGTCTTCCATTATATATTGGCAAATAACATAATACAAAAGTTCTAATATACATAGGTTTTCAAAAACAAAATCTTCAAGGTCATACATTATAATGAATCATAAAAATAAGACCAATGGAAGTGGATATAACATTGACTATAGAAACTAGTTCAATATTTAATCATGGTTGGTCTTAGATTAAAGATACACATAATGAAATGCATGGTAAATATTTTGTTTATTATTACAGCTGTCCCAGAATCACCAAGAGGCCCACTGAAGGTCTCCAACATCAAACCAAAGTCATGTGACCTAACATGGAAGTCACCTTCACAAGATGGCGGAGCACCAATTGTTGAGTTTGTCATTGAATCTTCAACAAACGGTGAGGACTGGATCCCAGTTGGGAAAGTAGATAAATTTAGCAACACCTTCACTGTGAAAGAATTAGAGGATGGTAAACAGTATAGTTTCAGAGTTTCAGCTGTTAACAAAGTTGGACCAAGTAAACCTCTGACCTCAGAGGCTATTAAAATAGAAAAAGCAGCGACAACTTCAGAAAAACCTGAAAAACCAGAAAAACCAGAAACACCTGAAGGACCACTAGATGTCAAGGACATTCAGAAAGATTCAATGACATTGTCATGGCAACCACCAAAATCAGACGGAGGTTCACCAATCACAGGTTACATCATTGAGAAACGTGAACCCTCCAGAAACTTGTGGTCCCCAGTGAAACGTGTCAGTGGAGATGTGACATCTTGTGTTGCTGACAAACTCCAGGAAGGAAAAGAATATATCTACAGAGTAACAGCAGAGAACAAAGTGGGTCAGAGTAAACCACTGGAATCTGACAAACCTCTCAAGGCCAAGAGTCCTTATGGTATTTTTTTAATAATTATTTTAGATGATCATAATAACTGCATCCATATTTAAAAAAAAAGGAAATTTCCCTTAAAAGATAGTTTTCAAATGTAGCATGGATTTTGTAATAAATCATTTTAGTGTCAGATTTCAGATATTGCATTGATTAGTTAATTTATTATTTAAGTTATGTATTTACAAAGTATCATTTAAAACAAACCATAGAATATAACAAATTTTTTAACTTAAATTTACAGCAGTTTAAATCTTAACTGGTATTGTTAAAGATTTTTCTTTATTTAAGACAAACCATCAGCACCAGAAGGTCCAATAGAGGTCACTGACATTACTGAAAAATCTTTGTTATTGTCATGGAAACCACCTAAAAGTGACGGAGGTTCACCACTAACAGCCTACACCATAGAAGGTCGTGACACAAGACGATCAACATTTAAAAAAGTGGGAGAAGTTTCACCAACATCCACAGAATTTACTGTAAATGATTTGGTCCTTGGAAATGAATATGTCTTCCAAGTTATTGCTGTAAACAAAGAAGGACAAAGTCCACCATTACAGACCAAAGACAAAGTCAAACCAGTAAAAGAAATAAGTAGGTGTATTTATCTGAACCTGTTAAAAAAAATCAACATATAATGAAAAATTGCCCCCTTTTTCTGTGCTGTATGTTAAAAAACAAGTGAAAAAAACACAGATTCAAATTGCATGTAGGAAAACAGATGTATTAATTTATTTACAGAATTTTTTGCATTTTTTATATTTGATTTACACTTGCATATTTTCTAGTTCTTACTTTTGGGTGATATTGTAGTTAAATTTGGCTTATTGTGAAACACTGTTCAAAAGATTTGTTCATATTTTATCTTGACAAAAATTGAAGTCACTAAGTTTCAAATATGTATTGCTTGGCAACAATACTTATATATTAAATTATTGTGATGTGGATAATTTTACTTACTTTTACCTATATAATCTTAGGCAAACCAGGAGCACCAACTAAATTGAAAATCACAAAGTCTGGAGTTAATTTTGCCGACCTAGAATGGGGTAAACCTAAATCAGATGGAAACTCTAAGATTACTGCCTATCACATCAGAATGGCCAAAGGTCAACCAGACAACTGGACAGATGTAGCTAAAGTAAAAAATTATGATGAACACTACACTGTAAAAAATCTAGAGGAAGGTGCAGACTACTACTTTGCTGTGGCAGCTGAAAATGAGGCTGGAATTGGAAATCAAGTGGAAACTGGTGAAGCGATCAGACCAGCTAAACCAAAACGTAGGTTTCATTTTTGATTTATTGTTCCATTCTCAAAATAATTTCAAATATTTTCTTAGCAATTCAACACCATTTCAGATAATTTAAATTTAAATTATTTTGAAATCTGGATATAAAAAGAAAATCTAGAAAAATATCATTTCATAATGTCAAAGGGATGACATTAAATTAGTTTATAAGAAGATAGAACCTTTTGGTTCTACAATGTTCCTGATCAAATCTTCTACTAGAATTTAAATATTATTCATTTTTTTAGAAGAAACTCAAGTTCCAGATAAACATAATAAAGGTATGAAATAGTATAGAACAATTTTAGATAAATTTTAGCTTTAAAGAGTAGAGTATTTTTAGATCTTTAGCTTTAAAGCATACAATTTTTATAGAAAAGTAGCTTTAAAGAAAAAAATCATACAAGTAGTCTTAGTGCTGTAGCCAGTATTAAAAATTTATAATTTGATTGAAAAATCTGTGATGCTTTGATCTCTTAATAATTAGATAGAAATACAATGTCTTGAATTAAATGTTTGTCATGCCAGAAAAATAAGAGTTCTTTAAATCATAGATGGTTTGACATGTTATCTGTCAAGTAAATGCAGTTGGAATATTAATGTTTTTATTGGGAATCACTTCTTTGCTTTAGTAGATGAATTTGCAAACAGTTTCTTTACTAGTAGAACTAGGTATAAAGAAACAGTAAATGTATTTCAGTGTATCTTGCCCATCCATTCTTTATTTAGGTTTTTCTGAAAGTTTAAATAGGGTAGTATGAAAATAGAGATACATTTTTATCATATGTCTTTTGAATATTTGATAAAAAATGTAAAGATATATATTATACTTTGAGGTTTTGTCTTTGTTGCAGCTATAAGAGGTTTGGTCAAATTGCCAACAAGATCCCTTATTACAAGTTTAAAAATACTGTGCCATCTTTGATGTAAGAGTCAAATGACACTTTTCATAAATCCATATTTTGCTTAAATTAACAATTTTCTTTTTTTCAACTTTTTGTAAACTGCTTTTTATTTGTAGAAAAACCAGCAGCACCAAAAGGCCCACTAGAGGCTTCTGACATTTCAAAGAACAAAGTAACATTGTCATGGAAACCAAGCCCCAAAGATGGTGGCTCCCCAATCACAGCCTATATTATTGAAAGCCGTGAAAATAGAAGAGGAAAATGGCTGCCAGTAGGAAAATGTGAAGATGATACTTGTACATTTACTGTTGATAAACTGAAGGAAAAACAAGAATATTACTTCAGAGTCTGTGCTGAAAATATCGTCGGAAAATCTGACTACCTTGAAGCACCAAAAGCCATCACACCAAAGACCCCAGAAGGTAAGATCGCGTTCTGTTGGGTTATGTCTTGCTGTGTGAAAAGATTGTGTTTATGAGGAAGCAATGAATAAATTTTGTGCTAGCTGTAACGGGAATAAAAAAAAAAAATTTCAGCTGAGAGATACTTACAAAAAGGAAGTTGATTTGACAATCTGTTGATCTAACTAGATAATGTTTATTGATTGAAGTGTGTATTTTTTTCTAACTTTTAATAACTTAACTGTGTGAGTTTGAAGCAGCATTAAACTATGTTCAAAATCTTCAGTTAGATTATCTGATAATTAATTACTTTTTTATCAATAATACAACATGTTCTTCTATAAAAGTTCATTTTTAAAATTACATAATGAAAAAAAGATATATCCTGTCTGAAATTATGGTTCGTTTTTTTCTAGTAAAAAGTGATTGTTTACATTTTATTTGGCGGAAAACTTTAAAAAAAATTCATAAAAAATTATACCAAAACAATTAACATAGGCAAAAAAGATACATGTATTTCAGAATGAGGGTTGGATCTTTTTATGGCTTTTAATTGCCATTTCTTTACTGAAGAACTGTGACTTTATTTCATATTAGATTTTATTAAACATTCTAATGTGCTGTTGCTATATTTTGAGTGTGTTGTTTAATTCTGCTAACATTATTGCTATTTTTGCTGCTTGCCATTTAGCTGTGCCGTCTGCTCCTGAGGGACCACTTGTCATCAGTGATGTCACACATAAGAGCGTAGTGATCTCATGGCGACCACCAAAGAGTACTGGAGGACTTGAACTGACTGCTTACATCATAGAAAGACGAGAAGTCAAAAAGACATCCTGGGTTAAAGTAGATAGAATAAAGCCTAAGATAAGAACCTACTGTGTACAAAAGCTTGCTGAAGGAAATGAGTATTATTTCCGAGTATTTGCAGAAAACAAGAAGGGATTGAGTGAACCTTTACAGTCTGCCGAGGCTGTTTTGATTTGCCGTGATGCAGGTGTTTGCCTTTTGTTTGCTTTTTATCTTTTTGTGTGGTTTAAGCATTAAATTTTTAACAAAGTTACCGTACTTAATTTGTCTTTATCATCTCATTACAAGAAATATTATTATATTGTTTTTTATAAGGTTCATTTTTTAATACATTGAAGTTTTTAAAATTTATTATTAATTAAAGTTAAAGAAATTCATAAAATGAAAATGTTGTTGTTTTATGATCATCAAATTAATTATTTTTAAGTCAATAAATTGGACTCACATACACAAAGAAAAATTACATTAATGTGGCTTATTGTAACCAGTCCAATTTTACTATTAGGTCCACCCTCTGCACCTGTAGGACCAGTCCACTTCACCGTGGTAACTGCTGATTCTGCTACATTTAATTGGTCACCACCAAGAGAAGATGGAGGCAGTCCTGTATCAGCTTACAGAATCTTATTATCTATGGATGATTCTGATTGGTCAGAAATTACCAAAGTGGATAAATATGTCAAAGAATACACAGCAACCAAACTTGAGGAAGGACACAACTATGTGTTCCGTATCATTGCTGTCAACAAAGTTGGAGAGAGCAAACCTTTGGAATCTGAATCTGTAACTCCAAAGAAACAAGCAGGTAAGTGATTCAAAAAAAAATTGATTGTTACAAATAATTCTCATTGTCTTCAAATAACAATTCACTCTCAAAACACTTAACTGCAGTGAGACAAATTTTGTAAACATTATTGCTGATAACATTTTGTTACGCATGATTTTCTTCATGGTCGTTTGTTTATGTGTTACATATTTTATTTTTCGTTCATTTTTTTACATAAATAAGGACGTTAGTTTTCTCGTTTGAATTGTTTTACATTGTCTTATCAGGGCTTTTTATAGCTGACTATGCGGTATGGGCTTTGCTCATTGTTGAAGGCCGTACAGTGACCTATAGTTGTTAATGTCTGTGTCATTTTGGTCTTTTATGGATAGTTGTCTCATTGGCAATCATACCACATCTTCTTTTTTTTATATTCATGCTTCAATTAAGTTAGATTACCTTGTATTAAAATGTTTTGACACTTTATTATATTTCACATAAAAAGTAAGGTATAAAATAAAATTGAGAATGGAAATGGGGAATGTGCCAAAGAAACAACAACCCGACCATAGAAAAAACAACAGCAGAAGGTCACCAACAGGTCTTCAATGTAGCGAGAAATTCCCGCACCCGGAGGCGTCCTTCAGCTGGCCCCTAAATATCTTATTTCATTTCACAAAAGTATAACTTTTAAAAAAAAAATATTTTACAAAAACATAATGTTTCATCTATTCATTTCAAAAAATATATGATGTCTCATTTTATATGAATTATAGGTAAACCATCTAAACCAGTTGGACCTATCAAAGTACTTGATATCCAGCGAGACTCAGCCACCATTGAATGGCAAGCACCAGTAACTGATGGAGGTTCTCCACTCAAACATTACATCATTGAGATGAGAGAGGCCAAACGTAACACATGGAAGAGAGTCACTACAATTGAACCAAACATAACAAGTTATTGTCTGCAGAAATTGTCAGAAAATGTGGACTATTTCTTCAGAGTGTTTGCTGAGAACAAAATTGGTATCAGTGAACCATTAGAAATGGACCAACCAATAACAATCAAGAGTCCTTATGGTAAGATTCTATTTGCTGGCTAGTAGGAATGTACATAGGAAATGATGATATGTACATGCATATAAAAAAATAATAAAACCTTGCATAGCCTTAATCAATACTGTCATGCTTAAAACACATGACTTTGTACAGATTTTGCAATAAAATTGGGAATATGATTGAATAAATTTGTGATGTAAAATATGTATTTAAAAAAAAAGAACAGAAAAAATAATTCAAATATCTTCTTATGATTTGTTTAATTTTCTAAATATTAGGAAAAACACCTACTTAAGAATGCAATAGAATTGGTAACCAATGAAATATTTATTATAAATTTTAGAAAAACCATTAGCACCTGTGGGACCACTTGAAATCTCTAATGTCACCCTGGATTCTGCATCATTGTCATGGAAACCACCAAAGAATGATGGTGGAACCCCTCTAACAAAATACATCATAGAGGTCAGAGACACTCGTAGAGCACACTACACAAAGGCAGGCGAAGTCAAGCCAGAGGTCACAACTTTTACTGCTGGAAAACTTCTGCTTAACAATGAATATATGTTCCAAGTGTCTGCTGTAAATGCTGAAGGTCAAAGTCCACCATTGACCTCAGACAAAACTGCTAAACCTACAAAGAAACTCAGTGAGTCTTTTAATGATTGAAACTATTAAATTTGTACTGAAACTTTGTCTAGTTATAAAAATTATTGCTATTTAAATTCTTGCATATTAACATTACACAGTCAATCGGTGTTTTGCATTTGCGCCAATCTGCATTTCATTTGCACCGATTTTTTTCTTTCATTTGCACCGATTTAACTTTTCATTTGTGCCGATTTTTTACAGGTAAAGTACAGGTGAATGTTATATTTCATTTCTCATCATTGACCTCTTCCATTAGCCAGTTGTACAAATGATATGAATTGTCAATCATAACATGTTTATGACTGTTGTCCTCTGCTCACAACGGGGAGGTGGAAGTAAGATGTTGAGTAGGATAAATCAATTTTAAAAAAAGTAAAAACCTAAGATGAAAGCACTCTGTTTTTACTAAAATGATGTATTAAAAATTTATTTAAAACATTAAAATCCATAAAAACGGAATATATTAAAACCATAAATCTGTTCTTGCCCGGTATTTAGAGACAACACATCAAATATATATTCCTTTCTCGTGATTCAGTCTCTTCTAAATTTGTCGAAAATAACGATGTTCATCTTTTCTTTCTCTGTCTTATGTACTGATGAGGGCATTTCTAAGAGTTCGCATTTTAACAGACATGATGGCCTGGATTTTCTTAACTTAAACATAAGTAAACAGCATTTATAACCAAATTTTACCAATATACATTCAAGGTATAGTATATGAACAAGTATTTACTCTCCTGTGTTAAACTGTAAATGCAATAAGTAGCAAATATAAAATCGGCGCAAATGTAAAAATGAAATTAGAGCAAATGAAAGAATGACAATTTTAAAAATCATCGCAAATGTCATAAGCCCCAGTCTATATGAGTTCATTCTTTCAAAATAAGAACTATTGTTTTGTTTGATCTTTATTTTGTTATTTTACTTTTCATCTACAGGATAGCTCAATAAGATAGCTATATTTTTCTGGTAAATTCATATTCTCTGTTTATGTGTTCTCTCTGACAAATTTTGCTTTAGATAAAAAGAGGACAGAAATGTTAGAATAATGGTCATTTTATGTAAACAGGTCCTCCATCACCACCACAAAATGTCAAGGTCACAAAAGTCAGCAAGAATACTGCCCATCTTGAGTGGTCTCCTCCTGTCAGTGATGGCGGCTCTAAGATCCGTCGTTACCAAGTCTGGAAGAGAGTAGAGATGACCGAAGAGTGGGTCAAGGTCACAAAATTAGAGCAGTACAAGACCAGCTATGTAATCACTGACCTTGAATATGAAGTGACCTATGTTTTTGGTGTCACAGCTGAGAACGATGTAGGAGTTAGTGAGAGATGCGATACTGACACTTCTGCCAAGATACAGAAACCATTAGGTAATTAAGCTCTTATAACTTAGAGAAAAGGAAAAAGGGACATATTGTTTTAATAACATCAGCATTTTCAAATTTAACTGATGAGTAACAAGAAAAATAGTAACCAAATTCAATTAAAGTTCATTACATCATCACAATAATTTTAATTTACATTAAAAATTACATGTAAGGGAGCTACCATTTGATTTTTATGGGGGGGGGGGGGGCTAGGATGAAAAATTTTGTCTGGCATTTTTTGTAATCTCTGTCCTGCCTTTTTATTTTTCACTCTATTTGGTCCTGCCTTTTTTTTATTAGTTTATCCTGACTTTTTTTACCTAAATTGTCATCCTGCCTTTTTTTTTTTGCAAAGTGTCTCATCCTGCCTTTTTTTTTTACTCAAAACTCCTGTCCTGCCTATTTTTTTCAAATTTCATCCTAGCCCCCCCCCCCTCCCCCATAAAAATCAAATGGTAGCTCCCTAAGTAAAGAAACATGAATTGTATCCCAAACTGTCAAACACAGTCAAATTTGAGCAAAAAGCAACACTTGAATTGTTTTTTGACATGAGTTTGTTTTATGGTCTGTCTTATAACCAGATGATATTATTAACATTTCAGAGGCACCATCACAACCAGTTGGTCCACTAGAAATATCAGACATTGACAAAACAAAAGCCAAATTGTCATGGCAACCCAGTGAGAAAGATGGTGGATCACCCATCACTGGCTACATTATTGAAACACGTGCGGGATTAAGATCTACTTACACTGAGGCAGGAAAAACTAAACCCAATGTTACAAACTTTGAATTGACTGGACTAAAAGAAGGACAAGATTATTTTGTACAGGTCAAGGCCATCAATGAAGTTGGACAATCTAAACCTTTAGATGCTGAAGCCTCCTTCACTGCCAAGAGTCCATACTGTAAGTGTTGAGTTTTTCATGTATTTCATCCTTGTTTTATCTGTATCTTATTTTGAACTTTAAATAATTTGTTTTTATCACACAACTGTTCTATTGGTGCTGAATCACATTCAATCTAATTTCATTTCTATATAACTTGATTTCTGATTACTTAATAGGCAGTCAGGGGCATGTCAGTGATGAGTGTTGCTTTGTAGCATATAACATAGCCTTCTCTATAGTATTTGAAATGTTAAAGTTTCCAAAGGCTTACAAGTTTTTGTGAATTGGGTAGATTAGATAATGCTTTCCTAACCACACATATAGATGGAATTCTAAGTGAAAGTAAAGAATTTAACCATTGATTTTTCTAATAGATTGAACTGTGAAATAAAAAACAATTTTCAGAACATAGAAAGATAAAAATAAATGATGACATTTTGTACTTGTAGCTGTACCATCCTTACCAAAAGATTTCAGTGTCAAAGATTCTACAGGAACAACTGTTACTCTGACATGGAAAGCACCAGAATCAGATGGAGGACGACCAATCAAGATCTACTTCCTGGAGAGGAAGGAAAAGAAGTTTGGACCATGGGTCAAGGAGAGAAAGATCAAGGCACCAACAACAGAGTTCACTGTTGAGGGACTACATGAGGGTGTGGACTACTATTTCAGATTGTCAGCAGAAAATGATGAGGGTTCCAGCAAACCTGTTGAACTTTCCCAAGTCATACAACTTAAAAAACAACCAAGTAAGTTTTAATACTATTTTTTTTGCATGAAATACAACCCTTTGGAAATATGAGGGAAATTAGATTTTTTGATAAAAAATATAATTTGATAGAATTTTAATGTATAATTTTGGGAAAAGATAATGAAGGTAGTAAATAATAAAAATGTTCTACAACTAAATTGTATGCAACAACTTTACTTTAAAGTCATTTAAACATCGTGGAAATTCTTTTAGATTTGATGATGAATATTTAATTCCTCATTGTTACATGTAATGTTGAGATCCTACAAGTGTTGCCATTGGTAGCATAATTATGTATTTAATTTGGCTTTTTTTTTTAAATAGTTGTGCCAGACATGCCTGTTGGACCAATCAAGTTCACCCACATTGTTGAAACTGGTCTCACATTAGAGTGGTCACCACCAAGAAACAATGGAGGAGCTCCCATTACTGGATACAGACTTGAACTGACCATTGACAGCAAGATCTGGACAGAGGTCACTATTTGTGATGGTCAAACTACTAAGACAAAAGTCAGTGATTTGACAGCTGAGCAAACTTATAGATTCAGAGTCATAGCCATTAACAAAGTTGGAGATAGTAAACCACTTGAATCAGCGGAAGTAACTCCAACTAAACCAAAAGGTTTGTAGATTTCTGTCTTCTTTGGCATTTATGTTATAATGTTTTCTCCAAAATTGAATAATCAAGCAGAAAATATGAAATAATTCTTCATCTTTGGAACTTTTTATCAATAAAATATATTTTCAAATTTTATTATTTTTGAACTATAAAGCAATCAATTAGGACTATCTTGGTGAGCATTATAAGGGTAGGAATATTCTACTGTTTTCTTGATAAATTCAAATTATTTTACCGTACCTTTAGACCTTATATGTTTTATGTTTGCTTCAGGTCCACCAGGCCCACCAACACATCCTTTGATTGGAAAAATATTGTCACGTGACTCTGTAGAGTTGTCATGGCAACCTCCAAAGGAAGATGGTGGTTCACCAATCACAGAGTATCTTGTGGAGAAGAGGGATGTGCAAAGATCTATGTGGTCTAGAGTTGAAAAGACAGATGGCACCACTTTGAAACTTCTTGTGAAAAATCTGGATGAAGGAAAAGAATTTTTCTTTAGAGTATTTGCTATTAACAAACATGGACAGAGTGATGCTCTAGAAATGCCTAAACCAATTATGATGAAGAGTCCATTTGGTAAGAAGCAAATTTTATAAACAAAATTTTTAGAAAAGGATTTTTGTGTCATAAACTCTCTTTTTTTGTATTTTTAGGATTAACTTTTGTTAACTTGAAGAAAACATGGGTACACAAAATATAAACAAGAATTAGAAAAATACTTCTTTTGTTTTTTTGTTTTTTAAGAATAAACAGTTCCAATAAGCTTTCTTTGCCTACATAAATCAGTTATGAATATGACTAAAAACAGCAACATAACAACAAGAAAAATCACAGAAAACATAAATTTGATAAATGTCAAGTTACAGTCTCCAATGAAAAACGAGTGAATGGCATGAAATCCATCCAAATCTGAAAATATTAAACAATTTACTATTTTAACAGATAAGCCATCAGCACCAGAAGGACCTCTGAAGTTCTCCAACCTGACAGAGAATTCTGTAGAATTAACATGGAAACCTTCCAAATCTGATGGAGGAACTCCGATTACCAGTTACACCATAGAGATCAGAGAATCCAGACGTTCAATGTGGGGAAAGCATGGTACTGTAGAGGCAACAACTACCAAATTCACTGCTAAGAAATTAGTAGTGGAGAATGAATACCTCTTCAGAATCAAAGCTATCAATGCTGAGGGAGAAAGTCCACCATTAAATGGAGAGGAATCTGTCACTCCAAAACAGAAACTTGGTAAGAATCATTATATGTAATTATGTTATGATAAGTGAAACTTTAGTGTTTTCAAATAAACTTAAAATAATTATTCATAATACACATATTGATGAGTAATCTAAAATCTAGTTCTTGACATTTATGTGCAATGTTCTAATGAAACAAGAAATAAAATAACTGTTTATTAAAGTATATATATTATAAAAGTAAATAGAAACAAAATTTCAGATACATTTTCATTGATTTGTCAACACTGTTTTATAGATTGTCCTGGTCCACCCAAAGACCTTAAAGTCAGCAAAATTGATGAAAACGAAATCACAATTGAATGGAGACCACCCAGTAAAGATGGTGGATCCAGAGTTAAGAAATATCAAATTTACATCAAATCAGAGTCTACAGAGGACAAATGGATAAATATTGCAACTGTTGATTCATTCAAAACTTACTTCACAATTCTAAAATTAGAACCTAAGAATAAATATTACATTGGTGTGACTGCTGTAAATGAAGTTGGCGAAGGTGATATGGCTGAGACTGACAAAACCTACTCACCAAAACAACCAATCAGTAAGTTTGTTTGTGATCAGATGACCTTTTATGTAAAACTGACAGATTTCTTCTGAATCAAAAGATGTTTTTCATTCTAATTTTGACATAACTCTTTATTTGTTGATGTGTTAATGTTGTACGATGATATAGTAGGAATTTTGAGTCACCTTTTTATGTTCTGCCTATTATATTGTGAGCTATTAAACTTTTCAGTCCTGTGTCCCTGTCAATCTTTATTTCCATCATGTATCATGTTGAAATTTTTATATTAAGAAGTTTTAGTGCTTACAATGATGTAAAATTTTATGAAACTATTTTTAGAACCACCTTCACCTCCTGTTGGACCATTAGAGTTCAAGGACATCCAAAGGTCATCTGTAACAGTATCCTGGAAACCAAGTGAAGATGATGGTGGATCCCCTGTAACACACTATCTTGTGGAGAAGAGAGAGAAAACTAAGAGCACCTGGAGCTACCTTGAAAAGATAAAATCTACTACAACTAGGTACACCATGACACACTTAATAGAGAAGACAGAATACTTTGTTCGTGTGAAATCAGAGAACAAAGCTGGTTTATCTGAACCATTGGAAGGACAGGAACCAGTTATTCCAAAGAATCCATTCAGTAAGTTGTCACTTAAAACATTAAGTTATATCATGTCAAAGGGAAGCAACTGATTATTATCAAGCTCTTAGATTTACTTCAAATAAAGAAAGCAGTAAGGGTAAACTGTTTTTGTAGCAGAGAAGTCAAAATGAATCAAGGTCAGTTCATAATTGGAAATTATGTAGTTTCCTATTGTTTCAGGGAATACCTAATATAAAAAAAAGCTGACTGTCATTGAGACAATTGTCAACCAGTGTTCAAATAAGGGATGTTAGCAGTCATGTTGAAAAGCAAGATTTTCATTTTTGCCATTTAAATTTCAGTGAAGTTGTTGATATTTAAGTCTTTACCTTTTTTCTTTTTAGATCCACCAGATATGCCAGAAGGACCACTTAAAGTATCCAATGTCACAGCCAGGTCTGCTGAACTCTGCTGGAAAGCACCAAAGAGTGATGGTGGTAAACCTATCAAACGTTATGTGGTAGAACAACGTGACATGAAGAGAAACAATTGGTACCAAGTGGACACAGTACGTCCAACAGTACATACACTGACCCTTGATAAGTTAAATGAGGGCAATGATTACATGTTCAGAGTTGTAGCTGAGAATGATGAAGGAAGGAGTCAGCCACTGGAGACCACAGAACCTGTAACACCAAGAAGAGCTCCAGGTAAGGATTATCTCCCTTAGATTGTAGAAAAAATTGAAATAGATATGGGTTTGTGAAATAGATAAAAAAAATAAAATAAATTGGGAAATATCATAGAAGCTGTTATTTGTAATTGTTCTCAAAAAGATCTGCAACCCTTTTCATAATAATTTCTTTCAAATACAAATTGTAATTGATTCTAGTCCTTTTTTCTGGATTTTATATGTGAATATTAAAATCACTGAGAGAATCATAATAATTTCATGTTCTAATTTATTATTTGGATAGACG
Source organism: Mytilus galloprovincialis (assembly GCF_965363235.1). NCBI lineage: Eukaryota > Metazoa > Mollusca > Bivalvia > Mytilida > Mytilidae > Mytilus > Mytilus galloprovincialis. The sequence goes on from NC_134851.1 coordinate 53,065,051, forward strand.
TTTACAATTGTGTCAAATTAATTCCCTCTATTTTTAATGATCTTTAAAGACTTTGAATCTATTTTTTGCTAAAAGAATGTTCTTTCATTACATATGAAGGTTGGAAGGTAATGTAACGGTCATTTACTTATTAACATTTAAACCTGCAAAATGTAATGACACATTATATTTTACTTACAGTGAAACCAGGCAGTCCAGGCAAAATTAAGTCTAGCAATGTTACTCCAGACTCTGTGACTTTGACGTGGAGTGCACCAAATGATGACGGTGGCTCCCCTGTCAAGAAATACATCATAGAGGCTAAGGATGGAAGAACAGGAGAATGGGCAGTAGTAGCTGATGTACCATCCAAAGTCAGCCAGAAAACAATACAAGATCTAGAGGAAGGTGTTGATTACATGTTCCGTATCAGTGCTGTTAATGACATTGGTCAAGGTCGTCCTACAAACTTGGACAAATCAATCAGACCAATGAGACCTTTAGGTTTGTATAACATTAAATTGTTTGGCAACATTTATATGCTTTTACTTATTCTTTAAGTTTTCTTCGGTTTAAAGCATTTAACTTCTTTTTGCAGAAAATATCAGACATGCTGAATTTAGAAAAGATGAAGAAATATTACACAAGATAAGATGAATAAATGCTTCACAAAAAAAGATGAAAAAATGCTACACAGTGGTAAGAAATGTTTGATTTATATTGTAGAAACACCTGATGCTCCCAAAGGACCACTTAAAGCCTATGATATCAAGAAAGATTCCATATCATTGTCATGGCAACCACCTGAATATGATGGTGGTAGTCCATTAACAGGATACATCATAGAAAAGTTTGACAACAAAGTAGGAGGTTGGATGAGAGCTACAAGACTGACACCTGATGTCACGGATTACACAGTGACTGGACTCACCCGAGGACGGGAGTATAACTTTAGAGTTTACGCAGAAAACAAACTAGGAGCCAGTGAACCAATAGAATTACCAGAAGCAGTAATTGCTAAGAGTGATATAGGTAAGAGAGAATGATAAATACATTATTTGTACTTTTAAGTAACGTTTTAAGCCCAGTAGCTGATTACGTTCAAACAACTGGTAAACATCTACCCTACCTCAACCTGAATTGATTACACAGGATTATCAAAATGAATTACAGCCATTTGCAATAAGATGAACTTAATCACCCATTTGTGTTAATTTTAAAATAGTGTGATTGTGCTGAGATTTATACCTTACATTTGACTTTTTCTGACCTCAGTATAATATAATTGATAAAAAATGTAGCATAAATTGATCCAAATAGATATAAAAAAAAAACATATAATGAAATAAATTTAGATCTACATTCAACTTTACTTTAGGTAGAGATACAATACATGAATTTTGTTTCAAATATGAATTATCCTAATTCAGTAAATAAATGTGTTTTAAAAATTTACTACTGAGATTATTACTTTTCAGATGTACCATCAATACCAAGAGCCCTTGAAGTAACAGAGGTGACTGAAGACAGTGTGACCTTAGAGTGGTCTCCACCTGAATCTAATGGTGGCGCTCCAATCATTGGTTATCCCATTGAAAGGAAGGAACCAGGCAAATCTCAGTGGATCAGAGTAACCAGAGTAGAACCTGATGTCACATGGCATACTATCAAAAACCTACTAGAAGGAAGAGGATATATATTCCGTGTTTATGCAGAGAATGCTGAAGGATTGAGTGAACCTGCTGTTATTGACAAAGCTGCTGTTCCAGAAAGACCACTAGGTATATAGTCATTTATTATATCCCGCTTTGAAAAAGAAGGGGTATACTGTTTTACCTCTGTCCATCCATCAATCTGACCATCCTTCCAATTAATATTTTTCATCACATCTCTTTCAAGAACTATATCATAAGGATTTCTGAAATTTAGTTTCAGGGTTTATATAAGTCAGCTAAACCATGTGATGTGTTTTCATATTCATCACTCAACAACTTCCTGTTTACCTAACATATTTTGGCTGGGGTATCATCAGTGAGCTGCAGCTTGCAGTTTCACTTGTTTCAAAATGATTTTATTTTGAATTTGCATATAAAATAAAGGCACCATATGACTTACAGATATGGTTTACTATAAATATTTGATTGAACATGGTCAATACTTAAAAAACACTCAGGTTAAATGAATTAGTTATTAGATAAGGTAACTTTGCTGTCAGTTATAAATAATATGACTTTCATATTTTATAGAACGTCCATCACCACCTGAGAAATTGGAAACTATGGCTATCGAAAAAGACTCCATCACAATCCGCTGGAAGAAACCAAAATCTGACGGTGGTGCTATCGTCAATGGTTATATCATTGAACAGAAAGATGACAAATTTGGTGACTTTACAAAGGTCAAGGATGTTGGTAGTACAGTACATATATATAAAGCCAAACATCTATTAACAGATAATGAATACATGTTCAGAGTCAAGGCCAAGAACTCAGTGGGTGTAGGAGAACCTGCTGAAATCAAGGCTATTATACAACCAAAGAAAGTTATTTGTAAGTTTAATCAGTTAATGCTTTAAGCTGTAATAAAAAAAAATCATCAAAGATTGAAATATATCAAATGGATAAAAAAAAAACAGGGTTTTATGTACATGCAATAATCAGGGAATCCAATAATTCATTAGTAAAAACTAATTTTTATCATTGCTTTTATGGTTGTTCTACATCTTGATGCTTGCTGGATCATTTTAAATAATTAGCTTTAAACCTCCATTTCCTGTTATCATACAAGTACCATTTCATTTTATTTTGTAGCAAAACCATCTAAACCAAAAGGACCACTTGGAGTATCAGATATAACAGAAGATCATGTTAAATTATCATGGCAACCACCAGAAAAAGATGGTGGATCCAATCTAACAGCTTACATTGTTGAAAAAAGTGAAGCTCAACTTCCAAGATGGCTGAGGGTTGCTAGACTAGCACCAGATACATTGTCTGCAGATGTTGACAACCTGATAGAGAAGAAAGATTACTATTTCCGTGTCATGGCTGAAAATGAGGCTGGAATTGGACCTGCTTTGGAAAATGACCAAGCTATTGCTCCAAAGAGTAAATATGGTACGTTTTGATATTTTTTTACTCTTTTTTTTCAATTAAATTGTTTTATATCAGTAATGCTATTTATTACAAAAACAAAATATGGAGTTCATGGAATAATGTCCAAGACTTCACTATGTTGATGCTTTACATTTTACATTTGCTTTGGATTTTCAGGCCCACCAGGTCAACCCAAAGGTCCATTGAAGGTTAAACCACTTACCAAGGACAGTGTTACCTTGGACTGGAAGCCTCCTACAAGTGATGGTGGATCACCTGTCACATCCTATTCTATAGAGAAACGTGAAGGTACCAGACACACCTGGTTCCATGTTGCAAACACCAGAGGAACTGCTACTGACTACACAGTGACTGGTTTAACAGAGAATAAAGACTATGCTTTCAGAGTGTATGCTGAGAATCGTTACGGAAGAAGTCAACCATTAGAGTCGGACCTAATGGTTGCTCCCAAGAAAGTTATGGGTATGTATTCAAACATTTGATTTAATCCTAAAATCAAGCTGACTTTGTTTCTGTTATCAAGTCATTTCAAACAGGTGTAACATATTTTCTGATTTAAGTTGTGATATTTTTGAATATTTTACTATTGTTGGTTGATGACAGTAATAGACATCATTTTAATTCATTTTACTTTGATATATTTGCATTCAGTTTTATTTAACTCACTAAATTATGAGTGATTGGTCTAAATTAAGTAATTGATACTTTTTTATTACTCAATAAATTGACTGAACTTTTTCTCTGTAGAGCTACCATCACCTCCAACTTCCTTAAGAGTCAAGGACGTAACTAAGGACTCTTTGACCTTAACCTGGGAAGCCCCAGATTCTGGAAAGAAAGGACTAACTGGTTACACGATAGAGAAACGTACACCTGACAGTGAACACTGGGAACGTGTAACTCGTGTTCCTCCTCTTATCAAAAGCCATCATATAAGTGATTTACCAGAAGGAGGCACATTCTATTTCCGTGTGTTTGCAGAAAATTCAACTGGCGTTAGTAGTCCAGCTGAGTTAAAGAAACCAGTAGAACTCAAAGGAAGAAAAGGTAAACTTAGGATATAGTAGAATTGTAATTCTCCAAGATAATTTCTACCCTCACCAAAGTATTTGAATGAAGATTCTGAATAAAATAAAAAATATTAATAATATTAAAAAGATCTGAAGATTACTAAATACGTAGAGGTGTCCAAATTTAGTGTGTAAAGGTATTAAATCTGTTTACAGTTAAAATGTATGGAAAGAAGAAAAAGGGAGAATATACTAGTTCTTAAAATATGTTTATAAAATATTTTAAAAGTGTTTCTTATTTTTCTTCTTAGATCGTCCAGGAGCACCGCCCAGTGCACCAGAAATTACGGCACTTGGACCCAAATTTGTAGAGTTATCATGGCAACCACCAGAACATGATGGAGGTTCACCAATCATTGGTTACATGTTAGAACGTCAAGATGTAGCCGGTAGAACATGGATGCCAATTAACAAAGTACCAATATCGGACACAAAGTACAAAATTAGTAACTTATACGAAGATATTCCATACCGTATCAGAGTCAGAGCTGTGAATGACGAAGGAGCCAGTGAACCATCTCCTGAAACTGAACAGTTTTACTGCAGGGAACAGAAAGGTACTGTTTACAAGTGTTAAATTACCCAAAACTACTTAATACAACATTATCATTTCTCATTGTATTATATGTTGAAAGTTAATAACATTTCTAAAAAATAAATGTTTAGACTATAGAACCCTGTTATTCATTTTACTACCAAATTGATCATTAATTAAGTGTTATAATGTTTTAACTTGTACTATTTTAGTGATGGAAGCTCCTCAATTCTCCAAGAAGATTGAAGACCTGTCAGCTATAGATGGAAAAGAGGCTAAATTTACCTGTGAAGTCACTGGTCTACCTATACCAAATGTTTCCTGGTTTGTATTATAAAAAATCTCATAAAGTGCTTGTCTTTTGACATAAGTTAACCTTAGGATTTGTCTTATTCCAGGATAATAAGAATAAACATTACATGAATAAATGTTTTTGGTATAATTTCTTAGATTTAATCATTTGGAAAGATAAAAAAGATGTTTGAAAACTGTGCTGTATATGGCAAAATGATAATTTAAATTTGATCACTGTAAGAACAGTTAGTAATTGAAAAGGTTTTTGTGTATTTACCACTGATAAAATTGATCATCTATGTAAATATTTTTGTTGAATTTATGTTGCTGGACTGCTTACTGAATATTCATGGACTGCTTACTGAATATTCATCACCTCCTTTCATTGAAATATGGTTTTTATCTGAAATAGGTACAGGAATTACCGAGAGGTATTTACTGGTAGACACTACACCATCAAGAGTGAGAACGGTGTCCACACACTAATCATCAAAGATGTGGAGGAAGGTGGCGATTCTACCATCGAATGTGTGGCAAAGAACCGTATGGGATCAGCCACAACCAAGGCTAGGATGGAAGTTCTAGGTACATATATTACCAGTTTTATTTTTCTGTTTCAAACGGAAAATAACTTACATCTGTTTAAATTTTAGAATTTTTTAATCAGAATTTACATTATAATTTCATTTCTTTAATATCTTCTTCTACCTATAGAAAGAAATTTCATACTTAGCAAACAATATATTTTATTTTATTTAATCTATTTCACAAATTAATAGAAAGTAATTTAGAAGAAACAGAGTGAGGTAGTGTGAAAGAAAGGAATGTCATACTTATCAAAATATGTCTTTGTTTTCAGTACATCCAAAGATTGTTGAAATACCACCTAGATACCTTGATGGACTATACATCTGTAAAGGGGACACAATCCAGGTCAGAAATCAGTATCGTGGCAAACCAGAGCCAAACGTTACATGGTCTGTGGAAGGAGAAGTTATTGAACGTAAACGTCGTGTTGACATTAAAGTGACACCTAAACACTCAACTCTGACTATTAATGATTCAGAAAGACCAGATAGTGGAACATACAAAATACAGGTGGAAAACAAACTTGGAAGTGACTCTATTAGTATACCAATCAAGGTTATAGGTAAGTTTTTAAAAACTAATAAAATATACATATCCTACTTTATATGATGTTAACCTGTCAGCTGTGCTTCTCCTGATACTGTTGTAATATAACTCATATGTATGCTTCCTCAACAAATGTACAACGCAATGTAATGTAAATAAATGTTTTTCTGTATACCTTTGGTCAACTAAGGTGATACCAGAATAAAATGATACATATAAGTCATTGAAACTTTTAATTTTCAACTTCAAACATGTCAACTGTTTTCAAGTCAGAATACTGTCATATTCAGAAATGTAAATTTGAAATATTGGAAGTTTTATTGATTTATGCTTGACTTATTAACAGAACGTCCTGGGCCACCAGAAGATAAACCAGTCATTACTGGTGTCAACAAGTTTGCCATTAAGATGACCTGGAAGGAACCAGAAGACAATGGTGGTGCTCCAATTACTGGTTACATTGTAGAGAAATGTGATGTACAAACCGGAGCATGGAGACGTGCAGCTACATCTAAAACACCCTTCTCTGCTGTCGATTGTCTGGAGGAGTTTAAAGAATACAAGTTCCGTGTTTTAGCTGAGAACATGATTGGAATCAGTGAACCAGGGCCTGAATCAGACGTAATCCTAACAAGAGAACAAGTACCTGATGTCGACTATGACAGCATGTGTAAGTTCCATAGAGGACAATGGAAGATTTTATATAAAAAAATTGATATATTCCTTTCACTATATTCTGAATACATTTTAAATTTGTTTCAAAACATTGTAAAACATCTTTTAGCTATAAGAAAAACTTTCTGCATACAACTGTTATTCAGTTTTGTTTTGTATTAGTAAAATACTTTTTATACCATCAAGGGAGATAAATGTCATCTTGTTTTTTCTTACTGATTCTTTGATATATGATTTGGGTTTTTTTCAGATGACGCCAGCTTCAGAGGTAATAATGTTAACCCAGACCGCATTAAAGGTGACGTCCTTGGAAAATACATCATTTGTGAAGAAATTGGACGGTGAGGGTTTACACTTGTTTCATAGCATTAATTTTATACTATATAATATATATTTCTTAAATTATTTGACTTCAATAATTCATTATTTTTTTTTAATTTCAGTTGTCTATTTATTTTTCTGTCATTATAAACTCATTGATTAACCAAAAAAGACTGACTTATTATTCAAGAGAAACTTTCTTTTCAGCAATGTTAATATTTTTCTTTATGTATTTTTTTAGTGGAGCATTTGGTGTTGTACACCGTGCCATTGAAAGAGCAACCAATAAGAACTGGGCTGCCAAATTTATTCGCTGTAAACCACACGAAAAGGAGATTGTGAGACATGAAATAGACATCATGAATGAACTACATCATGCTAAACTCTTACAGTTACATGAAGCCTTTGACCAAGCTGGAGAAATGGTCACCATCTTAGAATTGTAAGTTTGTAAAGGAAATATAGTAGAAGCATTAGATGGGGTTAAACATTGATATTGTTTTGCTACTATTTCTGTATGACAATAATGTCAAAATAAATACAAGAAATTACCCAAAAATTATTAGAGAGTAAACCAGACCACACACACCAACAACAACAAACATATTATGTAAAAAAAATTTCTTCTAAGAAAGTGTGCTCATCAACTTTGGTTCAGCCAACAGAAATGTGGAGGACAAAATGTATGAAGCCAATTTAGTATGATAATTCCAACGATTTTGAAATAAACATACTTCTTATACTTTTCAGGTTGAGTGGTGGTGAATTGTTTGACCGACTAGTCCAGGAAGACTTTGATTTCACAGAACAGGACTGTATTACCTACATGAAACAGATCTGTGAGGGTGTCAGACACATGCATAGACAGAACATCCTACATCTTGACCTCAAAGTAAATGTTGCATTTAACCATGTTTAAGAATATTTTATGAAAATGTATTTTTCTTTGTTAAAATTTGATAGTTACATTTAAAAAAGTTGTATCCGAAAGCAATGCCATACATTCTAATAAAAAAGCAACCAAAAGAAGTTTAATTTTTTTTTTTTGCTCAAAATCAAAACATGATTATACATTTTTCTCTGTTCTTTGAAGATGAAGTTTTCTGATTTTCCAATTATAATATTTCAGCCAGAAAATGTGATGTTTGTTACCAAGGACAGTAATGATCTAAAGATTATTGACTTTGGTTTGGCCCAGAAATTAGAGGAGGGAAAAACCGTCAAAGTACTTTTTGGAACAGCTGAATTCTGTGCTCCAGAAATCATTAGCTTTGAACCAGTCTCCTTCTCTACTGACATGTGGGCTCTTGGTGTTATGTCATATGTTATGTAAGTATGCCATTTGTTTTGGGACTTTCTGTTTTGAATTTTCCTTGGAGTTCGGTAATTTTGTTATTTTACTTTTTACACTTACATGTGGCTACTTAGTACTATAAGTATATTACATTGACATATTGGGTACTTGGTGTTATGTTGTGTCATGTCATGTAATTATGTGTTTAATTTCATAAAAAAAATATATATATATATAGCATGGTTGTTATTGAATAAGATAAAATCCAGTATTCATAAAGTTAAATTATCAAATACTTTTGCTTGTATCTTGCTTCTTATTTTTAGTATCTCTGTTCAGTGTTTATTTTATACAAACCATAACCAATCTCTTTTCTATTTTACAGTCTAAGTGGATATTCTCCTTTCGCTGGAGAGAATGATTTAGACACCTTTGCTAACATCACACTTGGTGACTTTGACTTTGAAGATGAGGTATGGAATGACATATCTGACGATGCCAAAGACTTCATCCAGAAACTAATGTTGAAGGACAAGAGCGATAGATTGACAATTGATGATGCTCTGGCTCATCCTTGGCTCAATGTAAGATCTATGTCCATTTTCTTCTTTCTATTTTTGTTTAGTTGTTGTAATTAATTCCCATCCATATATTTAGTGAGGTTCCTGATTGTTATCAATTTTAGAAAACTCACTTTAAATCTATTATAGTGATATCATTTAAAGCTGCTGTAGAAATAGGGATGTGAAAGTTAGATTTAAACCACCATTTTGCTTTGAACAGATTTTTTCAAATATTATTTGGAAAATTCATGGATTTATTTTTTTTTAATCTGTCCATTTTTTTTAATTTGACATTTTTTTCCTCATCAGGAATCTCAACTTTTGGTTTGCTTTTGCTTTGTTTTAGTTCCCATCTTATCACTGCTAATTATCTCATTCATTTGTCTTCATTCTTTTTCCTCTTTCTTTTTTCTATATTCTCTTACAATACATTTATTTATTTGAACTTTATTTTTTATCTTTTAAATATCTTATATATATTTTATTTGTTTTGACTTTTTTAAAAACTTTTTTTCCATACCAAATTACTTATATTTTTACTAATCTTCATTGACCTGTATTTTAGTATTCTATCAAAGTTTAATTCATTCAATGTTAGAAAGCTCAAGTTTTAGCTGTTTTATTTTAAATGCAAATTTAGAAAGCTTAAATTTTAAATGTTTAATTTTAAATGCAATAGATAAATGAAATATGTTTGTAATACTTAGATAAAGAACACATTTGCTGCATATGCTTTCATCATACTTTACATGTACTATAGAAATAGTTCTAGACATTAATACATTGACCATGTAAAGAAGTAAATAATTAATTAGATAAAACGCTAGCATTAATATCCTGCTGCTGCTTTTTTAGCCAAGAGAACCTAAAGATGATGCCAAGACTCTCAAGCATGTGAGTATATGCTGTTATTGCGCATTTTATCAACTATTCAAACAACTACTGTAAATTCAGAAATTATTGCATGCACTTATTATTGCGATTTTGTCATTTTGGACTTTAATGCAATTTTAATTTTTGCGATATTGAGAAAAATTCTGTTTAATTCATAAACATAAGTTCAAAATGAGAGTTTAAATTACCACAATTATAACCCTCTCACATTTTTCGCAATAATAAAACGTCGCAATAATTTCTGAATTTGTAAAAATATGTATGGTTATCTCCCTTTAAAAGGAGTTTTTAACAAAAAGTTAATACTGATACAAACATTTATACATACAGGTATTATATAACACAACTCATCAGTTTCTTAGTACTACCTTCTAAATGTTTTTTGTCTTTGAATATTTTGTAGGAGGTTTATTTATTGAATATTAGAGTAACAGTACCTATTTTAAGCTTTATTTTTTGAGTTCATGTTTTATAAATGCATGTTTTTAAAAGATAGAAAAACACATATTTGTTATACATCATCATGGAAAATAAATTCACAATATCTCATTACACAATAAATGTAAAATCTTTTGATTTTGAAAATAGTTTTTAATTGCTCCAAAACCTGAGTGCCTGATCTGTTTTTCGCAAGAAGTGAGATTTATTGTCTTTGTGTTTATAATATTTGTTAACTCATCACTATTAGTTATGTTTTCTAAATACAAATATCAAGAAAACAATGGTCAAACTTTATAATTCTTTACTGAATCATAGATATTGATATCGTCTTATTTTGATGTCATATCACATAATAATGTATACAGGTTTTCATTTTATCTGTTTCTTGATGAATCTTTTTAAAACTTAATGCAGGGTGCTGCCGAGAAGAAACTCACAGGCAAGAAATTGTCAACACTCCATCACAAAGACTACCATGACAAACATAGACACAAGGAAGATGACCTTGACCTATTACCCATTGGTAAACTGTCCAGAAATAGCGCCATCTTCAGGAAAGAAGGAGATGATGGTGTATTTGCCAGGAATCTTGTAATGGGTAAGCTTTATGTACATAACAAAAATTGATAATTTGCAACTTCAAAACTGTTATTAAAGTATTGTTAATAGAAATCATTCTTATTAAATTTTCCTCACAGATTCCAAGGATTTTTTTGTGATTTCTATAAAATTTCTGTATCAAAAACACAAAACAGAAGAAAATAATAATTTTACCAGGCTGTATGTATTTTTACATCTTTATGGCAGAATCTCTTCTTTTTAAAATCATGATTTTATATCTCTACATGTGCGTTCTGTTGTTTCCATTCGTACAAATATACATGATGCTACGATACCAGAATGCAAGTTGTTCCTAAATTTTTCAAGGTTTACACCTCTTTTAAAAAAAATGTATATTTTGAAGCATTTTATTTAATAGATTGTACTAATTTTTTTTTAGAAATGCCACCCCATGCTCCTGTTGTTATGGAGCCTTTGACAGATACTGATGGATATGAAGGATCCCGTGTAGAATTAACCTGTAAGATCAGTGGGAAACCTTCGCCAAAGATCACATGGTTCCTTAACGGAGATGAGATCTTAGAAGATAAGAAATATCACATGTTATACAAAGACAATTATGCTTCATTGTTAATAAATGATCTTGAAGTAGAAGATGCTGGTAAATACCGCTGTAAGGCTGTTAATGAATTTGGAGATGTGTCAACAACAGGAAAACTCAGTGTTGATGGTAGGTTTTCACTGTAATTTTTTTTTTTTTTTTGGGGGGGGGGGGGTTGTATTACAAAAGCTTTAATAGATAAATGAAGATGTGGCATGACTGCCAATGAGACAACTCTCCATCCAAGTCACAATTTGTAAAAGTAAACCATTTTAAGGTCAATAAAAATATTTTAGTCGAATCTTGATAAATATTAAGAAAGGTACCTTTCTTAATATATTAATTTAAGAGTACAAGGAAGACATGAAGTATTCCATCAATCTAGAATTTCATTCAAATATCTATATTTTCATAAATTTCATGTAGATAATTCAGAGCAGTGACTGGTGGCTCATAATGGTACTCTGCTTTTTGAGGTCAAATGCTTTTTGAGGTCAAATGAGAGAATTGCATATATTTTTCATAGTATATCCCATTTATATTCATTCTTAGAGACATAGTGAAAAAATCCTTGCAATTGAATCCCCTTTAATTAGAAATTTCTCTGTGGCTCTCTACTTCTTTCATGCAAGATACATATGATCAGTATATAACATATTGTCTTATTGTAGAAAAGAAACACAGGAGAAGAAGGAAGAAACCAGAAGATGAAGCTATTGCCAAGATGCAGTAAGTGTTTTATAACGGAATGACCATCCCAACTTGTGACAGAACTTTTATTATTTTTTAGGATAATTTGATATATATGTTTGACTTATGCTGAGTTCTGAGTAATTCGAATTCGATTCGCATTAACTAATTTGAATTAGTTTAATTCGCATTCGAACATTTTCGTCCTAACATCAATTCTAATTCAAATTACAATGCACGTCAAATTTGTTTTACTGTCCAAACGTCGTTAACTTTGAATTTGTATAATAACAAGAATGTATTTCTAATTCAATTGAGTAATTCGAATTAGCCAATTCGAATCAATTTGAATTAAAAAAGAAGAGTGTGTGAACGCGATTAGTGAATTCGATTCGCATTCAATTTAAATTCAATTCGAATTAAATGTCCGTGTGAACAACGCATTAAAATGAGATTCTTTTATTGAACTTTATCTATTGGTTAAATAATGCAGAAATTCTACTATTCTCAAGGATTTGAAATTTCTTTGAAACAAACAAACAAAAATCTAGTTTATATTTGGTTGATCTATAGACTATATAGTATGTATGTTTTATTACAGATATCCCCGACATGACTATGATACCAGTTTGTTAGACAATAGTGTGCCACCATCATTCACTCTGCCACTGATTGACCAAGTCAAACGTGTAGGAGAGGCACTAGAACTCACTGTAACAGGTCAGTGTAAATATTGATAGAAAGACCTATAAAAATTCCTAAAGACAAATAATTATTACATTGCATTTTTTCAGTTTATCTGGAATTTAAGGAAGAGGCTTTTTGTCTTTTTTTTTAGATACTTTACAAAAATAATATCACATTTTGTAGATGTTTATTAATTTTGTACCTTTATCATACCCAATGTTGTTTTTTCGTTTTGTTTTTTTATTGATATCCTTATTGTTTTTCAGTAACGTGTCGTCCAGAACCTGATGTGACCTGGTACCACAATGGTAAAGTGATTAAATCCTCCGAGAGATATGACTTAGAACACATGAAGGGTGTATATCGTCTCATTATACATGAGATTGCTCCTGAAGATGCAGGACAATGGCAGTGTGAGGCAGTCAATCCGTATGGAAGTTCTATGTGTTCTTGTGAAGTTAAAGTCATAGGTAAGATTGGCATTGGTAATTGATCATAATTCTTTTAACAAAAAAATTATTCATAAAGTATTTCTTTTTTTCTAAACCACAAATCACTGCAAAACTAGCAAGGTAATTGTTTCATTAAGGATTTTTTACTGATTAGGTTCTTCTTTTTTTTTTATGAAGGTAAAATCTGCCTGCCTGAAATTTCTTTCTGTTTTATTACATATATTTTTATATTGTATTTATAACTTCATTTTTTCAGAAATCATCCCAGAAGGAGCTGTTCCACCTAAATTCACCAAAGGATTAGAGGATACTACTATTGTAGAGGGTAACTCTGTAAGACTAGAGGTCCAGGTCAAGGGATTCCCAGAACCAGAAATAGAGTGGTACAAAGAAAGACGACAACTGTTCTCTGGACGTCACTTCACAGTCTCAACTGAAGGTGACCTCCACGTATTAACTATCAGTGATACCTACCACCAAGACACAGGCAGATACATGTGTAGAGCTGTCAATGTTGTAGGCGCTTCTACAACTGAGGCCATTCTCCGTGTACAAAGTAAGAACATTTTATTGTAACTTTAAAGAATGAATAAACCAGTGCTTCAGTAAAATGTTTGGTTACTTACTTTGAACATTATTAAATCTCATTTGCAGGGTTCCATTTGTATACTAACTTTTACTTAATTATATTTTATTTACAGGTTTCATGGAGAGGGCTTACATAGGCTAAGCCTGTTGAATAAAATACTGTTTAAACTATTTGTTTCTGTATAGGTTGTTACGTCCTAGCCATACATATTCAATGTGATTTGATTTTATTTATACCAGTATGACAAATTGAAACCAACATTTTAATTTTAACAGTTTCTTAAAGTTATGTTAGAAATAATAAGCTGATTTTTGTAGACACATAACATACATTGAGCCTTTTTTAATGAGTTTTTGTATAAATTTATCTATTCCAGAAGCACCAAAGGAAGATGAACTTGATTCCTTCCAATCACCATCCACCTACCAGCCAATCAAACCTGTCACAGCAGAAACCACGGAAACACCAATGAGAAGGTTTAAAATAGAAACACCACCAAACTTTACAGCTAAACTGAAGGACAAGACAGTCTCTGTAGGAAATAGTGTCACATTCACCTGTACAGTAACAGGAATACCTAATCCTAAAGTCACATGGTACAGAGACGATCGTGATGTCACTAAGGAGTCACGATATCTCGTCAGGGTAGGTTATCCTCAAATTATATGTTATTGAGGTATTTGTAATGAGAAAGCCCACTTCAATTTGCCATAATTTCTTTTCTCTTAATAGTACATTTATTTATTATTTTCACAGCTGAGAAATAACCTTTGTCTGCCTTTCATTTATGATATGAAAGATATAATAAAAATATAAGATTTATTCAATTGTTAATCTAATGAGTGTTTTCTTTTGTTCTTTTTAAATGAATATTTTTCCCTTTCTTTCCAGAACAAATATGGTTTGTTATCACTAGAGATCATGGATGTTACTGAGAGAGATATGGGACAGTTCACATGTAAAGCTGTTAACAGTGAAGGGGAGGCAACCTGCACGGCTTCTCTTGAAGTTGTTGGTGAGTAGATAGAAGTAAAATTAACAACTTCTTTTGACAGATTCAATTTTAGTGATTTGTAGATCAAACTTTTAAAAGATGTACCCCAGTTTACAGAAAAATGCTTACTATACAAACAAATTTTAATCTGCTTATAAAAATAGAGCATTTATTCTTTTATTTTAATTTTTTATGAAAAAGATGGAGTTAAACAATCAAGCACAACAAATAGTTTTAGGGGCCAGCTGAAGGACGCCTCCGGGTGTGGGAATTTCTCGCTACATTGAAGACCTGTTGGTGACCCTCTGCTGTTGTTTTTTATTTGGTCGGGTTGTTGTCTCTTTGACACATTCCCCATTTCCATTCTCAATTTTATTTTTTATTGATACAAAATATTTACAAAACAATGATAGAATTTGTGAAGATAAAATGTTTGTCTTTCAGCTGCTGAAAAGGAACCATTAAGAGAACCAGTGAGTAAAAGAGCCCAGTTTATTGAACCATTACATGACATCATAGTTATGGCTGGAGAGGAGGTCACATTTACTTGTAAAGCTACAGGCAATCCAACCCCAACATTTAAATGGTAAGTTTTACCTAAAAAGTAAAATCACAAAAATACTGAACTCCGAGGAAAATTCAATCAGAAAGTCCCTAATCAAATGGCAAAATCAAATGACAAAACACATCAAACGAAAGGACAACAACTGTCATATTCCTGACTTGGTTGATAGTTTGGCTTATCAATAGTTTGACCAAGATTAAATTGAATGGACATGTAAAAACTCATTTAATACAAACATGTTGGTCTGTTTTTGTTGTTCTAAAACTGCCAATTGGTTTACCTTTTTGTCCTGTCTTCAACATAGTCTATGATGCCTATTCAGAGACATTACTGTATCATATGTTTATATCATTACTTCAATTTTTCTGAGGGCACTCATATTTCACGGTGTATAGTGGAAATGTCAGACAAGCCAGTTCATGACTTAGTTAAATGTTTTGATTATATAACTTGATTTGATGTTTTTATTTTTATAAATTATCAATTTCAATGAAATTCTGATAGGAGGACATGGATTATAGTCTGCAATGACATAAATTTCTGGGGAAAATGTGCTATATTGCCAAAAATATATTTTCCATTTCTTGTAAATGATTTGCTTCTCTAACAGACTATTCTCTTATAACTTTACAGGCAGAAGGATGGTACAAACATAACTGACTCACGACGTATTTACATCGGCTCTGACAGTGATGGTGTTGCTGAGCTGGTCATCAGAAGTTCACGGGTCAGTGACTCAGGACTCTATGGCATCATGGCTCAGAACTCATATGGACATACGAGATGCTCTGCTAGTCTCAAGGTCAAAGGTCAGTATCATTCATATTCATGTATAAGCTTTCATGTTAAAAGAGTTTTTTCATGTCAGAAGTCCAAATCGTATTGATTTTGTTTACAATAGATTTCACTAAAAAGATGCAGGTGAAATCATAATTTGGTATTTTTTAATCAACAAATTTCTAGAAGGTGAAAGTATACATTACTATTATGTAAAAAAATGAAACTATAAATTTATCCAATAAAATATTATTGTGTTTAATTATTTCAGCCCGATCCAGTTCCAAGTCACCACCATCAACACCAAGCTATTCTGAGGAGGAAGAATTCTCCATGGCAACAAGACTTGAACGTACATACGACAGGAAGAAACCTGTGGATATACCAGGTGGACGCCCACCACACTTCACCTTGGCCCTTCCCAAGGTCATTGAATTAGATGAAGGTGACAGGTTACATTTGGACTGCTCTGTAGAGGGCTATCCTAAACCATTCTGTAAGTAGTAATATAGACTGCTTGACACCAAGTTTGATTGAAATAATTAAATATTATAAGTAGAGATTGATGCACTGAAAGATTTTATTTCATTTATCCATTTTGTTGGTTTTTAAAGGTATTTTCAGAACTACAACTTTTCATTTGCAAAATATAAGTCAGGAAGACATTCTGAAGTATTTCTGAAATAAAAGTAAAATAATTAAAAATTAAAAACAGTTCAAAATAATTGCTTCATTGATGTTTATAATGATTTTAATAAATGTTTATACATAATAGACTTCATTTTCATTTTAATCTATTTCAGTAACCTGGCACAAAGGAGTACGAGATCTGAAATATGACTACCGACACAAAACAACTTCTCTCCATGGAACCTATACCATAGAACTACAGGAGGTTATGATGTCTGATGCTGGAGAGTACACCGCTAGAGCCTCTAATGCCCTCGGGGTTACTGAGGCTAAATGTGTAGTCAAAGTCAACAGAAAATCTAAATATAGGTTAGCATCAAGTGTGTTCTTCAAATCTGTAGAAAACAAATTGATAATAAATGTATTTAAAAACTGGAAAATCTTAGTAGATACAGGACAAGATCTTGTATATAAACTCATCTAAGCTGAACTCCTTTTAAAGTATGATGCAAGTATTTATATGTTTGTTTTTAAATTGGGGGTGGGGGAGTATTTTGATATATACAATAAAGTTAATGTGTGAAGAAGTAACTAAAATTGATGTTTTGAATACAAGAAACTGTATTTGTTCTTACAGAGAAGAAGTACCAACAGATGAAGCATTGAAAGCTGCAGGTGAGTTCTGGCAATTTGATTCTCAAATTAATTTTGTGTGCCAAAATAAAATGTGTGTTGTCTCCCTTACACCATAGTTTCTATTAAAATTTCTATTAATATTTATTATGAATTATGACCTTTTTTTTTACATTTTTTTAAATTAAAGTACCTTTTTAAATTGTTTTGTATGATTTTAAAAGTCCTTCAATTCATTTTCAGGAGAATACCATGATAATAAAGGATTTGGTACATATCTTTTCTCTGCATGTTTAAATAGATTATCTTTTATGTTTAGTCGTAATATTTAAAATATATCACTTATCAATGTAGAATAAACTTAACATACTTGTCAGCAGTGTTTCTAAGAAATGTGAACCTCAAATGGTAGAAAGTCTTTCAGTCATGAAAATTTTAATTATAGAGGGGAAAAAATGGGACTAATATATAATATGTAGTCACAAACAAAAATATAAATATGCTGACAAGTATATACTGTGGATTCATTTATTTTTCGTCGTCACCAGCTTTTATGGAATAAGGAAAACTTGCATGTCCATGGATAATTAATTTCGTGGTTTTACCAAAAAGTCTACATACTGTGGTTGGCCTGTACTCACACAATCCACAAAAATGGTATCCAAATGAATATATTGAATCCACAGTAGTATAAAAATCTATGACAGTCAGTAATTGTAGAAATACTGCACACAGGGTAAATCTATGCACTGTAGTTACTGAAGCACATACAAAATATTTAAGCTTGCTTAGGTAGAACTTTTTTAATAATAAAGATACTGTATTAGATATTTTATATAAAGCATCAAAGCTGGTTGTCTGAAAACATAGTATAGTAACATTGTATAAAAATATATTAAAGATAGAAATAATTAAGTATTAGTTGTATCTACATTTTTTCACTTTTTTGGTTGATCTATGATCTCTTACATCTGAATAATTGCTAATCAATATTGGAAGGACTCTAAGTCAATATCATTTGTAAACTGTTTCAAGATTACCATACATGTTGATTTTCCTCTTTGTCACTAGTCAAACAATCTTAAATATTCTAGCAAGATTTATAAACTTTTTAAAAAAGAAAACCTTTCTTCTGTTTAAATGTTGAATAATGTACATAGAGATACATAAATTCCCTGAACAAAATCTGAATGTAATATTTCCTTTACAGCACCATTCTTCATTAAACATCTGCCTGCTGCCATGGACGTGATGGAAGGCATGAATGTACAGTACGACTGTTATGTGGAAGGGGACATAACTCTTATCAAAACAAAACAATCACAGATGAAGAAGGTCACAACACAATTCACTTCTCAAGAATTTGAAGGAAAATATAAAGACATTCCAACAATGGCTATTCCACCTATGATGATGGGTGGCGCTGGTGCTACACCAAAACAAATGACAAAATCTGACACTAAACAATCGCCAAGATTTCTAGACGGACTTGAAGATCTGACATGTCGCACAGGTAGTATTGCTACCTTAACAGTTGTAGTCGAAGCCAATCCAGAGGCTCACATTACGTGGTTTAAAGATGGCAAAAGACTAATTAATTCAGGTGGGTATTTGTTATTTTATTATATCTCATAAATATACCTCTGCAATTTTAAAACAAACCATATCCATGGAATTTCTTTTACCGTATATCTGTTTACAAACATAACAAATAGTAATAAATTCTGCTAGGTCTGTGGAAAATTTTAGGAGACCAATGATTGCTTTGGTTAGAAGAAAAGGTTACGAATCCAATACTTATTACAACTGTCTTTGACATCAAAGTGAATTTAGAATGCCAATCAATATCTCCAATATATGATCTAAAATAAAAAGCATAAGTATTTTAATAATACTAGGAAGGTCTTTTAGTTAACATCAAATTTAAAAACTTTATATGTACATACTATTTACCATTAAATAATTTATTTCAGACCACATAGAGATATTCTATGAAGACGGTGAATATATTGTAGAAATCTATGATACAGAAATCTCTGATAAAGGGCTGTATAAATGTGTGGCAAAGAATGAACACGGATCAGCCGAGACACAGTGTAAACTTACACTAAGAGGTAACAGCTCTTAACCTTTACTAATTACGCAATGATCATGGTATTAGGGCAAACCCAGTAAATAATATGTATTTGAAGAGTTACTGTTTTTGAGACTTGCCAATCATGGTATTGTTTTAATGATGACTTGTAGTAAGGAATGTAAAACTGATATTATAAGTTATATGATTCGCTACTGACCCCCTACAGTCCATAGAGGGTTAGTAAAATCCATAGGGGGTGAGGCAAGAGGCCCAATCCCCTATGGATTTTATTCACCCTCTATGGTTCGTAGGGGGTCAGTAGTTTTAACTGTAAAACGAATTTATCGCACACTGGATTTTTTCTGCTGCGTTTTGTTGAAAAATAAACAATGAAACGCAACAACATTAATAGATGACGTCGCCATTAACGTGTCATGAACCCCCTATGAAATTTACTAATCCCCTACGGTCTCATAGGGGGTCACCACGTGACGGCGTTAAACCAATCACAATTTGTTACAGGAAATGTCCCAAGTGCAAAGTGATTACGGCTATCTTCATTCTAATGCAACTGCTAAATACTGATAGTTTTAACAACAGACAATTGCACTTTTGCTTAGGGTACTACTGATGGGACCAACTAACAGTTGTCAAGTTTTGTATTTAGATGGAGTAGACTATACACCCAATGTTACATCATTGATATCAGGGACCACTCTTGTCCAATTTAATTCATCAGTAGATATTGATTCTAAAGACTGCTGAAAATATAGATTCAATTCTTTAAAAGCTTGATTCAATTTATCTCACTAGATAATAGATTTTCAATATTATTTCTCACAGTTTCTTTGTTTAACATTTTAGTTTACAGTAAAATTACATAGTATGCATGATTGTTAGAATGTTATTGAGTCAACTTCATTTAAAAAATGTGTTACAAATTTACTTGTATTCACAGTTTTACTGTAGTATATGTGAGTAGCTGTCTTCATATTTCCATACATATTTCATGGAAAATTGATGTTTTCTAAATTCAATAACTGCAAAAATTGTATCAAAAATAGTGATAAAATACTTTTCAGGGATATGTTTAGATATGGGAACTTATACAGAGTGTATATGACAAATTTTGAGATGGCTACTCAACTCAGTATTGTTTATTACTTACTTAGTATATACTTATGTAGAATCATAGTACATAATCTTTTATATATTTTTGTCAATATACTACTAACAAACTTATACACAAATGTAGTTTAAATTAATAAACACCTTATTTTTGGTTAATAGTTGCATGAAGTAGAGATTTTATTTTTATTTTTAGCACCAGAAGATTTAGAAGACGATGATTTTCATTATGGTATGCTGCTTAACTTAAAATCTTTATACTCAGACTTAATAACAGTAGTGCATACTCACATCTTTTAGTTTCATTATTGTGACATGATTTAAATATTATAAAAAAAATATTAAGAAATTCTAGAGGATATTTTGTATTTTAGGTTCAAAGTCCAAAGGTCGAGTCTCTATACTTTACACTTTAACTACAAATAAACCTAAAAAGAATTTCACATTTGTTCTAATTAGACATCTTTTAAAAGAAATCTTCACAGAATCAATTTGGAAGACAAAACCTTGAAGTTTTAACCCCAAGATTGATTAATTGATCTAAATTAAACGGTGTTTTAACACCAGTTTTAGCACTTTTTGCTATTTCGTGACTGCAATTTTTCATTGCTGAAGGAAGCATGAGAGAACCACTGATCTTTGATAGGGAAACTGGCAATCCTAGTCAATTAAGATTGGAGTTGATCACACTTCCCCTATGCTTGGTTTATACTGACAACAATGTTGACAGGCAAGAGATACAGTAGTTACACAACATAGGCTTCACTCAGCCACTGCATGGGGCATCTTTTTAGTCAAGAAAACTTATGTTTCTATCATATGTATTATTAAATTGTTAAATGTTCTTGTTACAAATTGTTTTCATTGTAAAAGAGGGGAATCCAATTTATTCAAATATTTAGTTGGCCGGCGTCATAAGATATATGTTTCCTTTAATTTCAGAAAAATCAGAACTACTGGCCTTACCTACAGATAAACCTGGAAAACACAAGTTAGTAACTAGTCCACTTTCTTATCTGCAAGCTCTCAGTGCTCGTTAAAAAAAAGATTAAAACTTTTATTTGAAATTAAAACAACAAAGGTTCATAGGCTTGCATTTGCTAAGGGGAAATAATAATTTTCAAACTGGAGCACATTAAACCTTAGCAAGCTGTAAACACATTCCAAACATTACGATTGCAACTAACATTTCTTAGACCAGAGTTC
Source organism: Mytilus galloprovincialis (assembly GCF_965363235.1). Classification (NCBI taxonomy): domain Eukaryota; kingdom Metazoa; phylum Mollusca; class Bivalvia; order Mytilida; family Mytilidae; genus Mytilus; species Mytilus galloprovincialis. The sequence continues at coordinate 53,086,957 of NC_134851.1, forward strand.
TATATATAGGTAGGAAATGTTCCATTTTATGGAACAAGTGATAAAGATATACATATAACATTAGAAATGATATAATTTATATTTTATAAACATGATGATTTGTTTAAATGTGATCACATATTTTTCCAGGAAATTTGCACCAAAGTTTGTTGTTGAATTAGAATCTGTTGTTGAGGTTTACCCGACAGACGACATACAATTTGTTTGTGTTATTGATGACACACTTGACAAAGTTTGGTGGGAAAAAGACGGCAAAGAGGTTAGTAGGGTCAATGTTTAAGATATACTTAAAGATTATCTCCCTTTGGAGGAAAACAATAATTGTATCACAGTACACAAAATTCTAACAAGAAATGTTTGAATTTTAATTTAAAAAAAACTTATTTACTACAATCTGTTATGAACATTACAACAACAAAAACACATTTTAAAATTATGAGTACACTTTCTAGTTTATTTTACTTTGAAAATTATTAATTTTATGTTTAAATTTCCTGTGTGAAAGAACAGTTTTGAAATTTGTTTCCTTAATTGAAATTACTTATACATGTAATGCATCTGAATTTTATATTTCAGCTTCCCAGTTCTACCAATTCTACTATCAAACAAGAGGCTGATGGAACACAACAATTAGAGATCAGAAACGTTGATCCTAAAGACCAAGGCCTATACACTTGTAAAGCTAAGACCAAATCTGGGGAAATTCTCAGAACTGATGCTAAACTTGTTGTTAAAGGTAAGTCTAAGCTTATTTGGGGAATTCTCAAAACATATGATGGAAGGGTTTTCTGATTTATATGTTTTGATGTTATAATACAAATATTGACCTACTTATATAATTAAGGACCTTGACTACCAATGAGGTTTCACACATTGAAAAAAATTCACAACACTTATTCTTGTGGATACTTTTTTTTATGTTTATCCTTTTCTGTTCGACTTTGCATCAATTTATTTTTCACTGTTGTCTAATTTCTGTGATGTATTTATATTATTTTAAATATTCACTATAATAAATATTTATGTTGTTTCCCTACTGATGAGTCGCAAAAATGAATTGCTTACCATAGTAAGTTGGTTTGAAGTAAGTTCCAAAACTAGTACAGTGGATTATATATATCTTGTTTCAATGATCATTTCTACAGTATACAAATTCTGAATCTAACATTGTTTTTCCTCGTGCTATGCGTCCTTTCAGTGAGTATTTTTTATTCTACATACAGATTATATAAATAACCTCTGTATAGTTAAAGGAATATTCATCAAGCAATACCTTACAAAAATTTGTATTCATTTCAGACAAATCAAAGACTGACACTACAAGCAGGTAAGTTCTGTCTTTGAGTGTAGATGGAATATTAGATGTTGACTATATACCATTCTGTGCTATTTTTGGTGTTTCTAGAATTCATTCTAGAAAAACAGATCAATGGTTTTGCTATGAAATATTAATTCTTTTCTCATGGTAAATATAAAATACAAGTAAGAATTTATTTGTTTTTTATGCGTGACATGTTTATGTAATCTAGTAATTTGTAGTAACCAATGAGTTAAAGACATTTGTATGATAACTATTTGGATGGGGACTGCAACACATTAGAAATCAGTAACATTACTGTATTCAAACACAAGCTTATGTTTACATTCAAAAATGAAAATTGAAATTGATCAGTTTCCTTTTGTTTTTTTTAGTGATTCTGCTAAACCAAAGTTTACAAGACAATTAAAGGACATTTTCTGTAAAGATGGGGACAATGTGACATTGGAATGTGAAATTCAAGGTCAGCCCCGCCCACAGATCACATGGTACAGAGAAAGCAAGGAAATTCTGGACAGCCAGGTGAGAACTTAAACTAAAAAGGACAATTTAATATTGAATTATCGATGACAGTGTTTTCATTATGATTTTTATTTTGCGTTCTTTGAATATAAAAACAAAATTGCTTTGTATGTTTCATAACATGGTTGCTTCTATAAATGGAGAGAAAAAAATTGTAGTAGAATATGTACGAGATTGCCTTAGACAAATTTGACCTTAGTTGATTTGGCCTTTTTGGTTTGATGCTCCTATATCTCTTCTTTTTTATTTTTGCTTAACAATCTTTTAATTTTTTATTTTTAATTGTACCTGAATGCTGATTTTTTTCAAGAAAAAGAAGACTGTATTATTGTCTCAAAAGGACAATAGAGATTCAATGGATTTAAAGTCATTATTTTATATAATAAATGCATTGTTTCAATTTAATTTTGTATTTTAGGATTTCCAGATAAGTGCTATTGGAGACAAATGTAAATTAATTATAATGGAAGTTTTCCCTGAAGATGATGGAAAATACTCTTGTAAAGCCGTCAGTGAGAAAGGGGAGGCAACTACCTCATGTCAACTACTTGTTGAAGGTAAATATTGGTGTCCAGCTTCATATCCATGAATAATTAACATATTCATGAATTGATTTTACATAATTAACATATTCATGAATTGATTTTATATAATTAACATATTCATTCCTATAATTAACCCATTCATGAACATTTTCATGCATATTTTCGTCTTAATTTCATCTGTTATTAACATAAAACATACCACAGTTTATTAAAAAATTATCGTAAAGTATGGTACCATCAGAGAATATTCATAAATGTTTACACTGTTTATCATCATATATTAACCAATCATTGTTCTTCCTTCTGACAGACCCCGCCTCTTTTTACCTTGACTCAGCCTCTGTATCATCCATTGGATCAAGTGTTAGTCGTGGTAAGATTCATGTTGCCATTGTGTTTCCATAGTTGTACTGTCATAGAAACCATAATTTAATGTTGTTATAGATAAACGTAATGAAAGCTGAACTACCATTTTCTTTTAATTTTTAAATAGTTTTATTAAATTCTCTTTTTATATGTTATCAAAGACAAATACATTATGCGAGATACCTGTCTGTCTAATGACAACTCAAATATGTTTTAATCAATCATAATTAATTTTTACATCTCTTTTTGTTTCCATGTAGACAAAATCACTTATGATTTTGACAGTTTTCAAATTTGTAGTTAGTAAGTTAAAAGAATAAAATTCAAAATATTCCTAGAACATATTAGTTCTTTTTAGAACATTTTGTGATACCAGAAATGAAATAAGGAAGAGGAAAAAAAATCTGAAATTAAGAAATGCTCTATAAGAACTTTAAATTCAGAAATTATTGCAATGTTTTTATTATTGTTCAAAATGCTACAGGGTTACAATCGTCAAAGTTAAAAGTCACATTTTGATTTTTTTTATATCAATTAGACAGGATTTTTCTCTATATCGCAAAAATTGAAATCACATTTTAGTCCAAAATGACAAAATCGCAATAATAAATGCATTGCATACAATAATTTCTGAATTTTCAGTATCTAGTTATTTGCAAATTGAATATTGCAGCTAAATTATCTTCAAATAAACCAATGATTACTTGTTAATTTGTTAAAAATGAGTTCAGCTTTCATTACATTAGAACTTAGAGCCTAGGTACTGCAGTTAAAGGGAAATAACTCTGATCACCTTGAATGTGACACTAAAGGGAGATTACTTTGTAAGTCACTAGTTCAGTGAATTAATCACACAAATAAAACCTTAAGTGGAGTGGATATTTATTTCCTAATTAATAAAAGTTTTGAAATGTATGGCCTAGTTCTCTCAATTAATTACAATTTAATGTTGGTGTGGTCTGGAAATTAGCCAACTTTAATTGAAATCCCTGCCATCTTATCTTTTAATTATCAGATTGATTTTTATATGATATGTAAAGAGCTTGATAGTTTTTATGTAAATTGAAGTGTGATACCTGCACAGCTGTGAATCAGTTAGGCTTTTGTCACCAATGTTAAAATCAATTCAATTAGCATGTATTTGAGATTAGTGAATAGAAATTTAGATGGGGGTATATAAAAATGTAAATTGTGCATTGATTACTATTGCAGTCTACAAATTGATCCACTTATAACTAATGTCTTTTCCTTGGTTAAGGCATATCTTAAAAACTTATTGCTTTGGAAGCTTTGTATGATAGTGTCTGTCTAGTTTGATAATGAAACTAACACTTTTCAACACCAGCACTTGTTTCTGAAAAATAATTATCTATGCACCTTACTTTAAGGTGATATATTAAATTATATATATATATATTTTCTTTTCAAGAGACAAGTGCCTGATCTTTACCAACAATATTTTATCTGCTACCATTGATCAGTATAAAGACTTTAAATTGTCTGTACTGTTAGAAAAGTATGCTTGTATACATGCCAAATTAAAACTTATATTGATCTTTACATTGGTATGCCAAGCTGACCCATTTGTCAATAAACAATATGAAAATTAAATTTCAAAATAGTTTTCAATGAAGTAACATAAAAGATAGGTTACGGATATAACTCCAGTACAAACTGAGAGATCAGCAGTAAGACATATTTTATTAATTCAGACTCTTGATAACTAAACAGGTTAATATCCATGATTTTGACACCGCTATCTCAAATCAAATAGTCTTTCCTTAGCAATAGAGTCACGATTTGATAGAAGGCTGGTATTTAAAGTTTGAAAACTTGTAGTAAATTAAATTAAACAATTAGGGTCATACAAATTGTGGCTGAAGAAGTGCTACCTAGAAACACAGACTTGAACATATATGTTGTTGTTTTAGTAAATGGTTGTAATGATATATGATGTTGAGAACTAAGTGATCTAGGCAGCATGTCAACATAAGTCTTGAGTATAATCATTTCCTCCACACCTTTTGTTATTGAATAGTGAGGCAGAACTTTCTCTGGAGATCAAAGTAGAGAATACCGTTTCTACTGTGTACTCCATGTATATTTTTCAATTCACCTTCATGACGAAAAAATTTGGGCTTTCTAAATTAAACAAACAAACATAAGTGAAAATCTTTGAAAAAGTTTTTCAGGATTAGAGATAAATTCTTAATTACGGCTTATATAAAACTCTATTTCATTACTTTTTAAGTTCAAGATTTTCTTGTGGTTTTATATGTTGTATACAAATTTTGAAGCAAGACGTTGTGCATAATCAGGTCACCTTGAACGTTCATTATAGATTACTTGCTTGTACAATCTGTCATTATCAATTATAAATTGTGCAAAGTTTGTATAAATATAGGAATAATTAATTATTCATTTTTGTCACATTACGAAACATAGGCTATAGGCTTAGGCTATTCTTACTAAAACATAGACAGGTTTATGCCAAAGTTGTGACCCAGTGAACCTTTATGCTATAAAAAAGCATTAAGAGAAAGAAAATATGTTGATTACTTTACAAATAAGAACTTAAGTCCTCCTTTATGACTCATTTTTTCAAAAAAGAATTCCTAAATTTAAAAATCCAATTTCAAAGTGCTCACAAGATAACAGACCTTTTCATAAGCACAACAAGCCCATTGTTTTTACACTATTAAAATTCTAAGTGACAAGTTTATCAGTTAGAGACAGGAGGAGCCATCTACGCCATTGTAAACAAAGATACCACACAAAATATAAACATAAATAAACAAATTAAGGAAATGATTTGTTGATAGGTGTAGGAGTTAATTCTCCATTTAATTGATGTCACAGATAACATTTTCACAAATAATTAACCATAGATACATGTTTTTAAATTACCATTAAATGTATTAGTCATTAATGAATAGTAGGGCAAGGAGCTTTGTATACAAATTGTCACTGATTTCTTGCATCAAATGATAAATGCAAAAGTTGACAAAGAAGAAATGTGAATTTATATAACATTTTGTATAAAATTTTGAAATACTCTTCAATTTCAAAAACTCCACTTTAAAGTAAATAGTCCAAGCTGTCTTGCGGTTTTCTTAACTCAAAGTTAAAGAATGGCTCTACAAAAGGTCTGGGACTAAGTTAGTATAATAGTTGATGAGATTCTTTCTATGAATTAATCATCAGGAAAAATTTAGCTACTGTCGTTTGTAGGAGAATTTAGTATACCGACTTCAGGGATAACCAATAGCATAATTTTTCTTCGAAAGTCAATTTTTAGTGAGAAGTATACAAAAGCAAGGCATTTGACTAGGATCTTGGTGCAAGCCTGTTGTCTTGCTAGATTCTCTACTATGAGGATCAAGAAATAACTTTTGGTTTAAGGGTTCGTCTGTAGATTATAAGATCTGTAGGTTAAAATAAAGGTTCCCTTTATAGTCATTGTTGATGAATTCTCCTCTTTATTGATGATTATTGGTGTTTTTTCCCCTTGGTACAGGTATGAGGACATTCTTGTAGGATGGTATCATGTGTATTGTCTGGGGCTCATCAAAGGATTACCTAATACATTATAACACCTTGTACATTGTCTGAGGTACATCAAAGGGATTACCTAACATAGTGTAATCCTAGTGTATTAACCCATCATTTATAAGTACATATACTACACCTGTATGTGTTCTAGGTACAAATTACAGGTGACTTTATGACACCTATCAGACAAGGTACTATAACATGTTATTAAGTAGAGTCCAAGGGTGTGTTAAGGACTTACTGGTCATCTACACCGTACTTCAGACAAATCTTATGTAGGGGATAAACTTTGGTGCAAATATATCATAAATTTAAGTTATTGTATAATTTAACCAAAATGTCATTGAAGCAACCTCTTCAAGGGTGCAATATAAGTTATAAAATAATAAATTTGACTTCTTGTGGTGTTTTGTGAACTGTTGTTATGTCTGTTGATCCTTTTTTTGTCTTTTTTTGCCATGGCATTGTCAGTTTTATTTTTTACTTATGAGTTTGAATGTCCCTCTGGTATCTTTCATCTCTCTTTTAGAAAGAGGTGTAGAAGTGTGAAAATTGAAAAATATGGAGAAATGTGGTAGAATGAAAAACAAAAACACCACAAAAAATATGATATTTTATAACATGGTAGGATGTGGTCATCTTGCACTGACATTTTAAGACCTATTATCTCTTAAGGATTGCTCTTGGTTAGGTCATAAAGAAATTAGAACACACAACTATTTAGAAGATCACGAACGAGTCATAGGTGTCAAACTTGTGGCTTAGGCAGCCACAGGAATTAATAACCTTTAATATATTGAGTGCCTTCGTAAAATGGCTTTTTATCAGAAATTTTATTGTTGCTTATATTTATAATTGCTGGTGGTTTTCTATTCTTATCTATAAAGAATCACACACCCCTGGATACACTCCTTGGGATCAAAGCAAATAAAACAGCTAATTTCACCAAATTTGTAAAGCTTTTGTGAGAAATAAATTGAAGGTAAAAATACTTCAATTTAGAATATAAATAGGCTTTGACCACAACTGAGGTTTTGTACAAACTAAAGACAGAGTTCTGTTAAACAAGGTTATCAAATTTTATTTATGGAGGTTGTAAAAATCTAAATTAATTAGAAATATTTTTTAATGTCAGTTTATTCTGGGACATTTTATATCAGTCTACTATTCCCATGTTTATTGTTGGGAAAAATCATCTGTAAAAGTTTGAACTAAGAGGAAATAGTGAAGTGTTCTTAAAACTGTTATTCGGAAAATGACTCAAAAATCCATAAACAGGTGATATTTAATGCTATAAAAATTTAAAAGCATATGGACAAGTAAATTGAAGATTTATATCTTAAAAGTAAAATTTAAGAATTATGTGTTATAATTCAAATGGAGCTGACAAGCTATAAAATAAATGTAAATACCATTTTAAAGAAAATGTTTGAGTTTTATTCAGCAGCATACAATAAATAATAACATCTTTAAATAGTTGAAATTTTTCTCACTTTGAATTGCAATTTATGTGCATTTTTCTCAGATAAATATCAATAAGGTATATTTTAAATTCCATTAAATTCTATTTAAAAGTTTAAAACCTATAGTTTGTTGGTATAAATATATGGTTTATCAGATTATGATATATAGGGTGTCATGTTTTGTAAAGATTGATTGATGGCTTGTCCAGGATGTACCCACATTTAAGGCAACAATGTTTGTACTTTTGAAAGTGGGGGAGGGAAGGAGGGAACTACTATTTCACTCCAAATATTCTTCTTCTTTCAATTATGAAGCAAATTCACTTAAAAAACTTAAATATTACTTTGAAATTCCATAGTTTGAAGTCATAATAGTTAGGCAATACACATTTGTGTTATATTAAGTTCTAAATATAAGAAAATTTTCTGCTATTTCTTTCATAATTATGAATCAGAGTTTCATTGTCATGGTATTTTTTAAAATATGAATGTCACATGCTTTACTATTAAATGTAGAATGAAATTTTCTTAATTGTTTCTTTTGAAATGATTTGGACTTTTAAACAAGTTTCTATTTAAGAAATAATGAATCATCATTGAATTGATAAGATCATATCATCAATGTCTACTTATTACAAATTACTCACACAATTATAATTAGAAGTTTTCAATACACACGTTGAGAGGTATTGCATGGGATCCCAAATTAACTAATATGTAATTTAAACCAATTTGCAATAACAGATTGAAAAAATTTACTAGTAAAGTATTAAGATTTTCATTTTATTTTTATCATGCGTTTAAACTTTTTACTGTCTAATATAAATTTCCTGAATTTAGAATTTGTGTTTGACTATCTATGTTTTTAAAGTTTGAGGAATCTGTACAACAATTGATAAAATAACCACTGAAATAAGGAATCTGTACAACAATTGATAAAATTACCTCTGAAATGAGGAATCTGTACAACAATTGATAAAATTACCACTGAAATAAGGAATCTACAACAATTGATAAAATTACCACTGAAATAAGGAATCTGTACAACAATTGATAAAATTACCACTGAAATGAGGAATCTGTACAACAATTGATAAAATTACCACTGAAATAAAGAATCTGTACAACAATTGAAAAAATTACCACTGAAATGAGGAATCTGTACAACAATTGATAAAATTACCACTGAAATAAGGAATCTGTACAACAATTGATAAAATTACCACTGAAATGAGGAATCTGTTCAACAATTGATAAAATTACCACTGAAATAAGGAATCTGTACAACCATTGATAAAATTACCACTGAAATGACCCTGAAGTGCAAGTTACTTCAATTTCCTTTGGAAAAACTTTGGAAATTAAACATATTATTATTGTGTATTCTATATTATTTGAGGGATGACACTTTTGTAGATTTTGAAGGTTTTGGTGAACCATGAAAAAAGTAAAATAACAAACAGTGGTGGATCCAGAAATTTTCATAGGAGGGGGCCCACTGACTGACCTAAGGGGGGCCCGCTCCAGTCACACATCAGTGATTCTCTATATAAGCAACCAAATTTTTTCATAAAAAGGCCCGACCCCCCCCCCCCCCTAAATCCGCCTTTGACAAATATACCCAAATTTTGAGGTAATTACAAAACAGAAAGTCAAAAGGGAGATCCTTGTAGTAAATACTAAGAATCTGCTTTGGGCATACATTTTCATTCATGAATACATAGCAATATTTTTGAATGGAATGTAGCATAACTTTTATTCAATGTTAATCACCAACATTATATTACAGATATTTTCCAAAAAGAATGGAAACCTTTATCTTTGGGAAACCTTAAATGTCATTTTCACACCCAAAATGTAAAAACAGAGACATAAAACGCTTTCACATGTACATATTGAAACTGATATAAATCTGTAAGATAATCTCTTCCTTGACTCTAAATGGTTTTCTCATCATAGTTTAAACTGAATTTGTAAGGTCTATAAAATCCCATTTGCAGGAAGCAATAATTCAAAATTTCAAAAATATTTAAGATTTTTTCCCTCCTAAAAATAAATTATGATCAGGTTCTACTGATATAGAATTACCATTGATAATGAAACCTGGACTCTTTGTTGGTTAATTATTGTAGATTTTGAATGTAAACCTGTGTAAAGCCCCTTGAGTAAATGAGGAAGGAAAAGAAATATCTGTAAGATGAAACATATTAAATATGTCTGTCAAGTTTAAGTCAGGTGTTTTCCTGTTTATATTTACATGTATAACAGTTTCAAGTACCTTATACAATATTCAATTGTTAAGTAGTATCTTTGTACATCGTGATATAGATAAAATGTAAAATCCTAAGCTGATGAGTAATGAATTATCGGAAAAAAATGATAAATCTGAATAAATGGAGACACAGGTATATGCTAGTGAAACTGAAAGTCCTAAAGAACAAAACCAGAAATAAAAAAACTATAAAGACATCTAGGGGTCAACATACTAGAAATTACTGCATGCACAATTTTCAAAGATTATGATTATTTTAGCCAAAATGACAAGCAATAGATTAGAATCACTTGAAATGAGAAAGGTTCTGCTTTTTGCAGAGTTAAAGCAACATTTACTTTTGCACTCATTCTCTGTGATCGACCAAGCTTTGAAACATGTAGTGAAATAACTAATCTCTGAAAATATTCAGTTTTTATATTATTAGGTGAATTTTGTGTTGATTAAATTTGCATGTACCATTGATATAATTTGTCAAAACTGCATTTATAAAGGCACACAGTAAATTTGTGAATTTACTGGAAACTTTTGTTAAATATTAGGTAAAGAAGTACCTGTTATTCTTGTTTACATGTCATTCTGAGGTACAATATGGTTAAAAGAATTATATAAATTTATGTTTCAACAGAATTTGTTTGATTTTCATGTGTTTATCTCTAAAGCTATAAAGTTATTACAGTTCTTGGTTTGACCAAATTTTCTTATCATGTTTTATTTATTTTTCAGGTGATCGGAAATCAGCGACACCTGCAAGACCAACAAAGTAAACATAAACAATCATGAACTTGACCACAATATTCTTATTCAACTTTGGAAACTGCATTTTTTTCATATGTAAATCTTGATCTGGACAAGGTCAACGACCCTCTGACCTTCTGCAGAACACGAATATTCATTGGATAAACCTCATTTTATATTTCCGAAGTTGGAATAGAACAATAAATACCGATTATGACAACCCTGACAACTTTCATGGATTTGACAATTATCTCTCTACAACCGGATTTGACAAACAAACTACCTAATTTGACTTATTTATTACCGGACATTACCATAGAAACATCAGAAAATTGTTACCATGACTACCAACAAACCTGTGATAAGGACTATTTATTTATTTGATGTGCAATAAAGTAGTATAGAAAAAATGTATTTTTGTCTCTTAAGAACGGTACACCAGATTTAAGATTTAGTTAATAAATATAGGAAGATGTGGTATGAGTGTCAATGAGACAACTCTCCATCCAAGTTACAATTTACATTTGTTAAATTCTTCTGAATAATGGCTAGGATGAACTTCTCCAGGAAACAGGTCTAACAACCAAACATGGTATACTAGATTTCTTATTTTTGAAACCCTCAGATAATATTCAGACCAAAAGTTGTACAAATATTGAAGCCTGAACAAAATCAGAGAAAAAAAAAGTCAGCCTCACACTCATATGCTTACAAGATTCACCAGAAATATTGCATCTCTAGACATTCTAAAACTACAACATATACAATATAATGGTATATATCATAATGTCTCAATTCAATCTGATTAAAATTTAGTTTTTTTCTCCCTCGTCACCTGAGATCACCCCAAAAATATTTTTGGTGGGGTTCATGTTGCTTAGTCTTTGGTTTTCCATGTTGTGTCTTTTGTACTAGAATGAAATTCAAAACAGTGTAGCTGGGGCCATTGATTGACACATTAAATTCATCCATTGACTGAGACAATTTACGTGAACGTTTGTCTGTAAAGACCACTGTTCACGACTTACATACGATAGACATTTGAACTGTGGGGTCACCAAAGGTTTCATAACGCCTTTAATTATAAAATAATTCGAAAAATTAATCAGGAATAACCTTTATGTTTTGATTTATATAATTGATATAAATCAAAACATCGTGTTATTTCTGATCAATTTTACTTTATTTAGGTGTTGAGAACCTTTGGTGACCCCATAGTTTAAGTGTCTTTAAAAAGTACATAGTGAGCAGTGGTCGTTACATACAAACGTTTACCTAAATTGTCCCAGTCAATGGATAAATTTAATGTGTCAATCAATGGCCACAGCTACACTGTTTTGAATTTCATTCTATTATTTGTCTGCTTGTCTTTTTATTTTTAGCCATGGCATTGTCAGTTTGTTTTCAATCTATGAGTTTGACCGTCCCTCTGGTATCTTTCGTCCCTCTTATGTCATAAGCATAGTGAAAAATCCCAGATGTAAGTTTATATAGATTTCTCATAAAAGGCATTATATAGACTAATAAAGGATTTGCTAGGAACCCAACCGGTGAAGTTCTGGACAAATATATGTCTGTTTTATCATGCTAATGATAAAACTGCTTTTCACTCATGACAGAAATGTGCTCCATCCTACACTCATTTGATTTGGTACATGTTTTGCATACAGAAAATGTTTAAAGCTAGAGACCAAAAAATTGGGAAGTGATACATTTGTTGAGGTTTGTTAAACATGTTGTTGATAACATTTGTCCTGATAAGACTATACATAGTCAATTATAGGTTAGTCATAAAAAAATCTCATGAAGCCATTAGTTTTTCTTTAAATTGTCCTTTTGGTAACTTGAAATAGCTAGTTTATTGGTGTGAATTATATTTTACAAGTGCACGGTCTGACATAGATATACAGTGCACCCCCATATCTTATAATACATCAACCTTTTCTACTAGCCCTTATGTACTCTTAATGAAACAATAAGATCACCCAAACTGTTACATATCTGACATATATATATATGACCGAAGTATAATTACTATAAAATGTTTTACTAATCAATCAGAAGTTTAAAGATTCTACATATTCCTATCAACAAAATCCCATGGTAAACCAAATAGGTATAGCATGGTTTGCCCAGTAATGACCAAACAAAAACCGTACAAGGAATTTAAAAATACAATTGAAAATTCATTATAATACAGATTATAACATTAATCTAGAAGGGTTAGAAGAATGAGAAACGTAAAATACAAATACAGACATAAAATATCGAGTCATCTGAGTGCAACATGGATTTGTGTAATAATTTTTTTTTAAAACAGAAACGTTTTAGAGCATCAATGATCAGGACCAACAGAACCTCAGCCAAGGATTTGTAGAGTAATAGGCTATACAAATCCTTGCCTCAGCAGACAAACACCAAAAATCGTTCAGTGTTCACATTTAAGTCTGTTTTTGTTGGTTTTTTTAGAAGGGTATTAGGTTTTTTTAATTTGAAACCACTGTTTAGACAATAGCCAATATCCGTGAGAGATATAGTCTGGAGATGGGTAGTGATGGGTACATAAAATAATTATAATAGCGAAGCTAAACTGTCAATTTTGAACCTCAGAAGGAACTACAACTACAACAATAAGGGTTTGAGTTGTCAAATGATTTAGGTAACTCATTTACAGTTATCTATAGCAGGGCTGCCAAGTCTCAAGCATGTTCATGCTTTTTTTTTTTTTGTGCCTTTTTCCTTTGATCTATTGTTTTTTCTCTTTGATCTTTTCAATTTCTCACGCATGAATAGCCAGTCAACACCGAGACCCTGCTCGTGACAAGTGCGTTGAACTCCAAACTTTGATGACTATATATCTATATATATATAATATCAGTATTCCTGCAGAAGATTGGTGATTATATCTAGGCACTTCGGCTTTCTCCACCAATAAAAAAAAATGGCGTTATATACCAACTATTACAATCAATCTATAACACAATTAACCTGAAATTATGGGTATAAATGATAAACGAAGTAGAATTAGGGTCAAATAAAAACTACGGTGGAAAAAGATACTTGAATAAGTTCAAATGGTTTGTCTTTGTTTTGGTTGACACAGAGTGCTTTCCCACCACACTTTAGAAGATGTCAGGAAATCGATGTCGCCGTTGGAAATGTAATCAGTTCAGGTTAATTTTCAACAAATAACAAAATTCGGAAATGTGACGTCCATGTCTGCATGACTGACCACAGTTATGTCCGAACGGAAACAAACAACGTGACAAGAGAAATAATAACATGCTGTGAATTTGTATACAAAGATAACCGAATTATATCTACTAATAGACTATAGACTAAATTAACCCTTCGACAAGATTGTACGGCCCTATAGGAAAGTGATAATTATATAAACATAGATATAAATACTAGTATCTCAATTGTTTGTAAAACAATTGAAAGGTCTTTCCTGTAAAAGTGATGTTTTCGTAATGTTCTTTGTACGACCTTTCGTTTGATATACGACAAGCATACCTTCTGAAACTTTTCGCTTTTTACACTTAATGACCTCATCCGCCTACATTTTTGAGATCGGAAGTATGATATATGTAACACAGGGTAGATGAGCTTTCATTTGATATGCAACAACTCTATGTTCTAGAAAGTTTGATTTTTGCAGTTAATAACCCTATCCAACTAATTTTTGGAGGTCGCGATTTGCTATTTCCAATGTACACATCATGACCTTTTATTTAATATACAACAACCCTATCTTAAAAGAAAATTTTTTTTTGCACTCAATGACCCCATCCAACCCATTTTTGGGAGACGTCAATTTTAAATTTGAAATGTACGCTTTATGTTCTTTCATTTGATATGCGACAACCTTACCATCTGAGAAATTTGAATGTTTGCACTAAATGACCCCACCCGTCCTCCTGGGATGAAAAGGGGGTTTAAAATTTTCATTTTTAAGTAGAGTTTATTAAGACCTTCAATTTGATATATCAGATGACCCCATTTGACAAAGTGCAAATAATGATGCAATATCAACTATATAAATAGAAGTTATGAAACTTACAAAGTCAATGCAAAACTTGAAAATTTCAAATTGAATTTTTGGCGTTTTTTTCCATGGAATGTTTTTGGTATTTGGTCAAACATATAACTATATTAACCTCTTCAATTTCTAAACATTTTAAGTGGTAAGCTGTTATTGATTCAGAAATACATGCCGCCGCTCGCAAAATTTCAAACTGGATTATCTCTAAAACGACAATAGATATCTCAAATCTGTTGAATGGTAAATGATCTACAGTTAAAGGACAACATCATAGAAAAAGAATTTGAACAATTTCAAAGTTCACCAAGGTCACAATTAATCATCAAATATATGATGCAATACCAAACTTCAGAACCGGAAGTCGTAGAGATATGGGACTATCACCATTCAACTCAGGACCACTTGACCTTTCAAATATCACAAGGTCAAGGTCATAGTATAATGTGAAGGTCAAGGTGAAATTTCATCATGACCTGACATTGACCTCAAATTGAAGGTCTTGAATTACTGATCATCTTTGCAGTTTATAGTAAGTTGATATCTGTTACCTTTAAAAAGATATACACACAATACTATACTTTTAAGAATCATCCCGTCGTAACTTTTGAACAGACAGTCGGACACTTTTGAGCTCAGTGTATACAATGTAGAGCTCATAGAGAGGAACATTTTATACGCTGTAAGTATGCAGCAAACTCTTATCGTTTTCTTAATATGCAAGCTTGAAATTGCAGCGTAATTTTTTTTTGCACTTGGTGACCTTTGACCTTGGGTGCAAATTAAAGGTCACATGAACTTAAGATTATTGGTGTAGGTCCCAAGTCTTTACGACTTCCGGTTCTCGAGATACAATTTTTCAAAAATTGGGTATATTTTTTCAAGGGAAATAACTCCTTATAAGGGTTAACAACAAAATGATTGTATATGTTCATTATCATTGCCATCTGGTCTTGTACATGTTGCCGTTTTCAAATCAATTCTATCTTGAATACTTTTTGAGAAAAATGTAAAAGAAAGAAATTGCTTCAAGGGGACGTAACTCTCATAGGGAATAATGAAATCCTTAGCAGCCTCATATGGTAACACATCATGATGAGATCTAACTGTTGTCCAAATAAGGTCATGATATCTTTAAAAACAACGAGGGGGGGGGGCATGTCGAAAAAAAACAATAAAAGGGAGATAACTTCTAAAGGGGATGATGAAATCCTACACAGCCTCATCTGGTAATACTTCATGATGAGTTCTACCGATGGTCCATATTTGGTCTTGATAACTCCAATAGAAACGAGGGGAGGCCATGTTAAACAAATGCTGGATGAAAAAAAAAAAAAAAAAAAAAACTAGTATCTCAATTGTTTGTAAAACAATTGAAAGGTCTTTCCTATAAAAGTCATGTTTTCGTAATGTTCTTTGTAGGACCTTTCGTTTGATATACGACAAGCATACCTTCTGAAACTTTTCGCTTTTTACACTTAATGACCTCATCCGCCTACATTTTTGAGATCGGAAGTATGATATATGTAACACAGGGTAGATGAGCTTTCTTTTGATATGCGACAACGCCATGTTCTAAAAAGTTTGATTTTTGCACTTAATAACCCCATCCAACCAATTTTTGGAGGTTGGGAATTTGATATTTTAAATGTACACATCATGACCTTTCATTTGATATACAACAACCCTATCGTAAAGAAAATTTATTTTTTGCACTCAATGACCCCATCAAACCAATTTTTAGGGGACGTCAATTTGAAATTTGAAATGTACGCTTTATGTTCTTTCATTTGATATGCGACAACCTTACCATCTGAGAAATTTGAATTTTTGCACTAAATGACCCCACCTTTCCACCTGGGATGAAAAAGTTGTTTAAAATTTTCATTTTTAAGTAGAGTTTATTGAGACCTTCAATTTGATATATCAGATGACCCCAGTTGACAAAGTGCCAAAAATGATGCAATAGCAACGATATAAATAGAAGTTATGAAACTTACAAAGTCAATGCAAAACATGAAAATTTCAAAATGATTTTTTGGGATTTTTTTAAATGGAATGTTTTTGATATTTGGTCAAACATATAACTATGTTAACTTCTTCAATTTCTTGAACATTTTAAGTGGTAAGCTGTTGTATATTCAGAAATACATGCCGCCGCTCGCAAAATTTCAAACTGCATTATCTCTAAAACGACAATAGATATCTCAAATCTGTTGAATGGTTAATGATCTACATTTAAAGTACAACTTTATAGAAAAAGAATTGGGACAATTTCAAAGTTCACCAAGGTCACAATTAATCATCAAATATATGATGCAATACCAAACTTGAGAACCGGAAGTCGTGAAGACATGAGACTACCACCATTCAACTCAGGACCACTTGACCTTTCAAATATCACAAGGTCAAGGTCATAGTATACTGTGAAGGTCAAGGTGAAATTTCATCATGACCTGACATTGACCTCAAATTGACGGTCTTGAATTACTGATCATCTTTGCAGTTTATAGTAGGTTGATATCTGTTACCTTTAAAAAGATATACACAAAATACTATACTTTTAAGAATCATCCCGTTGTAACTTTTGAACAGACAGTTGGACATTTTTGAACTTAACATATAAAATGTAGAGCTCGTCGAGAGGAACATTTTATACGCTGTATGTATGCAGCAAAGTCTTATCGTTTTCCTAATATGTAAGCTTGAAATTGCAGCGTAATTTATTTTTTGCACTCGGTGACCTTTGACCTTGGTGCAAATTGAAGGTCACATGAACTTAAGACTATTGGAGTAGGTCCCAAGTCTTTACGACTTCCGGTTCTCGAGATACAATTTTTCAAAAATTGTGTATATTTTTTCAAGGGAAATGACTCCTTATAAGGGTTAACAACAAAATGATTGTATATGTTTATGAGCAATACCATCTCGTCTTGTACATGCTGCCGTTTTAAAATCGATTCTATCTTTAATACTTTTTGAGAAAAATGCAAAAGAAAAAAATTGCTTCAAGGGGACATAACTCTCATATTGGATGATGAAATCCTTAGCAGCCTCATATGGTAACACATCATGATGAGATCTACCTATTGTCCAAATAAAGTCATGATATCTTTTAAAATATTTATGGGGGGCAATGTTGAAAAAAATCAATATAAGGGAGATAACTTCTAAAGGGGATGATGAAATCCTACAAAAGTTCATCTGGTATAAGTTCATGATGAGGTCTATCGATGGTTTAAATTTGGTATTGATAACTTTTATAGACGCGGTAGGAGGGTGTGCCAAAACAATGCTGGAAGAAAAAAAAGAAAAAAAAACATTAGAAAAACAATAAGGTCTTTCCTCGCGGAGAGGAAAGACCTTAAAAAAAACCCAGGAGAACTAGTATCTCAATTGTTTGTAAAACAATTGAAAGGTCTTTCCTGTAAACGTGATGTTTTCGTAATGTACTTTGTACGACCTTTCGTTTGATATACGACAAGCATACCTTCTGAAACTTTTCACTTTTATCACTTAATGACCTCATCCGCCTACATTTTTGAGATCGGAATTATTATATATGGAACAGAGTAGATGAGCTTTCATTTGATATGCGACAACGCCATGTTCTAGAAAGTTTGATTTTTGCACTTAATAACCCTATCCAACTAATTTTTGGAGGTTGGGAATTTGATATTTCAAATGTACACATCATGACCTTTCATTTGATATACAACAACCCTACCTTAAAAGAACATTTATTTTTTGCACTCAATGACCCCATCTAACCCATTTTTGGGAGACGTCAATTTGAAATTTGAAATATACGCTTTATGTTCTTTCATTTGATATGCGACAACCTTACCATCTGAGAAATTTAAATGTTTGCACTAAATGACCCCACCCTTCCCTCTGGGATGAAAAGGGGGTTTAAATTTTTCATTTTTAAGTAGAGTTTATTAAGACCTTCAATTTGATATATCAGATGACCCCATTTAACAAAGTGCAAATAATGATGCAATATCAACTATATAAATAGAAGTTATGAAACTTACAAAGTCAATGCAAAACTTGAAAATTTCAAATTGATTTTTTGGTGTTTTTTTCCATGGAATGTTTTTGGTATTTGGTCAAACATATAACTATGTTAACCTCTTCAATTTCTTAAACATTTTAAGTGGTAATATGATGTTGATTCAGAAATACATGCCGCCGCTCGCAAAATTTCAAACTGCATTATCTCTAAAACGACAATAGATATCTCAAATCTGTTAAATGATAAATGATCTACAGTTGAAGGACAACATTATAGAAAAAGAATTGGAACAATTTCAAAGTTCACCAAGGTCACAATTAATCATCAAATATATGATGCAATACAAAACTTGAGAACCGGAAGTCGTAGAGACATGGGACTATCACCATTCAACTCAGAACCACTTGACCTTTCAAATATCACAAGGTCAAGGTCATAGTATAATGTGAAGGTCAAGGTGAAATTTCATCATGACCTGACATTGACCTCAAATTGAAGGTCTTGAACTACTGATCATCTTTGCAGTTTATAGTAGGTTGATATATGTTACCTTTAAAAAGATATACACACAATACTACACTTTTAAGAATCATCCCGTCGTAACTTTTGAACAGACAGTCGGACTCTTTTGAGGTCAGTGTATAAAATGTAGAGCTCGTTGAGAGGAACATTTTATACGCTGTAAGTATGCAGCAAACTCTTATCGTTTTCTTAATATGAAAGCTTGAAATTGCAGCGTAATTTTTTTTTGCACTCAGTGACCTTTGACCTTGGGTGCAAATTAAAGGTCACATAAACTTAAGATTATTGGTGTAGGTCCCAAGTCTTTACGACTTCCGGTTCTGGAGATTCAATTTTTCAAAAATTGTGTATATTTTTTCAAGGGAAATAACTCCTTATAAGGGTTAACAACAAAATGATTATATATGTTAATTAACATTGCCATCTGGTCTTGTACATGTTGCCGTTTTCAAATGGATTCTATCTTGAATACTTTTTGAGAAAAATGTAAAAGAAAGAAATTGCTTCAAGGGGACATAACTCTCATAGGGAATGATGAAATCCTTAGCAGCCTCATATGGTAACACATCATGATGAGATCTAACTATTGTCTAAATAAGGTCATGATATCTTCAAAAACAACGAGGGGGGGCCATGTCGAAAAAAACAATAAAAGGGAGATAACTTCTAAAGGGGATGATGAAATCCTACACAGCCTCATCTGGTAATACTTCATGATGAGGTCTACCGATGGTCCATATTTGGTCTTGATAACTCCAATAGAAACAAGGGGAGGCCATGTTAAACAAATGCTGGATGAAAAAAAAAAAAAATACTAGTATCTCAATTGTTTGTAAAACAATTGAAAGGTCTTTCCTGTAAAAGTTATGTTTTCGTAATGTTCTTTGTACGACCTTTCGTTTGATATACGACAAGCATACCTTCTGAAACTTTTCGCTTTTTACACTTAATGACCTCATCCGCCTACATTTTTAAGATCGGAAGTATGATATTTGTAGCACAGGGTAGATGAGCTTTCATTTGATATGCGACAACGCTATGTTCTAAAAAGTTTGATTTTTGCTCTTAATAACCCAACCAACCAATTTTTGGAGGTTGGGAATTTGATATTTCAAATGTACCATCATGACCTTTCATTTGATATACAACAACCCTATCGTAAAAGAAAATTTATTTTTTGCACTCAATGACCCCATCCAACCAATTTTTGGGGGACGACAATTTGAAATTTGAAATGTACGCTTTATGTTCTTTCATTTGATATGCGACAACCTTACCATCTGAGAAATTTGAATTTTTGCACTAAATGACCCAACCCTTCCACCTGGGATGAAAAAGAGGTTTTGATCTGAGCGTCACTGATGAGTCTTATGTAGACGAAACGCGCGTCTGGCGTATAAAATTATAATCCTGGTACTTTTGATAACTATAATTAAAATTTTCATTTTTAAGTAAAGTTTATTGAGACCTTCAATTTGATATATCAGATGACCCCATTTGACAAAGTGCCAAAAATGATGCAATATCAACGATATAAATAGAAGTTATGAAACTTACAAAGTCGATGCAAAACATGAAAATTTCAAAATGATTTTTTGGTGTTTTTTTCAATGGAATGTTTTTGGTATTTGGTCAAACATAGAACTATGTTAACCTCTTCAATTTCTAAAACATTTTAAGTGGTAAGCTCTTGTTGATTCAGAAATACATGCCTCCGCTCGCAAAACTTCAAACTGCATTATCTCTAAAACGACAATAGATATCTCAAATCTGTTAAATGATAAATGATTTACAGTTGAAGGACAACATTATAGAAAAAGAATTCTGCCAATTTCAAAGTTCACCAAGGTCACAATTAATCATCAAATATATGATGCAATACCAAACTTAAGAACCGGAAGTCGTAGAGACATGGGACTATCACCATTGAACTCAAGACCCCTTGACCTTTCAAATATCACAAGGTCAAGGTCATTGTATACTGTGAAGGTCAAGGTGAAATTTAATCATGACCTGAAATTGACCTCAAATTGAAGGTCTTGAATTACTGATCATCTTTGCAGTTTATAGTAGGTTGATATCTGTTACCTTTAAAAAGATATACACACAATACTATACTTTTAAGAATAATCCCGTTGTAACTTTTAAACAGACGGTTGAACATTTTTGGGCTTATTGTATAAAATGTAAAGCTCGTCGAGAGGAACAATTTATACGCTGTATGTATGCAGCAAAGTCTTATCGTTTTCCTAATATGTAAGCTTGAAATTGCAGCGTAATTTTTTTTTGCACTCGGTGACCTTTGACCTTGGGTGCATATTAAAGGTCACATGAATTAAAGGTTATTAGTGAAGGTTCCAAGTCTCTATGACTTCCGGTTCTCGAAATAGAATTTTTGAAAAATTATTTTTAATTTTTAAAGCGAAATAACTCCTTATAATGGTTAGTAACAAATTAATTGTTAATGTTTATAAACATTGCCATCTGTTCTTATACATGCTGTCATTTTCAATTAAATTCTATCTCTAATACTTTTTGAGAAAAATGCAAATAAAAGAAATTGCTTCAAGGGGATATAACTCTCAAAGGAGATGATTAAATCCTATGCAGCCTCATATGGTAATACACCATGATGAGATCTACCTATTGTCCAAATAAAGTCATGATATCTTTTAACACATTTTGGGGGGGACCATGTTGAAAAAAATCAATAAAAGGGAGATAACTTCTAAAGGGGATGGTGAAATCCTACAAAAGTTCATCTGGTAAAAGTTCATGTTGAGGTCTATCTATGGTCCAATTTTGGTATTGATAAGTCCAATAGAAGCGGTAGGAGGGCGTGCCAAAAAAATGCTGGAAGAAAAAAAAGAAAAAAAAACATTAGAAAAACAATAAGGTCTTTCCTCGCGTAGAGGAAAGACCTTAAAAACAATAAGGTCTTTCCTCGCGGAGAGGAAAGACCTTAATTACGCAAGTAGTACTTTGTATATACGGACAATGTGAAAACCGTTTCATTCAGAATTATTTGTATGTTTTTAAAGCACGGCCGACACTCGGCTAACCGAGAGATTGGTCTGTTAATCTATATTGAGTATGCGGCTATATCGGCGGTTGGTCTGTTAATCGGGTTGGCTAAAGTCTGTTAATCAGGTGTTATCGAGAAAATCATTGAAAGTTCAGCATGTTTCATTGTATAACTTTCTAAATATATTTTCATCATAAAAAGTATTCATGTCTAACAAAACAATTCAATGTACTGAATTCAGTGGTGTAATTATTATTTTTCTAGCTTCGATGTACGATCTATAAAATGAAAAGGCGGGTTACTCATCAATAAATTTATACACATTTTACACACATAAAATGTACACAAAATGACACATTGGTTAAATTTACTTGCATTCAATATTTTGAACATCGAAATAAGAAAGGCATTATGTTTGTTAACCATATTGATATCATTGTGTGAAAAATCTACACGAAAATCTGTATTTTGGTGACATAAATCAATCTTTATTTAAAACCTGGTCTGTTAATGGGTCGGATGTATAAAACCCGGTCTGTTAATTGGTCTGTTAAGAGTTATGAATGGCAATACAATTATAATGTTATTGCTATATGGGGTGTTATCGGATGAAATGAGTAGGCTCAAGACGAGCGGCTAAAATAGACTATACGAAAACAACACATGAGCAATGAAACATAACATATACGGAAACAACACATGAAATTGAAAATTTATAAAAATGGTTTCAAAAAGTGTAATATTAAAGTAATATTAATTTCATCCAAGAATGATCGCATATATCATGTTGATTCTGTTTAAATGTCATGAATGACACAAATTTGTCATCTACATTTGTAACCAGTATATAAATAAGAGATAAACGTCGTAATGTAACTAAAAATCAGTAAGTAAAATATATTGGGATGACAAAATATGAAAAATAAAGAAAGAATAATGAGTAAGATAAATAAAATGCAGAAAAAAATGACGAATACAGAAATAAACAATACCCCCAATCCGAACCCTCATGGTATACACGAGAATCTGGATGCAAACGCAGAATATAGAATAATATATAAGGACAGTAGAGAGTGATACATTGCTAAAATCGAGAGAAAAATAATACTTGTTTAAGAATACACACATGAAACACCGATGGCTGTTGAAACAGTAACAGATTGCGATGTACTTATATTGGTGACAAATTCTAGAATTTTACAGGCGGACAACTATGGTGGCAGGTTAATGCCATTTTGCGTTTTAGCGCTTTAGCGTTTGCGCCTTACATATTCTATATGGCGAAAACGCGAAAACGCGAAACCGATTTCTCGTTTTCGACTTCGCGATTTCGCCTTTTCGCGATTTCGTGTTTTCGCCCTATGGAATATGAAAGGCGAAATCGCGAAAACGCGAAATGGACTTCACCGGCCACCTTGGACAACTGTAGTTCTCCTCTGCACTTATGTAGAAAGGAACTAAACGGAATAAAATGATTTGAAACTTAAAATAACCAAATGTAGCTGCATTCGCTCCTTTCCGTTTACTTCTTTAGAGTGATTTGTAAACAACATATGATTAAGTAATAGAAGAAAAGAACCAATTGGATGATGCTGACGAATTAGGGTTTAACGTCCAGTTACAAATATCATGTTCATATGTGAACGAGAACACGTTATATGTACCCTGTGTTGTATTAGAAAGACATTTTCAGTCGGAATTGAGAATGTGCTACTTCGAACAGACACAAAAATTAAGGCTGATTGAAAACGTCAATAAAAAAATTCATGCATATTCCAGAGGCCAATCCATATCACGCTATATTGAAGTGACACACCCTTCAATAAAATGCAAAGAAAGTCAAAATAAAAATGCTCTTTCTAGGATACTGTTGCACCGTATTGTCATTTTTGTTTACTCAGGAACATCTCATTCTTAAATTTTTCAAGGGTAAAATATAAAGGTAGCAAAATTATTGTCGTGGCTAAATAACTCTTAACTGACACAATTTCAATCGTCCAACCCATTAACAGACTTTTTCCCCATAATTTTCACTAAAACATGGTATTATTCACGTTATTTTACAATTATGAAATATTTACTAATGTCGATTTATTTTTTAGAACCACAGTACTATTTTTTGTCCTTTAAATGATATCTAAATTTGTTTGTTTCGCCTTTTATTAAAAAAATTGCTATGCGTATAAGCATAAATACTACATACTTGCGCGACGCCTTTTAGTTTTACTGAAAACTGCGCAAACTAAGAAATGTTTTTACAAGTGCAAAATGTTCTATGATAGATATCATTTTGTCAGACATTTTTCTTTTTTTGATTTGGTGCTTATAACATGCCAAAAATCTGTATATTTAATAGAGTTTAACATTAAATTAAGCGTTTTACTCTTAACAGACGTATAACCAACCCGATTAACAGACCAATCGCCCATATAGCTGCATACTCAATATAGATTAACCGACCAATCTCTCGGTTAGCCGAGTGTCGGCCGTGTAAAGGTGGGTATCGTATTTTCACTGTAACTCGTGTATTCTAGCCACCAGAAAACTCACCCGACGACGGCAGAAAATACCTCCTTGATTAAACAATCAGTATAGCAGAGGGCAAATGAGGCAACGATCATAGTACCTAAATATTACACTTTTTCGTACTCAAAAGGCCAAAAAGGGTAGGGGGCTGCCCCCTCTTTTGCGGGGAAAAAATTGGTGGATTATATATAGGGAACCCGGCACTGAAGCATGACTGGAACAAACACCCCCTTAGGCAGTCAGTGTCCCCCTCCCTTATCAAATTTCTGGATCCGCCATGGAGTCCAGATAATGAATTTTGGACGATTTACAGCTTGAGTAAGAGATCTCTATAAAACGATATTTGCATTGTTTATCCTGGCTGTGTTGACTTCTTAGACTCTAAGACTATTTTGGTTACTTGTGTCGTTTGGGTTGCTCTGTCATAAATGTTTACCCAACGTTTCGTTTTATTCTAATGGGAAGCCATTCTGTTTGCACCTAAATGACCATTTGTGTTAGTATATATAGCCCAATATAGTGCGGCAACAATAAAATGTGGTTTTAGGATATAAGCATTGAATCTTTTGTTTTGTGTGTAGTGTTTTCAAGTGTAGATTTTTTTTTTTAAATTTCCGTTATTTTCCTTTCGACCATTATATATCTATAAAACTGATTGATTCACGGTATGCAAGGTAAAGAGTACTTTCTTTCAATATTGCCTTGATATAAAAAGAGAAAAACGTCATTAAGCCAGTGAAGGGATGCATATATATACGTCAATAGACGTCCATCTTTGTCGCATTAACGCACCAAACAATGTTTATATGTAGGAGGTTGTTGTGCATTAAACTATAAAACAAAGATAATTGTTTATGGTTATTGCCCTTTGTGGTGGGTGTTACATGGTCAATCAGAACTGTTCAGATTTCGGGTACTGGGTCATATTTTAATTCATGTTTACCTCAGTTTATGACGTCTTTAAACAGGTGTCTATCAACCCAATACACAATTACGTCACTTTCATTTATTACCTTATTTTGTCTACATCATAACAATTCACGTCAACATTATAAACTGACCAGTGGTCATCGTACTCTGTAGTACTATCGTGATTTATAGAAGATTGCACTTGACCGAAATTTCGATTTGATAAGCAAACTTACACGTCACAACAACTATCCATCCACAACGTTCACACAATTTATGGGCTTTCTAAGTTACAAATGAACATGAATGAAATTGTATACACAATTTTAGCTCACCTGGCCCGAAGGGCCAAGTGAGATTTTCCAATCACTTTGCGTCCGTCGTCCGTCGTCCGTCGTCTGTCGTCTGTCGTCGTTAACTTTTACAAAAATCTTCTCCTCTGAAACTACTGGGCCAAATTAAACCAAACTTGGCCACACTCATCATTGGGGTATCTAGTTTTAAAAATGTGTCCGGTGACCCGGCCAACCAACCAAAATGGCCGCAAATGGCTAAAAATAGAACATAGGGGTAAAATGCAGTTTTTGGCTTATAACTCAAAAACCAAAGCATTTAGAGCAAATCTGATATGGGGTAAAATTGTTTATCAGGTGAAGATCTATCTGCCCTAATTTTCAGATGAATCGGACAACCCGTTGTTGGGTTGCTGCCCCTGAATTGATAATTTTAAGGAAATTTTGCTGTTTTTGGTTATTATCTTGAATATTATTATAGATAGAGATAAACTGTAAACAGCAATAATGTTCAGCAAAGTAAGATTTACAAATTAGTCATCTTGACCGAAATGGTCAGTTGACCCCTTTAGGAGTTATTGCCCTTTATAGTCAATTTTTAACCATTTTTCGTAAATCTTTGTTATCATTTACAAAAATCTTCTCCTCTAAAACTACTGGGCCAAATTAATCCAAACTCTGCCACAATCATCTTTGGGGTATCTAGTTTAAAAATGTGTCCGGTGACCCGGCCATCAAATCATGATGGCCGCCACGGCTAAAAATAGAACATAGGGGTAAAATGCAGTTTTTGACTTTTAACTTAAAACCCAAAGCATTTAGAGCAAATCTGACATGGTAAATTGGTTATCAGGTCAAGATCTATCTGCCCTGAAATTATCAGATGAATCGTACAACCCGTTGTTGGGTTTCTGCCCCTGAATCAGCAATTTTAAGGAAATTTTGCTGTTTTTGGTTATAATCTTGAATATTATTATAGATAAAGATAAACTGTAAACAGCAATAATGTTCAGCAAAGTAAGATTTACAAATAAGTCAACATGACTGAAATGGTCAGTGGACCCCCTAAGGAGTTATTGTCCTTTATAGTCAATTTTTAACAATTTTCATAAAATTTGTAAATTTTTATTAACATTTTCCACTAAAACTACTGGGCCAAGTTCATTATAGATAGAGATGATTGTAAGCAACAAGACTGTTTAGTAAAGTAAGATGTACAAATACATCACCATCACTAAAACACAATTTTGTCATGAATCCATCTGCTTCCTTTGTTTAATATTCACATAGACCAAGGTGAGCGACACATGCTCTTTAGAGCCTCGTTCTTAAATCTTAGTAATCTTTTACAAAAATCTTCACCTCTGAAACTACTTGGCCAAATTAATCCAAACTTGGCCACAATCATCTTTGGGGTATCTAGTTTAAAAAATGTGTCCGGTGACCCGGCCAACCAACCAAGATGGCCGCCACGGCTTAAAATAGAA
Organism: Mytilus galloprovincialis; assembly: GCF_965363235.1. NCBI lineage: Eukaryota > Metazoa > Mollusca > Bivalvia > Mytilida > Mytilidae > Mytilus > Mytilus galloprovincialis. Next base: position 53,114,555 of record NC_134851.1, read on the forward strand.
CATAGGGGTAAAATGCAGTTTTTGGTTTATAACTCAAAAACCAAAGCATTTAGAGCAAATCTTACGGAGGTTAAATCGTTGATCAGGTCAAAATCTATCTGCCCTGAAATTTTCAGATGAATCGGACAACCCGTTGTTGGGTTGCTGCCCCTGAATTGGTAATTTTAAGGAAATTTTGCTGTTTTTGTTATTATCTTGAATATTTTTATAGATAGAGATAAACTGTAAACAGCAATAATGTACAGCAAAGCAAGACCTAAAATTAAGTCAACATGACCAAAATGGTCAATTGACCCCCTAAGGAGTTATTGTCCTTTAGGGTCAATTTTTAACAATTTTCATAAAATTTGTAAATTTTTAATAACATTTTCCACTGAAACTACTGAGCCAAGTTCATTATAGATAGAGATAATTGTAAGCAGCAAGAATGTTCAGTAAAGTCAGATGAACAAACACATCACCATCACAAAAAAACACAATTTTGTCATGAATCCATCTGCTTCCTTTGTTAAATATTCACATAGACCAAGGTGAGCGACACAGGCTCTTTAGAGCCTCTAGTTATATAAACATGTTCCTCTTTACTTCAAAAAAGTAATGGAATCTGACATCGACCAATGCTGAATTGCCATGCGTATCCCGACAGTGGAGCAGGAACTTTTTACCCTTCCGGACCAGAAACTTCTTGCAAAAGTACTGGGAATACATGGAGATTTTTGTATAGCCTCAAAATTGATTTCCTAGCTTTTACACATAAATTAACACAGTGAGATTGAAAGTTGAGGAGAGGAGTAAATCCTTTCTTAAGCTTTTTTTTATCTACTTACCACCCTGTGAGTACCTCTGAGCTATCCTTCCTTTACATGAATTGCAAACTAAAATTTTCAAAATAACAACAACAGAAACAGTTTGTTTTCTATAAACCAACAGCTGATCACTGGTTATTTAATAACATGTATTGATATTAACGATCAAACAAAAATACCATAACAAAATCTCTATTTCATGCTACTACCTAGTCATTATGCAATTAATGACAATTTTATCGCTCAAAGCCAAAAGATGTACATCTTTTTTTTCAACATTAACCAAGATCAGTGGCAGTTCTCAGACTCAGTATCTTAAAAGGATAGGACAAGGATTTTGAGACCTTAATCCCGGCATAGTGATAACAAGCGTATCCCTTGATATACTGACTAGTTTACTATCTAATGCTGCCATTAGAAACAATTTCTGCAAAACTTCAAATCTACTACAATGGGAGATACCGAATGGTTTATATTTTCGACGTACATGTACTTCCAATGAAAGTATTTCGGAGGTAGAAGATTTTATTCGTATTGTCATCAAGGATTCTGCAAATTGAAATACGTTTTCTATCTTTCACTCTGGACACTACTATAAACACCATAGACCGTGACTTGGTGGATACATTCGTTAACCTTCTTGTGGGATTCAAACATTGCCAGACACATTTTTTTTGGATGAAACATGCAGTGTCACCTGGGAATATTATATACTAGTAACAAATATGTTGCCATCTTTTACTGATTAGATCCGTCTATTTTCTACACTGTTTGAGCTGATCTATTTTTTTCAAATGTTGCAAACCACAAAGGTTGACCGGGTAAAACAATGTGCAGAATAAATACGCAGCTACATTTCGTCCGTTTTTGCATGAAAAGAATTAACCCTTTATATCAAAGTATGTGACTTTCTGGGCAATGATTTCAATACAATATATATATATGTATCATTCCATTCCGAAGTAATACAGAATAATTCGGTGCAGTGTAAACACTATATAATTTGGTCGATAAAACAGGACATCAGAGAACGGACCATTGGAAATCCAAACATGATGATGAGACGATTTGAAAGCTTATCGTTTATCTCTCATTTGTTTGTCCTTGTCAGATGTGTGTTTACCGTACACACAGTTACATCATCTTATTTACTATGTCCAGGATGTAAACACTTCTAAGGGGTCATTAAAATAAATTTGACCAACGGTCAACATATTTAGATTGTGGTCATTTATATTTTGTTGACATAACGGAGACGAAAGAGTTATGGTGATACCTTGTGCCAGCCGAGGTTGACGACCTTCACTGTCCGTATCAACTTACTGCGGTTTTTTTTTCATCTAAATATCAATAGACTATATACATTGCTTAAAATGTATGGTAATTCCTTGCACACAACACATGTTGGCGTGTTTTTTTACTGTACTGTTGTTTGCTTTTTTGTCGTTTTTTGTTTGTTTCATTTTGAAATTACATAGCTGGTTTGGTTTCGAGTTTGAATATCTCTTTTGCTGAAACATCCGTATGATAAACAACAATGACGTATTATGTATAAGTCTGCAAAAATTTTGATTGCAACTCCCCAGGCATAGCTTAGGCAACAACAAGAATCGTCTGCGGTCAACTATGCCTGAGGGATTGGTAATCTTATATTTTGCAGACATACATACAGTAACCTACTAACCTATACAGTTTGACAACGGTTTGACTAAACTATATGATGGAGGAGAGGAAATCCGAATGAGTTCTTGCATCAAATCGGGGCCAACCAGCAGAACTCATACTTTCAAATGGAAGAGTTTGAGGTGCAATTTAATTTTACTTATCTTTTGGAATCTTGAAAATTGTGAATTGAAATAGTTCGAAAATGATTTTGTTAATTAAAAATTAGTCTTCTGACTCATAAAAACTTGAATAATATCCAATACATAATTGAGTAAGCCAGCATGTCTTGTATGAATTGGGATCCCAGTTCATTTTTATGATATGATAAGGTCATCAATCTTTGTCACTTGATAGCATGAATACGTTTCACTAAAACTATTCAAAGACGAATTCAAAACGTAATTGAAAACTGATTTTTATGCATTTTTTTTTTATTTCAAAATGCTTTTTGGTTCTAAACACACATGTGACAGCAAGTCAATAATATGAAGGATCCTTGTTTAGAAAGTAGGACCATTAAAATGAAACTTAAAACTTGGACATCTGTTTACAGTGTGGCTTCAATAAGAATATCGTTATTCAATAGTGATCTAAACCAGGGCATCTTTAAGTGTCAACAAACCAAAACTATTTAATTTTGTACACTTGAAATTAAAACCAATGCTCAATTAGCCTGTATCATTGTTATTGTGGTATCAGTTTATCGTTGATATATATGAAGTAACTAATTATAGTATGTTTATATACAATTCCCACATACTATATTCATATTGTTAACATCTGTTGGAGATTTTCATGGAATGCTATTTAACTTGCCCTTGAGCCAGAAGTGTAATTAATTACTGTCAAATACGCAGGGTGATAACCAAGAAGATGCGGTCATTACACTATATAAATAGTAAAATCATCTTTATCTACAGACTATACTCCTTCGCAGATGTGAATCATTAGTTTACAGGACTGATTGTTCAAGCATCGTCAAACAATCTCTCTCTTCTTGTTCTGTCCATGGAAGTAATATTACTTCCATGTTCTGTCCTAGCCAAGTATACGAGATAGTTCTCAGTAGGATTTCGATTTGATGTAATTTAAAGAAAGACGTTTGTAACTTATTTTTCATACAACACGTTCGTAGTGACAAGCTGCACAACATTAGCTTTGTGAATGCGACAACTTAGCTTATACCCACTGCTACTTAGTATCAGTGAAAAGCAAACCACTCATGGTTTATAAAATTCAGACACGCAGTAAGGAGAGAATAACATATTTCCTTCAGCCTTTTTTTGCCCTGACTGATAATAGTTTATCCCCAATAGATATGATCGGGTAAACTGTACTATTATGCATACAAGATACTTATTGAACCAGAAGTAACTATCGGCCTTTTGATCTTCTGTCATAAAAACATATTGCTTCATTAAGCTTTGTAAACCAAACGATTTTGAACGGTTTGTCCAAATTAACTTGTAAATTGATACAATGTTACATTGTTAAAGTTGACAAAATTGCAACAAATTACGTCCCAACTTAAACAAGACACTAATTTAACAGGGTTTAAACAGATTTATATGGTTCTTGCTATAGAAAGATCTAAATTAGATAACAAGTATTTGACGATTAACATATTGTCACACGACCCATGTAGAGGTGGCACTCCATGTCTATATGGATGTTATGAAAACAGTCAACTATACTATATTCATTGTAATACTTCCCGCTGGTACAATTAAAATTGAGGGCAATAATCATATGCGCAATTTCAAACAAGTAACGTTTGTTTTGGTCCCTTGTTGTATTTCAGGTTGCAAGGCTTTCTGCTCATTCTTGGTTTCCATTGTTTCCTTGTCGTTCGTCATGATTCTTCTGATCTTTTGCGTACCCGATAAAGATATGTGCCATGTGTATTACGCTATTGTCTGAATATCTATAGACTGAGATACTTTCACTCTTCGGGAAATTCAGGAATGGAGATAAAGTTGGATTTTATTACTTCCATGGTCAAACATAATGAATAGTTAAACAATGCATGCATTGTAAAAACTTCCCCAAACATGAAATGGGGCTTTCCAGTATAAGCCTATTACACTGTTGGCTAACCAGAATAAATCAGCGACTTATTTCACAAAATTGCTTACGACATAAAATAAACTCCCATGGTTAACCATTTGTACCTTCCAATCACTTTTTATTGTAAGATTTTTAGTTAAAAAGCCACAACTCACTTGCACAAATCCTTTCCGTGATAGATCCCTCCATTCCTGGCATGTAGCCATCGTAGACGGCAGCGGAATTTAAAAACTGAATATTTCGGGTTATCTCTGAGAATCCTAAACGATCTAAAAGAAGCGGGCAATTTAATTAATCATCATCACGACGGCAGGCAACATTGGGATTTTCAATCTAAGATGAAAAACAGTTTAAGTAAAACGCTGTTCCTCTTGTTCTCTTTTGTCTAGTGCGTGTGTGGATATATGACCGGAATTTTAAATGAACTATATCAAAATAAGGACACATGGTATATGGTTGCCAATGTGCCACCTATCTACACAGACACAAGGAAGAGGCTAAAAACAACTAACGGTCACTGTATGACCTTCGACCATAAGCTAACCCCACACCTTATAGTAACTTAGCTTTAAAAGGCCTCCACATGATAAAATGAGAAACAATTCAGACGATAGAATAAACGTCTTGTTTTCTAAAATGAGGTGGCTATAAAATGACGATGTGCTGTTTAAAAAGTGTAAGTTGTAAAAGGTGTATATGGGATTAGTGAAAGGTGTCTCCATGTTCGATTGAATCTTACACCTGAGATCACCCAAAGTTTTTGGTGGTGTTCGTGTTGCTTAGTCTTTTGTTTCTATGTTGTGTCTTATGTACAATGATTTGTCTGTTTGTCTTTTTCGTTTTTAGCCATGGAGTTAACTCGTCAGTTTTTTGTCGATCTATAAGTTTGAATGTCTTTCTGGTTTCTTTCGCCCCCTATAGGTACAATCGATATGTCTGAAGGTGATGTCTTCTGCTTTCCCGATAATCATTGAACTTGTTAGAAAAAATCTAAAATACCAGGCGTTTGCATCAGTTGTCGACGAATTTTTCGTTGTACGTATGTTATGGTAATTAATATGCAGGATAATAAGGATAATATTCCGATATAGTATATATACACAAGGACCATATATATTTATATATACTGTTCCCAGAGTACATACATTTAGACCACACCGTCACAGGCACTTGTCTCAGAAAATTGTTTCCTATATACCTTAATGTTATATTAAGGTATATAGGAATTTTTTTTCTGAGACAAGTGCCTGTGCACACCGTAAAGTTAAACAAATAAGTTCACATCTTTGACAATACGAATTTCTTGAATTTCATATATAAGAATAAGAATAAGAATATTTATTATTCCAATCAAGGGCCCTTGATGGGCAACATAACATGTACACATAAAACAATACATCATGATTTGTAACAGAAAAACATTTTCATATACTAAATGAAACATTAAAAAAAGTTCAGACAGATGTTATTATCTTCATTCTATAAAAATCACATACATTTAATTCCAGGCAGGATCAGAACCATAAAATCATTACAATTATCATTGTTATTACACATACATTAATTATATTGTATAATCTTTTGAAACATTCCACGTCCCTGGCATTCCCGCCCATAAAATCCAAAATATTTAATAAAAAAAAATCATGCTTTACATTTATGCAACTTGTATCTAGAGGGACACTACTAGTGTGAACAGTAGCTGTGACATTTGACCTTAATGACAGTTATTGTCAAAAATATTTAATATCTTGTCAGTTAGTTAATGACTCGTGTATGTGTAGTAATGTGAAATAGATATCTTACATCAGCCGTTGAAACATCTGTTACGTTTAGTCATCAGTTAAAAAAAAAGTGAAACCGATGACAAGATAATAAAAACATGAATTCGTACTTGAACTGTTATTTTTATTGATATAAGATAACATTCGACATAATTATGTGATTATGATTCTCAAAATGTAGCTTGGCATCCTCTGTTCTACAAAAAAGAAGATGGCATCCTGACGCAATCAAATATTTCGTCGACAGGCTACTGTCGAGCAGTGAGCCAGGATCCCAGATAGCCAGGCTACTGAATTCTATACTTACGGTTATACGAAAGTCAACTTTATAATCGTTTGTAAAGAATATGTTTTGTCTAAATGGTCCGGGATTACTACTGTAGTAATCTTAGGTTACATCTATGTGCAAAAAAAAAACCATATAATATTGAAGACAGCATTTCCAATCAACATAAATTTCACTAAGTAATGAATTGACCCGACATGTGCTAAGCTGTGGTATTATTGTAATTATTTGGTTAATTGGAGATAAATGACCAGAAACATTGCCCCAGTAGGATTACTGTAACACTGACTTGTAATTGTTCTAACGAAAGGAATCCATGCTGTGGCACGATCCCGACATTTAATCGCATTTATCCGGCTTCAGAATTACAATTAAGATCAATTACTGATGGTTCGAACATAAAATCATCCAGGTTTATCCACATCAATAGAATTAAGATATCGATAAATATTTAAAACTTAATCTGAAATCAGTATTTATAACTTTAGTATTCTGATTTATTAGAAAAAATACTGTTACTGTCTAAATTCTGAAAACAGTTGCGAATTGGTATTATTGTCCTCCTCATAAATAATAATCTAAATCTAAGAACTTCGTTAGCACCGAGTTGTATCCACGTGTTTTGACCGTATGATTGTAACGTTTATCATGTTTTGCCTCCTTAGGTTTCCAAATCAAAGCATAACATGAATTAAAGCCTATTGTGTTGATAGTCTGTGACTCATAAACCGTATATTTATGGCTATTACATCTATGTATACCAAAATTAAATTATATAAAGTATAAAGAGGTGGCTAGCCTGCTAAAGCCATATAAATCTGGACACAGTGTTCATATAATCAGGGAACACTTGTATAATATGTCAACAAGCTTCTATGAACAGACTATTTAATAGTATTGTTCAATGTTACATCAACAGTGATCAGATAAACTTGGTGATTGCATCATTTTATGATTGGGGTCATTACCGAACTAATATTTTCCAGACAAAATAAGTGTAAAATATACCGTGGCGATATAAAAAAAAATTATTCCGGTACTAGGCTGCATAACAAATTACCAGTTGTAAAAAAAATACCAGTTCGAGTCTGAAAAAAAAATATATTTGGGAATTATTGTTATAAATAAGGAAATTTAAATAATTAGCATACTACATGTTACATGAATGTGGCATTATATATAATATGGAGTGAACAATGTCACTAAAATATATGTCAAAATTGAGCATTATTTTGATAGTAATTTATACAATTGTAATTGTTTTTATTTTTTACGGAAGCCGATAAGGGCCATTCAAAAAAAAAAATTATGTCGTAATTACGACATAGCATGTCGTAATTTCGACATAACATGTCGTTATTACGACATCGCTATGTCGTAATTTCGACATAACATGTCGTTATTACGACATCGCTATGTCGTTATTTCGACATACCATGTCGTTATTACGACATCACTATGTCGTTTTAACGACATAGCTATGTCGTAATAACGACATCACTATATATATTAAAGAATATGTATTATCATTGCCAAGAGACTAAATGACACAGAAATTAACAACTATATGTTATCATAATGCCCCCAATAATTAGAAAAGCCCCCGCATAGTCAGCTATAAAAGAGGGACGAAAGATACCAGAGGGAGAGGCCCCGAAATGCTGTGTGGCAGACAGTGTTAACATTAATTAATTATTAGCTCCCTTGGTAAAACTCCAAATTTCATATTTAAAGTATTTCATTGTTGATTAATTTACATGATGCTTAATAAGTATATATTTGTTATTTGCATATCTTTTGCTATTTGAATTCATTGATTAAAGATATTTATTCATATTGTAAAGTTTAATATTTGTATCGTTGCAAAATCTTTGGTCACCTTCTTTGGTTACCTTCTGTGAGAAACTTATATAATTTATAGATCCTAATTTAGGAGATACAGACTTAGTGTGATAAACTCTCTACTTGTTTGAACTAATATGTGAGGAATTATATGAGGACTGACATACATCCGACCTATAAACCAGCGCCCAACTACATGCCTTCGTGTAATAAAGGTGTATTGAAATATAGTGATTGCTCTCTTTCTACTTACAAACGTTGGACACGATGTTTCTACAACCTCTAGTATTTAAAACAGAATCTTCGAAATTTCATCCGCAAAACAAAATAAAAATGTTAGAAAACACGAACCAATATTAAAGCAAATTCAATATATGTTTCAAATTATGTTTTTACAGCTCTTGATCATATACTAAGTAATATCTAGTATATTTGATGATTATATTAGCAAAGCTATGTGAAAAAAACCGGATGTCCAACGTTACATTTATGAAAAACTGTTTTAAATCTTATGTATAGTGATCCTATTTCTTATTCTCTGATCTTCTTGATACTTGGCAGGAACAACGACAGATGTCGGTTCTTTGTGGCGTTAAAGACGTTATTTTTGCCAAATTTTATTTGACTCGGTGGCTTTATATTAAGCGGGAATAAGAAAAATGTCCAACGACGTTTTTCGTTATCTCAACGACTGAAAGTGAATTTTGTAAGTAGCAGAAAATGAATAAAAATAGTAAGACAATAATAATATCTAACAAAAGTACAAATATTTGCCTCATTGTTCGTGAGTTCTAATATTGCTGATTCAATAAAATCTTCTCTACACAGTCGTTTTTCAAACGGTAGCCATTTTGTCCAAGTTGATATTTCATTTTTCAAAGCAGTTAACGCGTATTTTTTATAATTAATCAAAACAAAAGTTAGATACACGAAGAGTAAACAATGACAAGATTCTTTTCTTATTAACTACATGTTTGGGTCTTAAAGGAATAAAATGCTTCCACACATTACAAAACAGTAGCCAATTTGTCCAAACGTCGAAAGTTCGAAAGACGCTAATTTCCGTCGTTACATGTGCTTAAGTTTCAATTAAATGTTCATGATAATTAAAACAAATCGTGTTGTGAAATTTGGAAAAACAGGTTGATGATTGCTGCCGAAAAAAAAGAATAGCGCATGTTGCTATGGACTCCACCCGGGGACATAGGTTCGACACAGGTTAAATTTTGCAATTTTTATTAATCGTTTATAGCTTTTAACGATTTATTTAAAAGCATGGTGAAATGGGGAAAAACATCTCATTACATGAACTTCGTCCAACTTTTGCAAAGACAATTTTTAGACACCAAGACAATCCTCTAAATGTAAAATTAGAATTGAAATTTATATTGTGGAAGTACTCCATAGATCATTTAAAGTCGTCATTTCAGTAAGGTGCAATCACCAATATTAAAAGACTTATACCAGTTCACGGAGTGTTTTACTTCGCGATTTGTCCTGCTATTCATGTTATAACTGTCGTGATGAAATTAATTCCTGTACTAGCGAAGCCGGAACTTTTCGTCAATATAAACTTGTGCATGAAATGGAGGTACTAGTAATTGAAAGACAAATCCCAAACAGCGACGAAAACCGTTTCATCGAATTTTAAAAACCCGGGATTATTTAAGCCGTTTTGCGGACGATCCAGGAGTAGATTACTATATTTTAAAATGTATATCAGAAATTAAACACTATAGATGACTTGCGGAAATAATTCTCAAGCCAAGGTTCAAGTAATTGAAGGGGTGTATTTCGACAACTTATGTACACGGGAAAATACAATTCTATTCAAATTTAACCAAGGGTAAAAATGTTCAATTTACTTGCAGAGTGTCAGATATATTTGTATTGGGGTTGAGTTAAGATTTAGAAATTTTACAATGACAGATGATATGCACCTTGAAAGTTAAACATCATATGATAAAAGTTTCGTACATCTAAAAAAAAATATCTTTTTTACGGAAAACTGTACCACATCTGCCTATATCTACTTCTGTCCCATCTTTCTTTCCCACATTACTTGCGACAGTAATGCATTTTTAGTTGAAATAACTTAAAGGGTAAACATTATTAAATAGATTTCCACAACTTGAGGTAATTTATGATAAAATGACATCACAAAACGAACAGAACCAGAATCAGAAATTTTAAAAATTTTGTAATATAATTAATAAATCAACCAACATATAAAAAAACGAATAAAACTCGCAAAAATTAGTCAAAAACCCTCTTCGACGCCGCTTTTTATGTGTAACGTCGTGTTTTAGGAACATCGTGCCCTTCGTTTGACAGTAAATACACAGCAATCGATACGTTCATTCACCCTCATTACCACAAACCACGGAGTTGTGCGCTTCTTTAAAGAAAGGTGTTAGGCTTTGCTTGCCTTGATAGGACTTTATGTCAGTCGGCTGAGTCCCCGGTCGGTTTCTTATTACTTTCGATTAGGATCGATAAAATATATAAGTTTCTCACAGAAGGTAACTAAAGAAGGTGACCAAAGATTTTGCGACGATACAAATATTAAGCTTTACAATATAAATAAATATCTTTAATCAATGAATTCAAATAGCAAAAGCTATGCAATTAACAGATATATACTTATTCAGCTTCATGTAAATTATTTAACAATGAAATACATTAAATATGAAATTTTGAGTTTTACCAAGGGAGCTAATAATTAATTAATAACACTGTCTGCCACACAGCATTTCGGGGGCTCTCCCTCTGGTATCTTTCGTCCCTCTTTTATAGCTGATTATGCGGGGGCTTTTCTAGTTATTGGGGGCATTATGATATGACCTATAGTTGTTAATTTCTGTGTCATTTAGTGTCTTGGCAATCATAATACATATTCTTTAATATATATAGTGATGTCGTTATTACGACATAGCTATGTCGTTATTACGACAAGTTATGTCGAAATTACGACAAAGCGATGTCGTTATAACGACATATTATGTCGAAATTACGACATAGCGATGTCGTTATAACGACATGTTATGTCGAAATTACGACATAGCGATGTCGTTATAACGACATATCATGTCGAAATTACGACATAGCGATGTCGTTATAACGACATGTTATGTCGAAATTACGACATGCTATGTCGTAATTACGACATAATTTTTTTTTTTTGAATGGCCCTTATCGGCTTCCGTAATTTTTCCATTTGATTTATTTAATAATGGTCACGTTAATTAGTATCTCCCTCACTTAAAGCATTGATAATTAGCTTACATATGTTAGAAGCTCATTTGCATCTGCATACTTTTCAAATGTTTTATTTTCTGTTTTGTATTTTAAATAGTAGTTCTATTGTTACAATTACTATTTTTGTGAACAATATTAATATATTTGCATTTGCGCCAATTTTGTTTTTAATATGGGTTTAACTTATGTATTATACAGAAAGTACGGGTATTACATGTTTGCTTCCAGTAAATAATTTTTCTATGTCAGACAAGTTCTTTAATTTACAAAGAAAATGCATACTGGAGTATAATATTTCCATTTATTATAATTATATAAAAACGAAGTTTTACTTTGTAGTATAAATATAGTGACACATCATCGATTTAAAAAAAACGTTGACTTTAAGATTTTCCTAAAATCTATTTTAAAAACCTTACACATGTACACAAGGTTAAGACATTTCATCAGGAAAGAATTTAAATGAAAAGAAAAGAAGACCATCTGTTTTGTATTTATAAAGAAAATCAATTTCGAACGACTAACTAATTGTTAACAACGATTTACACTCGAATTTACTTATCCGGCAAATTAATCAATGACATATCTTTATAGTAAACATTAAATTTCCGGTCAGCAAAATAGCCAGTAGCACATTTGAGGGCACTCGAAAATTGTCTTATCAATAAACGTTCAACGAAGCGCGAACACAAGCGTAAAGAAACCGCGTGTTAAAGGGACGTCTGATTATTTCAGTTTGATCATTCGAGGAGTTAACACACATGTCGGAAATGCGTTTAGGAAGGGTTAACTAGTTAAAAAAATCCGCTTTATTTTCCTGTTGTTGAACTTTTATTTTATGATAAGTGAGTCACAGATTTTGATTGGTCAATCCTGGAAAATCCTGACATACTTTAAGTGATAAGTGGATTGTATGTATGTACATGTGGTTTATTATAGATATCATAACTAAATTCGTCGACGTATGAAAACAATGTGACTCATTCGATTTAAATATTTAACTTTGGGAATTATTGGAATTTAATATAAAGACATTATTTCTAAAAAAAAATATCATTGATTTTAGAGTGGAGTTTTAATAAGCAGCAAATTCTCACGATTGTCGATTGGACAATTCAAATATAATACAGAAAGCTACACATTGGATTTTTTGTGAATGATTTTAACCCTGTGAAATGAACGAACATTAGTTAGAGAACGAGTGACAAAGTGTTATAAAATTATTTTTGTGTAAAATAATTTTCATAAAGTTTAGTACGACAAACTATTTAATATGGGAGCTAATAATTCGCTTGCTGAAGATGATCCTAGAAGAAACTTTGATCACAAGGATAAATATACAACTTCAGCTAAATACAGACTTAGTTATCATGGAATTTCTAATGCTAAAGGTTAGTATTGGTACTTACATATGTCTATATACATTGGCATTTGTTGTATTCGTGTATCAGCGACATGTATTTTATTTGTTATGGTTCAATTTTGTAAGATATATAATTATCTTTATTGTCATATCAACAAATTCAAAACATGTATGTGACAAACTGGAAAAAAACAAAATATACACTCGTATATATAATATGTGTTTATCAATTGTTGAAAAGTATAGTATAATACAATTATATTAAAATCCTTGATGATTGCCGTTTGACTATAAACTTTACGCGTATACTAGTAGTTCAAAACAAGTCCAATGAAAGACCAAAGCTTAACATTGTTGGTTAGAACGTGCCTTCATGTTTTCAGTTAAGAGAAAAGTGTACAACAGTTTATCAAAAATCTAAACATGCTAAAGGAAGACAAATCAGAAACTACAAAAATAATAACAAAAGAAACAGCTTAAAAACATAAAAACAAAGATTGAATAACACGAATTCTCTTAAAACCTGGGACATAAGTTGAACTTAAAAGATATAGGTGAATTTGTACATGTCATTCTCCATGTTTTTCTATAAATACTTATTATATTAGAATATGCGTCCTGACATTTTGTACATGTTGTATCTGGGAACAGTATGTCAATATATATGTTCCTGGTTGTATACCAAATTTCACCAAACGATCCCCTGGTATTATCAGAGGGTTCAATGTACTTTTACAAATAATGTATTTTAGTATGACACATTAAAAAGAATTCTTTTTCAACATATAATTATTTCTAGTCTTTAAAAGGTTAGTTGCCTCCAACAAACTGTATTTGAGAATTTGTTCATGACTTACGGGATAATACAATTGTAATATGCATTTTTCAAAATATATTTGTCACTTCAATTATAAATTGAGAATATTTTACAACTTCGGAAAAAGTCCCTAACTTGATGGGTTATTAATAATTTAAGGAACTATTTGGCGGCCTGTGAACAAACCTGTACACATTATGTAATATTGTAAAACAATCCGAAATGTTTTTTTTTTGGTTAAATACAATCTGCGTCTAGATAAATCTATAATTACATGGCTACAATGTTCATCAATCTACATAATTTATCAACAACTTGATGTAATAACACCCATTGGGTAAACATTTTAATCAAAAGATACAAAATTATTTTTGTCACATAGATAAAATGAAATCTGAAATTTCAGTGTTACGATTATGTTACTGTTTTGTCACACAAACCCTTAGGGACTTCATTTCTTTTACATTATCAAGTTCTTGGTAATAATGACACGACATTTTTTTTTAATTTATGTTCCTATTCTTGTTTAAATTGCATCATGATTTATTAGTTTATTATACCTTGGCGGTATTGTGTTTTTCTTTCAAGAGTTTCAAGTTCAGGATATACAATGTTTTTCGCTGAGAACAATGCAGATTGTGGAACGACATAACCGTTTTTAAAAATAAACTTTCAATAAAACTGCATGTACACAACGTGCTAAAGAACATGTAACCATTTCAAATAATGTCAAATGTAAATGTTATCTGATATACAGACAAAAATAAAGGTGAATTTGGAACGTAATGGGGAAAAAATCTTATCAGACTTGTGAACTGTACTTTGAACTCAACAATGAAACCAGGACAGTTTTATTATTATTATTCTAAGTTTACATACATGTGTATATACATGTAGCATTAATACCGACCATTTTTAAAGTCATGGTTTTGTCGCAGGTCCCCTTTTTGGATTTTCTTTCAATTCATCATATCCTATAGTTACACCAGAGCTATGATGAACGGACCCCTGAAAGCCAGATCCGGGGATGTATCTCTTGAGACTTCGGATATAAGCCCATACCAGTGAGGACCTCTGGTATAAGCACATACCAGATACAAATATCTGCTAGGACCTCTGGTATAAGCCGCATATACTAGAGACGTATCTCTGGTCAGTTGTCTTTCTCTGCCTTATCTTTTCTGATGATGACCATTGACAGAAGACATATATTTAGAGGTCATGACATTGTTAACTTCTGTATAACACGATGTAGAATTATACTTTCCTTACTGTTTATCATATACATTATTAAATTTAACTACATCTAATAATTTCTTTTGATCTTTTTTTTAGGTAAACCACCACCGCCAGAAGGGACACCATCATTAAGGAACATCACTCATAATTCACTAACAGTGGTCTGGTCACCACCCCAGGGTCAGAGAATAGACACAATTTTAGCCTATAGAGTGGAAATTTACAATGCGACAACACGAAGGTGGAAAGTTGTCACAAGTTGTTGTCAAGGTAATTCATATGATGTCAAAGACTTAAAACCGGATTCTGAATATTGTCTTCGAATTCGAGCTGAAAATTTGTTTGGTTGGAGTAAGCCGAGTCAGTCAACTCATTTAGTGCGAACTCGATCTTTGCCTAACAGACGCTCCATGTTCGAACAGGAGGAGGCTAAAAACACTAAGCTAGTCCGAAGACATAGCTACCATATCAAAATCGAGGCTAATGTTGCCACCATGTTGTTCAATAAAACCGAAGAAAGTGGAAATTGCAATAATATTGGAACTTTCCCAATGCGAAGAAACGGAAGCACAAGAATGTCTCTTCCGATCCAAAGAAGAACCGTTGCTAGTTTGATTCCTGGATCTCGTCGTGAAAGCACGTGCAGTATGCGTGACACTCGCCGAAGGTCGGTAGAAGAATCATCAGTATGCACGGATGAAACGGACGAATCATTAAAATCACTCAAATTGCATCGTATTTCCATGTCTACAGAAGAAGATTCATGTGCGAGGTCAACTTCATCGACATCGATGTCGTCAATACCAGAATTGCAAGAAGAAGATTCGTTTGAACATTTAGAATGTAAAAATAATAGAGAGGATTATTGGAGACAAAACTGGACATCTCCGACCCACGAAGTTAGCCATGATGATATTCTTACATCGCCATATTCCGACGACACAAAACTTTCAATGTTTTCACGATCTCCAATGCAAAGACAGTCCAATCATTTCAGTGACTATCCAAAGACCACCAAACTTTCTCCGTACGACAATGATAGTGATTCTCAGATTTGGAAAGGAAAAGACGATGGACACTTAGATAATGAAAGCATATCTGATCTCCGGTCACTTAGGGATATACTGTGTTCAAATGAAATGATGGTCAAAACTCTCAATGCGGACAATAACGGAAATTATTGCAATAAACTTTACAATAATGTTATTCACGAAGTTGACGAGGAAAATGTGATGATTGACAGAGTCTCAACATTATAACCCATACTGTTGTATATAGTCATTGAAATAATTTGAGTCACAAATGGATTTCCGATGTTTACCGATCTCATTTCAGCAACCTTCTTTCCATTTTTTCGAAGATTTCGGGACCAAAGAAGGACTGCTCCATTCAATAGAATTCTGCGTTTATATTTATTTTCCCTTTGCTATGCTAACCAAAGAAGGTTATTTATTTTTGTGGTGCAAATCGTGCAATTGATAGTCCCTATGTTTAACAATATAGCATTTCAAACTGCTTTACAAATATTTGTTATGATATATTTAACATGTTTAAATGAACATTATTTATTTTAATTATAAAAGACATTTTAAAGTTAACAAGTGTTTTATTCTCCACCTAGGCGTTTATTTGTTCGTTGAAAGGAAGTAGTACTTCATATTTAGTATTGTTATCGCTATGTACCTGTAAATTGTAGCTTTTCGCTGGGAAAATCACTAAGTGCACTAGTTATTGCCACATAATTCGTTATACATGTAATGTTCATCCGAGATCACCCTAGGTTTTGGTGGAGTTCGTGTTGCTCAAGTTTTCGTTTTCTCAATTTTGTTTTTTAGACAGTTGTTTGTCTTTTGGTCGTTTTTCGGGTTTTTTTTGCCATAACATTGTTGTTTTCGACTTGTGAGTGACTATCATTTTGGTTTATTCATTACTTCTGTCTAACAGATTTGATTGTCTATGCATCAATCTGATCAAAATTCTGATCTACATTTATATTAACTCGTGTACTCGTATATATAGGCTCATATGAGGATAACGAAATCGGGGATCTATATTATAACTGGATTGTTTTAAGCATGTTATGCAAATATAAAGCAATTCTGTTGAAATTAGATATTTTTAATGTTGAGCGATTCGTCACAAACAGATGGCCAACGTATCACCGATATAAGACATATAAACATTCACAACTGTTGTGACAGATCTTCCTGGTATCTGATCCCTATTAACTTAATGAAAAGGAAAATTTGATACACACACTAACGCCTGATGATGTTCATCTTTAAAACATCTGATCTCTATATTCGATTTAGTATATAAGAAATACAAGAAAATTGGTTTAATAAGAGCATCTGGCTAATGACACTAAAGTCCTAACGCATCCGATTAGGCATATCGATGTACAGATGCAAAGTCGGCTTCAAAATGCATAAAGTTTTTTTTTTTCCTTTTTGTGTTTCATTGATGTCCTGTTGAAGGGCAACACGTTTGCCCTAACCAAGCTTATAGTTTTCCCAATAGAGTCTTGATTTCTTGTCGATCGTCCCAGTCGAGAATTAGCTGCTTGTTTTCTTATGTTCAACATAACATGATGAAAATAGGGGAAAACAATAAAACGTAGTACCATAGATTATTACATCTATAGTAGTACACACGTAGAACAGAAAGTTGACATTATAATGTGAAGAAAAGAAAGCCGCAGGGGGCAAACGTCAATGAGACAACAACCAACTAAGAAAAAAAGCATCTTGATGTCTTCAACTTCAATGTAAACCATATCACTGCATGCACCACTTTCAAACGCAATTTGAATGTCATGTAATACATATTTCTTTCATAGT